>NC_141670.1:139312855-139642855 GCF_028749965.1 Puma concolor | reverse complement strand
GCTGGGAGGAACCTAGCAATAAAAATGGCTGCAGTTTCAAGTTTCCAGGAATTTGAAACCTGAGGCAGTTTGCACTTGGCAAAGCTACACTAACCTTTCTACCTATCCAAATTTGTACAAAATAAATGTCAAATAGCAGTTAATATAAAAAGTATAGTACTTACTGCTATAATCACCATATCCATAGTAGTTGTTGTAACCAGTGTAGTCATATCCTCCATAACCACCGTAACCTTGGCTGTTATATCCATAGTTGCCATAGCCTTGATTCCAATAGTTACTATATCCCTGGTTCCAGTTTTGACTGGGGCCTGCAGCACATTAATAGGTTCACTAAAGTCAGAAGATCAGCAAAGATCTTTACTTCAGGATAATTAAAAAGCAGAAAAGCTTAAGAGTAAACTTAGACTCTAGCTTACCACCACCTCTTCCACGAGCTCTTCCTGCAAATCCTCCTCTAGATCCCCACTGTTGCTGTTGCTGATACTGTTCCTTCGACATGGCTACTTTTATTTCACACTAAAAGAGAAAATGTATGTTATTATACGGACTCACAAAGATACACCAAAATGTATAATAACCAGGAGAGCCAATAATGTCCAAAATACAGAGTTGACTAATTTGATATTTTCCTCAAAGTCAGTTTATCAAACCAATCATCAGTACTTTTAAAGAAATAATCTCCTCTAATGACATCCAAGAAGTTATTTGTTTAATATAGGTTGCTACATTCTACTCGTCGGGCCCTCAAACAGCATCTTTTGGTAAAGCCTAGACAAAAATACACTTAAAAACAAATGTTTTCCTACTGCTTCCCAGTGAAAGCAAAAAAATAGTGATCAATGACTTTGATAAGTAAGAAGCCCATGAGACATCTTTAAAGCACAAGCATGCAAACTGAAGCCTTTCAGAAAGCTAGATGATGAAACCCTCTATAAAAGCTAGTATTCTCTACAAGTAAATGGATGCTTAACTTACTTTACTAAGACCAACATTGTGGTATTTCTTTTCCATTATCTTCTTCACTGGTTCCTCTTCCTTAAAGGTAATAAAGCAGAATCCACGCCTCTTATTGGTCTTGTTGTCCATAGGGAGCTCTATGGATTCCACCTGAGATCAAAAATAAGTTTTAATACCTTAGTTTGCATGTGACTGACAATAAAAGCACAAGTTTAGTGGGGAAAAATGCACAAAAAAACATGTTTGGCCCTCAAATTCTATTCTGCAGTCTCTCTCCCTGTTTATTCTAATCTTTTGAAAGAATTCTTCCAATAAAAATATCCAGTCCACCTAAGTCTTCAAATCTATTTATAAAAATAAGCTTCCCAGGATACTGACATTCGCTACCTCATTCAAGGGTCACATATTCAAATGCCAACCAAGAACAGAAGGCAACAGTCAATTTTAAGAAAAACAGAATAAAGATGACTGCATTTGGGAGAAAATGGGAAGTGGGGAGGACCACATATGACTAACCAAAGGGGGAGGCTACTACTCTCATCTTAGATGGCTGCTGCCCATATAAGAAGGCAATTCCAATGTTGCTTGCTCTTGCAAATATGTAAGAAATGCTACATATCCAGGTATTTGTGGGAAATATCTCAACCTAAATATTAACAAAACATCTTCTGTTTAAAATCAAGCAAAAGAAGTGTCTGCAGGCTGTATCTGGCAGGCAAGGCCACAAACTTCTCATCTTAGCTTTAACCCATTACTTCACAAAAGGAACTTCAGTTTCTCTAAGTCTGTAATTAGACATAAAAATTGCACATGTATGTTTTTAAATTGAGAAGACACTACACCTTATTCTTAAGAATTCATTTCTTTCCTAGTCTCAACTGAACCATTTCCTTCTATTATCTCAGGTAATCCAACCTGGATTTCTTCCTCATGTTTATATTTTTATTTCTTCTACTAATCTGGTAAGTTCCTCAAGGTAAGAACGTCTGTTACATCTTTGCGTACTCTGTACCTTCAATATATGAAAAAAATACAATCATCTAACCTTCAAAGATGTGCTAATGGAAGTATTTACAATATCCTGCTTTCAAAACAAATCACATAATCAGCCCAAACTTCAAAACAACTTTGAAAATATAATGTGACAATTATATTCACATTAATTTTGAAAAAAATTGGGTCAAAACATGATCACATACCTCACCAAAACCACCAAAGTACTCCCTTATTTTCTCTTCAGGTGTATCTGGAGAAAGGCCACCAACAAAAATTTTTTTAACAGGCTCTTTTGTTTTCATGGCTTTGGCCCTTTTAGGATCAATCACCTTCCCATTCAATTTATGTTCTTTCTGATCCATGACCTAGGGAAATTGAAGTTTTTCATTTTAAGTATGTACCTTAATTTAAGTTCAGATTATTAACTTAACTTAATAATTATAGTTAAATAAATATAGCTAATGCCAGGTATATGCTGACTTGCTTATGATTAAAGAAGTCAAACTGTGGTGATGTGACATCAGCTAATATAGAACTGTTCAAACCTAAATGCCAGTTAAGAATGGGGAGGAGGGGAAACATTTAATTACTAGAAAACCAACTCTCCATTAACTGTCAGCAACATCAACGTGATTGCTATTTCCCCTTAGCCCAAGAAATTTCAAAATCTATACTTTTGTGAACTTGTCACAGATCATCCCTTTAATTAGGTGTCTTTAAGTCTCAGTATTCTTAAAGTTAATTTTTTCAATTTAGTAGAGCCTGGCATACAGAAAGTATTCAGTAAACAATTAAAGAGGACTCTTCATAAAATATATTGGTTAAGAACTATAGCTCTAGCTTCATATACTGCAAAAGGGGAAATCACAAATGGGCGAATTAGTGTTATCAAACTATCCACATCTTATATTATTAACTGATCAGAACACATAACACACTACCTTATCTACACTCTCCGACTCTTTAAATAGCACAAAGCCAAAACCCCTTGATCGCCCTGTGATAGGATCTAACTTCAGAGTGCAGTCTACAACTTCACCAAATTTGGAGAAGTAGTCCTTCAGATCTTTCTTTGTAGTGTCCCAGCTAAGGCCTCCTATAAACATTTTCCTGTAAAGACAAAAAGTAATATTAAAATGCTAAAAACAAATAAACTTTTCCACAACAGTAATACCTTTCCCAAACTGCACCAATTTATTGGGCAGTGTATTAAATAATGTCCTTCCTACATAATCATGTATCAAGAACACCCCATTCCAGTTGTTAGGTTTTGCTTATTACTGCTGCTATCTGCCTAATTACAAAAATAGTGAGCAAGCAGCCAATTCTTTTGACTTGCCAAAAAGATAAATGTAATCCCAAAGTAAAAATACTGTACATCTAAGTCTTCCTTAAATTACAGGTTAAGTATTGGTAAAAGCAAAACACAGAATTTTAGCTTCAAATTTCCCTTCCAATCATTAAACTTGTAAAAAGGCTACGTAGTCCCCACTGATGACAGCAACCAGCATATTTCTATGCTGAAGCTCCTTTCTATTTAACAGTAATTCTCTCTCATTAACAAAACTCTTAGCACATAAAATGGAAAATTCTAAGTCTCACAAATTAGGTTTTAAGTTTTTGGATTGCTAAGAGTCTTTAATAAAGACAAAAATAACGTGAACAATTTAGTGAACAAGAATTACCCACTGAAGCACAATCCACTAATCAACTTATATGATTTATTTACAGTAGAACCTCAGTTAACCAGCAATAAAATATTTAAACCTTGAAGATGCTAAAAGTGACAGGTGGTAAGTGGAAACCACCAAAACACTTTAAGACCAAAAATACATACTCAAAAAAATTTTTCTCAGGTGAAGTATTATTTTTATTACAGCAAAATGCCATAATGCTCAGACTTGGCAGCTCTGATTCCTTTGACATCTGCCCCCTTTGCCACCCCCTAGTCTGCCCCAAAGAGCTTACACATACCACCTACCCTTTAAAGAGACAGGACTGGAGATTTTTTAAGGGTAAACTGTCAGAATTTGTTATGTGAAGGCTAAAACTTTTAAGGGAATAAAATCATGCTTGCTCAACAATTTCTCATCTTTGTAGTTGGGGTGAGGATAGGGAAGTGATACTAACTTTTGGCTCCAGGTAGAAATTAAAGCAGGAAACATCTCCATCTTGTGGGCATTTAGGACATTGCCACTAAAGCCAATTCCTGCAACAAGAGGCCAATTGTGTCCCTGGAAGGAGATCTTGTTCAGCTTCTCCCCTAAAGATGCCAGATTAACTGAGGTGTTACTGATCTTACTTTCTCACCATAGACTTGTTTTTAACTTCTTAACAACAAAGTTTAACTTTCAGTGCACAAGAAGACTTTAAGTATATACTTTGTTTCCCATTTCAGATTAAGTTTTCAAACTAGTACATGTATTAATAATGCGAAGCTGGGTCATTTATATGCTTAACTTTTAGGACTTCCTTTAATAAAATCTTCATGCTTGAAGTAACATTAACCCTTTTTATATTTATAATCAAATGAACATAAGAAAACACCCATAATATACAGATAATTTTTAATTATTGCAAATTTCACGGGAAAAAAGTTTTCTCAATACATTTTCTTTCATTAAAATAATGCATCTTTTAAAATCCAATCCTTGTCACTTAAATTTATGCCTTAAACACTTTACTTTTAATTTTAACCTAAAGAACCAGAGCACTTCCTTCAGAGATGAAAGTTCATTAGCAACATTTATCTTTTCAAGGTAGGGACACTGATATATTTTTATAAATGAGAAATAACAAACTATAATGCAATGACCTCTTGCTCAGGTATCAATGGCAATTCTAGAACAGAAACAACTTCAATTTGAAATTTAACTAATGAATTACCACCTTCTGGGATTAAAAAATTTTCCATCAATAATTTAACAATTTGAGATTTCAGCCTGAAGAGAATAAATAAATAACAAAAGCCTTTTTTAAAAAAACTAAAGTTGAGGGGTGCCTGGGTGGCTCAGACAGTTAAGCACCCAACTCTTAATTTCGGCTCAGGTCAGGATCTCAAGTGATAGGGCCCCCTGTCTGCTTGGGATTCTCTCTCCCTCTGGCTCTGCCCCTGTCCCACTCATGCTCAAGTACTCTGCCCCTGTCCCACTCATGCTTAAGTACTCTCTCTCATAATAAATGTTAAAAAATAAAATAAAATAAAATAAAATAAAATAAAATAAAATAAAATAAAATAAAATAAAATAAAATAAAATAAAATAAAATAAAATAAAAGCTAAAGTTGAAAGGCAGGAATATGGTCTCATCTGTTCCTCTGATATTAAGACAGAACTAAGTTTGACTTTAACTTCCAAGGCAAAGTTTACATAAGTGTTCTTGATTTAAAACTATTTAAGGGGCACCTGGGTGGCTCAGTTGGTTAAGCATCAGACTCTTGATTCCAGCTCAGGTCAAGATCTCATGGTGAGATCAACCCCCAAGTTGGGTTCTGTGCTGTTGGCACGGAGCCTGCTTGGGATTCTCGTTTTCTGTGCCTCCTCTGCTTGCATGCTTATGCATGCTCTCTCTCAAAATAAATAAACATACGTTAAAAAAACAAATTTAAAAAATTATAAAAAAAATAAAATTATTTAAGGGGTGCCTGAGTGGCTCACTTAAATGTCCAATTCTTGATTTCAGCTCAGGTCATGATCCCAGGTTCATGGCACAGAGCCCCAAGTCGGGCTTAGTGCAAAACATGAAGCCTGTTTAAGATTCTGTCTCTCTTCCCCTCTGTCCTTCTCCCCAACTCATATTGAGGAAAAAACAAAGAAAAAGAAAAATTATTAAAAAAACAGAAAATTACAAAAAAATAAATTATAACCCTATGAATGAGACTGAGGCATGTTCCATTACTATTCACAAGCCCCAAATGTTTTTCACAGCATAGGAAGTCCGTTTTCTTAAATAGATAAGCATCCTAACCCATCAACTGGCCCAATAAAGAACTCTCTAAAGAAACTTCTCACCTTTAATACAATTGTTAGTTCGGGCTGTTCAATGTGTCTACCTTAAAGCTAAAAGGCCACTTGAAGATGTTGTTTTTCCTCAACAATCAAATCCCAAAATTTTTGGCCAACTATAATTTAAACATATTCCATAGGAGGATTATTTCCCCAAAAACTACAATGAAACACACAGTAAAACTTCAGCTATCCAGCACCTTTAGAGAATGAGCCAAATATTCCACCTTCTTTAAAACACTGCCTGCCTTCCAATTTCTACATTATTTGGGATGAGTATTTTTTCTACAACACACACTTCTGCCTTCTTAAATACAGTAATCATGATTTAACACTGTATGGGTCAGTCACCACTAATTCATATTAAGCTACTGTTAGCATGCCCAAAGGCTCTTCTGAAATGAGAGAACAATTAATACACTAAGTGCATCTCATTTCTTACTTCTTTTAACAAGTTCTATAATTCATTTTTGCCAGATTAATCACCTGTTGCTGTTAAATCCGCCCCCCACCACCACTTTGTAGGGTGGCTAGGTAGCCAGCACTTGAACTTTGCGAATTTTGTGTAAAGTAAAAAAAGTAAACAGTCGCTGAGCCTACGTGACTCTTCTTTGAGACAAATGCATTACCATTTTGGCAGCCCAAAGCACTTTTTTTTTTTCCCTACTCTAACAAGGAAGGCTGCTGCACAACTGATAACCAGACAGGTAAATACACTACAATGAACACAAACTGTTCCAGATGCATTCCATGTTAAATATAGCACATTCATAGGCACACCAGAATAGTACAGTAAGAAAGAGCCGATTATCTTAATTTTGGATAAATGGGAATTATTTCAGCCTCTCAGAACACTAGCATTCTGACAAGCTCTCCCTCAAATTATGAGATGGCAGAAGATACAATTTAAATTCTCTTTTACTTTTCTGTATTTTGCTTAAAGCACACCTACTGTTAGTCCAGATTATCTCTGCTGCCTTGGTTCAAGGCTAAGTTTCAGGTTACTGTCACTCCTACAGAGCTGTGCAAACACTTACAAGGAGATAGACCGAACTTCAGAAAAATCCTAAACAGCCAAGTTAAAATGTCACAAGACTTGTTCAAATAGCAACAAAAATGGGCCCCTAATCCTACAAGTTTAAAATTTGATCCTTAGTTGTAAGTGAATTGACAATCCTAATTAAAACAGGCCTTCAGCTACAGAATGTTAACTCATCATTTAATTTTGTATTCCTATCTATAAATTACTGAGCACCCAAGAGGCAATACAGTATTCAATTTAAAACACCTACTCAATGAGGCACCTGGGTTACTCAATCAGTCAAGCGTCCAGCTCTCAATTTCGGCTCAGGTTATGATTTCATGGTTTGTAAGACTGAGCCAGGCTGAGCTCTGAGCTGGGCTCTAAGCTGGGCTCTGAGCTGACAGCAGACAGCCTGCTTGAGATTCTCTCTCCCTCTCCCTCATACTTTCTCTCTCAAAATAAACTTTAAATAGTAAGTAAACAAGTAAATAAATATAAAAAAACACCAACTCAACAACTGAAAGCTTGCTTTTTACAGATATTGATATTACACCATGTTATAATATTAAATAACAGACATAAAGTTATACAACTCAGTGCAGATGACTCTCCAAATGCTATGGAATGTCATTTAGGAATTTAAGATTGCTTAGCGAGACATCCTCTTCTAGAGTAAGTAAATTTAGAGGTAGTAAGCCAAACCCCCTGAATTTATATACTACCCCCACCACTTACTAAATATATGTATGACCCTCAGGAAAACAAATACCCATGATTGTTTCCACATCTGTAAATGAGAGGACTAAAAGTCTATTTCATGAATCTTCAATAAGGATAAAATGAACAAGTACAGGGGCACCTGGCTGGCTCAGTCCCCACAGCATGCCAATCAACCTTGACCTCAGGGTTATGAGTTCAAGCTCCATGTCGCGTGTAGAGCTTACTTAAAAAGAAAAATAGCATTGGGGCACCTGGGTGGCTCAGTTGGTTAAACATCCAACTTTGGCTCAGGAATCTCAGTTTGTGAGTTTGAGCCCCACGTCAGGCTCTGTGCTGACAGCTCAGAGCATGGAGCCTACTTTTGGATTCTGTGTCTCCCTCTCTCTCTGCCCTCCCCCCACTCATGCTCTCTCTCAAAAATATAAACATTAAAACAAAGCAAAACAAAAAAACTACAAAAGGAAAAATAGTATTAATAAACAAGCAAGTACACTTCAAGGGCACAGAACGTAGTCTGAAACATCCCACGTATTCAATATAAAGTTATTTAAAAGGGGCAGAGCACAATTTAAAATAACTTAATAAAGCAATGTTTTCATTTACTCACAGGCTTAATTTTTTTAAATCTGCATGAGCTATATGAAGTTGCCAACATTAACAGGAAAAGGCCAGAATGAGGTTTCATATAAATGGATCCTAAGATTATTTTCAATATTAAATACTTAAAGTAATCCAGAGATGTTTAAATATCCCATGTAAAAAATACAGACTAGAAATTAGATTGTCTAAAAAACTCAAAATGTAGTTAAAAAATCATCTTGAGGACTTGTCTGTACTCCACATAAACACCAAGTTTAGTAAGGAATTAATTTCAAATTATAAAAGAGGTAATACATATGCAACAGGGCTGATAGAAATATTGATTTAATACGGTTTTTCACACCCAAAAAAACATTCTCTGTACTGAGATCACTAGGTTTAACACTCCAAAGTCAATAGTTACTTTATTTAAAGTCCTTCTCCTAAGAAGTTGAAACACCTTTTTCAAGGTAAAATGATAAACACCATTACACTCTCAATTTTGAAATAGGGTCAAAAAAAATATTCTGTAATTTTCAAACACTTCCTAACAACTCCTGTATGTGGTTTCATAACAAGTTCTGACAGTTTAAAAAACACAACAGAAATGTCAAGTACATAACATGACTGGCCAATCACTGTCACCTTTCAGAATATTACTCAAGTAAGCCACCAATTCTTATTTATATTTTCTAGTGTGTTATCATTAAAATTATTCATTTAAAATCCTAAAATGACAAAATATAATGAAATCCCACCAACATGAGTAAAATCAGTATTTTTTCCTTAGAAAGTATACATTTAAAGTTAAGTAACTAGTTACCTATAACGGGGGGCAGGGGTTACTTTTTACAACCAGATGACACCATATGGTAGGGTAATCATTTTACAATTTGTATAAAAAATACCTTTGGAAACAGACTGACAAACTTTTAATAAGTCAGTAAAGATTAACTCCTCTAGCCTAGTATATGAAGTCTCAGTGCTACTTCATCCTTTAGAATGAACTTCTATGACTAAAAAAGATAATTAAGTTGAAAACATAACTAATAAAATGACAGTTTTTAAATGTTCAACCCAAAAATCTCCCCTTTTTCCTTTCATTCCAAGGAAAGAATGACTTCCTGTAATTTTGCTTTTAAAATAATCTCTCGATCAGCTTTAAAAGGTAAACTCCCATCTACCTGAAGGTTAAGGAATGGGGTTTCCTTAACCTAGAGGTTAAAGTTCTGGTTAACTGAGATTACTACACACTCACAATTCTGTAGTTTTCCATTGGAAATCAATTTAGACATCAACACTGAACTCAGAAAATGATTTTTGCCTTTCTTGATGAAATTTTAAGACTCTTGCAATGCTTTAAAATCACATTACTTTTTAACAGTAGAAAAGAAAAATTATAGAAGATTGCTTCCATGACAATGCCTATTGGTTGCTTTTTGAGTATATTTGCTAGTAATTTTTCATTTGTGTTTCTTACAAGACTAAAGGGGGAGAGGGAGAATTTCCTAGCTTGAACTGTGTGGTATCTCAAATCCAGATAAGCAGGAGTTTACAAGACATGACCAATACTTAAACTATCACCTTGATTATTGGCCAAACACTACCAGTAATAAAGTCTCCCCACCCCCAAATAGTCTTGAACATCTAGCTCCAATATACAATTTAATACTCCAGAAACTAAAACATGCTTACCTTTACTCCACAGGAGTAAATCACTGGCAGTATCAACTATTAAGGCACCGGATAAACACACACAAGCTATGAAAGCAGGCTATGTGGTCAATCTTCCTGTGATGAGCATTGTTTCCAACACATAGATCAGCAAACCAAGTAACAAACAGGTTATATTACCTGAAACCACACTGTTTGAAGTGAAGTAACAGAAAAAGATCCCACGCTTCCAGCATCCAGTTCAGTGCCCTATCTACTAAAATGTTGAAGCAGAACTAAAGTCAAATAAAACTTGAACTAACAGAGTTATATTTCATTCCATTTGTCAATCTGCACACATACTTGAAGTGCACAGCTTTGAGTGGAATAGGAAAAAAGTTATTATTCTACTCCTTTTAAAATGCTTTCAAGCATAACACATTATCACCTGAAGACTAAAACTAATTCTCCATATTGGACATAAACCACAAATCCCAATAGTGGATTCAAAACTTTCTTATATTAGAGCAGCCTTACAGGGAACAGAAGAGCCAGACAATATTAAAAATACACAGTAAAGGGGCGCCTGGGTGGCTTAGTCGGTTGAGCATCCACTCTTAACAGCGGCTCAGGTCATGAGCTCGCAGTTGCAAGATCGTGAGATGGGGGCCTGCTTGGGATTCTCTGCCCTTCCTCCACTCACACGCTCTTTCACTCACTCTCAAACAGAAAACAGTAAAAAAAAAAAAAAAAAAATACACAGTAAATATACTTATAGAAGAGATCACATGATTTGAGGGAAAAACCCAGGCCTAAGGCCAAGTATTTATCTCAAAAGGCAGCACTGAAAATCCTCAATGATTTTCTCTAATTCCAAACCCTAAAGGTCAGTGGATTTTTAGTATTTTCCATATTAAAGATTTTGAAATGAAAAGAATTTAATACTCCTCCTTTACATGTTCACCATCTTGAGACTTGGGAGCATTAATTTCTGCAATTTTAACACTAGAAACTTATCAAAGGTCCCAAAGAACACTAAAATTCAGACGATCTACTCAGGGTCTCAACTTTTACAGTAAACCCAAATTGACTGAATTAAAGGCCAGTAAATTAGGTATGAGATTGCTCTAAAAGTGTTTTAGAAAGCGACGTTCAGAATGCCCCAAAAGCAATAGGGTATAGATAATAATCTCAAATATTTAAAACAAAAACATGTATGACCATTTCTTAAAAATCAGACAGCAGTCAACCGACAGTAAAATTCACAAAATTCCCAAACAAAAAAATCACACTTTAGTTTATATGCTAATGGTTATAGGACTAGATCTACTGCCCTGTTAGAAAAGTACTGCTGTATTTTGGCTGATAACCGAATGGAACTATTTTTGCTTTCTGTCCAGTCCAATGCGGGCAAGTCAATGTACCTACCTTATAAAACTGTCTGAAAGCTAACAAAGTATTATAGTTTCCCACTGATCTTGAAACAAACTCTCCTCCAGTAGCTTACTATATGACGTGTATATTTTGACCAACACAAAATTGTTACCTACTCTAAAAGAACTGAAGCCCAGTAAAGAACATGAGCCCACACCAAAATGGGAAATTCCAGTGCAATTGCTTAAAAGTAAAAACAAGGAATGTTGAGTTGGAAAGATAAAAATACGGTGAACTGAGAAAAGCATTTTATTACAGAAATAATTACTTTAAAGGTCTTAAGTGTGGAAACATCCACAAGAAGTGTAACAGGCATGCCCTCCTAAGAACAACTGTTTATTCTTATACTCAACATTAAAAAAAAAAAAAAACTTTGGGGTATCTGGGTGGCTTAGTTAAGTGTATGACTCTTGAATTTGGCTCAGATCATGGTCTCACTGTGGGATCAAGCCCCACGTGGGGCTCCACGCTGACAGGACAGAGCCTGCTCAGAGCCTGCTTGGGATTCTCTCTCCCCCTCTCTGCTCATCCCCCCACTCATGCTCTCTCAAAATTAAAACTTTAAAAAAACAAACTTTAAGTCCACAACAAACTCGTTTTTTAAATATTTTTAGGATTGAAATGTAATCACTTTATTCAAGTTAAAATTATAAAAACTAATGCAAACCAAATGTGTTTAAGAAACTAAATTCAGATGATTTTATATCTAGTAGACCCAGTCTTATCCTCACTCCTCAGACTACTATGAAACTGCTGCACGATATCCCTCAAACTGGGAGACAGAAAGGAACAGAGAGTGGGCAAGTACACAAACCAAAAAGAAAACAATAGTATCTGAAACAGGATGAGGCTGGCTGATCAGGCAGTAACTTTAAAAAGTCAAACACTAAACTCTAAAACAAAGATTATTTGTTAAATGTAAACTTGCTTAACTTAGAATGCAACTCTGTTAAATCCTACTTGCAGAAAATTAAAAGAGGTCATAATCTAAAACTTTCACTATCAATATTTAATTGTCCATTTTTCCTTAAGAGGTTGTTCAAAAAACTTGTGAAGTTACATTATTGGGTAGCAGGGCAAGAATAATTCTTACAAGAATCGTAACAATGATCTCAGACCTAAGTTTATGGTCCTTTCTAATCACTGAACTGCTTATGTAAGATTTAAAATATGTAATAGAGTAAAAAAGTCAAGAGTAACAGTTTAATCTTACTTAATTTGACACAATTAACAGTGAAAATGAACAATCACAGTGCCAAGTGGATTATTTTCATCAAAAGTGTCTTATTTTGTATGTCAAACTAACCCCAGTCTTTTTACTTTTCCCTTTTGCCTATTTCCAGTCTGCTTTATCTGCAATGTAAAACTGGACAGATTTCAGTAGATGAGAATATAGTAGTAAGTAAAGCTCGTGTAAAATTTAAATGTTATCCCAATTGGATTCTTCAAATAGAATGTAGTTTGTACAGCTCTAAGTCAACTATCTACAAATTACTGGTCCTCTAAACTCCAGTGGTAGTGGATACAAACTCCTGGAAAACTCAAATATAATCAATCCTAAAAGCAGAAAGATGGACATTTAGGGGAAACGAGGGATAAAAAGAACAATAATCTACCAGCCTTCCAAGAAAAAGTCATGCAATTTCAGCTACATGTGAACCAACCAACTGTAATTAACATTCCAACCAAATCACACTGAAAATAAAAAATCTCGTAAGAGCTGAATGTAGTGAAAAGCCACATCAGCCCGCCTCTGATTAGTACATATCCAATCGTTATTCAAGTTCTACTTACAAATATGGCTGGAGATAAATAAATAAATTTTTGCACAATACATACACACGCTACTTTAAAAATTGTTTTACTTTTCACATATCCAAAATATTTCAGTAAAACATGCAAGACATTTTAAACACACAAGATTTTGTATCAAGTAACCTTCCCATTTAACATTAAACTTAGACATCCAACAAAAATATCTGTCCTAAAAAAAGAAATCAAATTTAAAATTACTGTACTATATTTTCTTGTTCAAATATAAAAATATTACTAATTATATTAAGTTTTATTTAACCAAACCACAATTACATGCATTACCACAGACCAAAAACCATGTAATGGCATTAATTTTGCCCAAAGATCACACACGATGCCTAAAAAGGTTTTATATCCCAGGCACAAGATATCCTACTGTACTATGTCTAGAATTTCCTGGGGATCAATGGGCAACTAACCAATACACAGCCTCTGCATGTTATGACTACTGAAACCTTTATAATACAGAAATAAAATTTAAAAGTTTTACCATTCTTCCCGCTGTGCCGTCGCTGCTTCAGAGTGTCGTGGGGAGGAGTTTGAATGGCTAGGGAATTAACAACCGGTACAGCAACCAATCAAAATTCTAGTTTTAGTTTTTGACATTGTTAGGGCTAAAAACTTTAATTCATTTACACTTCAGTTCAACAGTAGGAAACTACAAAGGCAGCTGCTTTGTGATTTGAAAAATCAGGGCTAAAGCCTGCCCCAAACAGCACGTTATACAATTAATCATTTTGGTGCCTCTGTCCAAAGAACAGAATTCAGAAATAAAAACCAAAATGTTAAAGGTTTAAGTTTCCAAATATTTAACATATTCCTTTCTTAAACCATATGCAATTCAAAATTAACTAAGAAAAGCTAGTTTCCCATCCCACCTCCATTCTCCCAAAGCCAGCACAATCAGCCTGACAAGTCTGCCTAGGCTGAGATTATTAAACTCGACATTCTAAGGTGCTTCTCTTTCCCACCCTCCAAATCTAGTGTTCTTTCCCAAAAAAGGAAATCATGTTTTCTAATACTGATCAAAACGACATCTTACTGCTTTTACTTTCCACACCGTTCTCCTTGTTATAGTGAAGGAAAAAAAAAAACAAAACAGAATGACACACATAACCCATTACAAAAAGGAATGGAAGCGTTAACCCAAGAACAGCGGTCGGTAACGGGAGTAAGAAAACCTAACCAAGAACCCCGATTTAGTCCCTCCTGCTAACTCCTGTATTATGCTTCCGCTCCCAAATGCTGCACTCTAGTAGATCAAATGCAGCTTTACATAGTATATACAACTTATTCCGAATGGAGGGAGGCAAGTCAGTACTTAAACCTGCAAAAAAAAAAAAAATCATGCCACAGCACAATAAAGAGTTCATTTTTATGAAAGAAGGCTGGTAGGCCTCCTTTAACAGTGGGTAAGAGAGCGGGAAGGAGAAATCAAGAGAGACCAAAAAAGGATCCTGGCCACGGGGATGGGGTTAAAAAAAAAAAAAATGGAAACTGCACATGAAAAGTAAGGTTACGATCAGTAAGAACAGTTAGGGAATCCAATAGCTGAGGGCGCGAAAAGGGTGCGCGGTTAGAATAACTCCGCGGGGTGGGGGAAGGGCAGCCAGCTAGCCGAGCTAGAAAGAGCTCCAGTCAAGTGCAGGCCCCGCCGGCAAGGAACTTAACCAAAGCCCATAAAGCAAAAGCCAACGTACCAACAAGCGATTCAGGGAATCTCACCAGGCCCAATATGTTCCGTAGGCTGAAAAGTAGGGCCTATGTACTCAAGCTGTAGTTCCATAACGTATTGTGGAAAATCGAAGAGACTGAAACCAAACTTATCCAAAATACTAAGAAAACATTCGGCCTGAAGCCGAGGCGGGAGGAGCTGAGTGGGCAGCTTACACGTTCCCCAAAGCATGCGCTTATAAACGAATCGCAACGTCTGGGGATGCTAAAGTGGACGCACCAAATAAACCTTAGATCCCGGCATAAAAGCTTCCGAGTCTACCTTTATGGTTGGGACTTTATAAAACAAGGAAGAAATGGGACAGTGGGGCAAGAAAAAAGGTACCCCTCGACAGGCGGGAAAAAATCCTGGCGGCTAAATCAGTGGGAGGAGACCCAAGGCGAGGGAGGGAAGGAGGGCGGGCCAGGGAGCAGCATGGTGACGGCTAAAGGTGGAAACGTGTGTGATGGGGGAGGGGGCGATAAGCAGGCAGGGGGAGAAGGAAACGAAAGCCCCGGGGAACCCAGCATAGAGAAGAGAACTGTGCAAGAAGACTGCACGGAGGGCTGGAGGGCGGGCAGAGAGCGGGAACGAGGCCTAATGGCGGGGGGATAAGGAGGGGGAGGGGGACTAGTTGGGCCTGACTATCCCGGGTCGCCCCTTACTCACCCTTCATCCTCCTCGTTCTTACTGGCATCGATCTTCGCCCCTTCCGACTCGGCGCTGCCCCCTTCGGTGCCTCCAGCCGCGGTTCCGCCCCCGGTCCCGGCTCCACTTCCCGCCGCCGCCGCTGCCCCCTGCGCCGCCGCCACCATGGCTCCCTCTTGCTCGCCTGCCGAGCCGCCTACCGCCGCCGTTGCCGCCGCCGCCGCCCCGTCCCCGCCGAACTGCTCCTCCGACATAGTGCTTACTGCCTCCGCCGCCGCCGAGACTACACCCGCCGCTGCCGCGAACCGAAACTAGCAGCAAAGTAAACCCCGCCGCTGCCGCGCGCCCGCTCTACCGCGCGAGGCACACAACAAGACAGAGAAGGCGCGCGCGGCTGCAAAGGCTCCTGCGCCTCTCCCTGGCCTGCCCCCCTCGCCTCCCACACTCGCGCAGCGCGCACTCCCGCTCTCTCTAGCTGCACTAAAAAAGAATAAGCAGCAGCGGCGGCCGCTCTTGCCTCCTCCTCGCTTTAATGGCGCCGCCGCGGACCACCTAAAATGGCCGACGGAAGAACGGCGCGTCCCGGTCACGTGACGCGAGAGCGCGCCCTTTGCGCCTCCCCGCCCCCTCTACCGCTAGCTTTTTTTCCTCTTCCTTTTCGGTCCCGCCCTCTCGTTCCCTTTTATACCTTCCCCTCACGCGCCGCGCCGCACAGCTTGGGGCCTTTAAAAGGAACCGGAAGTTGCGTTCCATAAGACCGCCGCGCGGGGACCATCGAGAACAAGGAACGCTGTTTCGAAGACGCAGCTAGAGGGGCCCGCTCCCTCGCCCCCGCCCTTGCAAGGGTTCCTGGAGTCGGCCCACCCACCCCCCCAGCTGCGAGCCGGAGTCGCGGCGTCGGGGTGGGGTGTGGCAGCACTTCCCTGTAGGCGACTGTGCCCCGAGCGCCTGTGGCGTAGGGGTGGGTGGGAGGGGAGGCGCACACCCGGCGGCTCCTGTCTCGTAGTGCCTAGCTGGAGGAAGGAGGCTACCTTGAGCTGGTGGCCCCGTGACTCTGGCTCTGTCCACCGCGGCACCTGGAGACGCTCGCCGTGCGCCAAGCGGCGGGTGTGCACGGACTGCCGCAGCTCCTCCGCCAGCGGTAGTTGCCCGCGACCGGGTGACATTGAGGTTTCCCCGGCTGCCGCCGCTGAGCTTCCCGACCTCAGGCGGGCCGGCTGAAGCCGCTGAGGATTAGGGCTCCTTTTTCTTTTAAGTTTACTTTACAAGTAAGATTTTTGCTTGCCTGTTTTTCTCCTGAAATTTTTCGTCAAAAGAAGCAGGTAACTGGCATATTTCAAAGATCAGGGATTGTTTTGCTCGATTTATTTGAAGATCCTAAAAGCTCAATTCTTTGAAAAATACGGAATTAGGAAGTGTGTGAGGTCAACCAGCGGTTCATTTCATTTAATGTTTTTTTAGTCCTTATACTAATTAGAATATATAAATGCTGTGAGTCTTTACAAGGTTTCTGAGCTTCTTGTCTTGTGAGATCTGGTTTTTAAAAGAACCGCTAAGCGTTTCTTGCAGGATAACAGTAAAGTTCTTTAATAGACCTATTAAAAATCCCAGATGTGGTGGCTGGAAACTAGCTTATTTGGGCTTTCAGATTTGCAGCTTCCTCGATACAACTAGAAGAAAATTAAGTTTTTAGGTACTTCTTTAGTCAACAGTAATTATTTGCCGATTTCGTATGTGCCCAGGCTCTGGAGAGACAGAGTAGTGTAAAATACAGTAAAGAACTCTGAAAACATAAGTATTTTTTCCACTATGTAATTAAATAAATGTGTATTAATTGGACACTACCCAAAAATCTCAAGATGTTTAAAAATACCTATTTTTTGTTATTAAGCTAGCCGAATTTACAGAATAATTAAAATTCAAAAATACAGATGAAATTCTGAAAATGTCTTAAAAATACAATCTTGGGGTGCTTGGGTGGTTCAGCTGGTTGAGCTTCTGACTCTTGGTTTCAGCTCAGGTAATGAGCACAAGGTTGGTAGGATTGAGCCCTGGGTGAGGCTCTGCACTCACAGCAGGGAACTGGCTTAAGAGTTTCTCTTCTCTCTCTCCCTCCTTCCCTCCCCCTCACATGCACACTCTCTCCTCTCTCTCTCTCTCTCTGAAAATAAATAAGCTATATACTCCTATATTCTCTTTTTGTTGTTGTTGTTTTAATGTTTATTCATTTTTGAGACCCCGCATGAGCAGGGGTAGTGGCAGAGAGAGAGGAATTCACAGAATCGGAAGCAGGCTCCAGGCTCCAAGCTGTCAGCACAGAGCCCACCACAGGGCTCGAACTGGAACTCACGTACCTCAAGATCATGACCTGAGCCAAAGTCTGAGGCTTAACTGACTGAGCCACCCAGGCACCCCTATATTTTATTTATATATATACGTAACTGTATTAAGCAAATCATACACAGGCGATATAAAGAACGTATCTTAGATCAAGTGGTAGTGACTTCAGGTATGTCTCCACTTGTCAAAATAATAATAGCCTAGGAGAAAGTGGGTATTGAGCTCAAACCAAATACTTAAATTTAGAGACAACTAGGAGGTCTCTGGATATTTTCTGTCTTCAAGAGTATTTTGATTTTTTTTTTTGTTTGTTTGTTTTTTTAAAAATAGCTCAAGCAAGGGAGAGGGGCAGAGGGAGAGAAAAATCTCAAGCAGGCCCCATGCTCAGCATGGAGCCTGATGGAGGGCTCAATCTCAAGACCCTGGGACCTGAGCTGGGATCAAGAGTTGGATGCTCAACTGACTGGGCCACCCAGGCACCCCAGA
This sequence comes from Puma concolor, assembly GCF_028749965.1. NCBI lineage: Eukaryota > Metazoa > Chordata > Mammalia > Carnivora > Felidae > Puma > Puma concolor. The sequence goes on along the minus strand of NC_141670.1, from coordinate 139,624,482 downwards.
AGATTCTTTGGCTTTTTTTTTTTTTTCCTCAACTTTTTTTATTTATTTTTGGGACAGAGAGAGACAGAGCATGAACGGGGGAGGGGCAGAGAGAGAGGGAGACACAGAATCGGAAACAGGCTCCAGGCTCCGAGCCATCAGCCCAGAGCCCGACGCGGGGCTCACTCACGGACCGCGAGATCGTGACCTGGCTGAAGTCGGACGCTTAACCGACTGCGCCACCCAGGCGCCCCGATTCTTTGGCTTTTAAGACAGCTTTAGACATGCCCACCTTTTAGTAATAAGACTTTTCCAAAAAGGTTCATTTTAATTCACAAGTAGTCCAGTAGCTTCTGGACTTCCTGGAAATTGTATTGAAAATTCCAGAAAACCTAGGAGTGATTTTAAAGCTAATACCTTTACCATATGCTATGTAAGTCTGGATAATGCCATATCAGTTATGTCCCTACTTACTATGGCCCAGATCTCTCTATTCTGTGCTCCTTCATTCACCTACATTCCTCTTAGAACTCATTTTACTTCATCCTTTGTTCTTTTCACGTTCTTCATCTGCCTAGTAAACTTCTATTCCTATTTTTAAAACCCAGTCAAATGTTACTACTTCTGTGAAACCTTCCCAGACTCCCTGAGGCAGATTTAATCAGCCAGTCCCACAGCCTTTTAGCCTTACTTAAGGTCTTCTAAATATGCAATTGTACTAGACCATGAGTTCCACGAGAGCAAAGATAATGTGTTTGGTGTATCCTCCCTACCTACACATACACACACACACACATAACAGACTCAGTTGCTAGTAGAATTACTGAATGACAAAATACTGGATTATTTCCAACTAGCTAGGTTCAGAGCCTCTTAGGCAAACTAAGTGTGCTTGCAGTGACTTAAAAGTCTTCTCTGCCCACCATCCCACTTCATCTCAGGCATAAAACCACTTGCTGATGCATGAAATTCCTTAAAAAGGAAAAATACAAACTCACTCCACAACACAAGAATGTAGTGTTTAAGAAGCTAAAGACTGTAGGGGTGCTTGGGTTGCTCAGTTGGCTAAGCGTACAACTCTATTTTTTTTATGTTTGTTTATTTTTGAGAGAGTGCACGCTTGCAAGCAGAGGAGGGGTAGAAAGAAAGGGAGACCAAAGATCCGAAGAAGGCTCTACACTGAGAGCGGAGAGCCCGATGTGGGGTTTAAACTGTGAGATCATGGGGTGCCTGGGTGGCTCAGTTGGTTGGGCATCTGACTTCAGCTCAGATCATGATCTCATGGTTTGTGAGTTCAAGCCCCACATCAGGCTCTGTGCTGACAGCTCAGAGCCTACTTGAGATTCTCTCTCTCTCTCTCTCTCTCTCTCTCTCTCTCTCTCTCTCTCTCTCTCCCCATCCCCATCTTATTCTCTTTCTGTCTCTCAAAATAAATAAATAAAACCGGAATCACTTTTATCCAGAACAAGATACACATAGAAGAGTCACAGTTTTAATCTGCTAAATACAAATGGCGTGAGCAAATCCTATGCTCATATTTTTATTTTAAGTGGAACATGCATTCCATTTAGCAACCTAGAATAAACTGTCCAGAAAAAAAACAGGAAGAAACCATTTCCTAAACAAGGTACACGTACTTAAGCCTCTTTACAACCATGTTAAACATTTACTCACTTGCAGAACATCCTCAGTAAGATTCAAGCATTTGGTTGAAGAATTATCTTGTGATTTTAGGTGAAGTAACCAATTGCCCAAACTGAACATTCTCATTTATCATCAGTCCTGGTTGTCAGGAAGCTCTCCCTTCACTTAGAGAAAATAGAGGCTCCACCACTGTGAATTTTCAGATTTTCAGCAAATCGGTTGTGGGATCTTGAGTTATGCTTAACCACAGAAGGGTCAATAGGGTGCCCTCAGACTCAACTGGAAAAAACCTAGATCAAAAAGGATTCAAACAATAAGGAAATTTAACCATCTCACTCCAGGTCTACATATTCAGCTGCCTACATAATGTCTCCACTGGGATATTCCACAGGTATCTCAAGCTTTAGATGTCCAAAACTGAACTCCACCTTCCCTACAAATCAGCTTCTTTAGTCTTCGTCTTCTCGTTAAATGACATCTCCACCCACCTCTGTGCTCCTGGCAAATATCAGGGAGTCATTGGTATCACCCAAACCACTCACATCCAATCAATTAACCAACTCCTACTTCCAAAATATGTCTTGATTCATCTAAATGCTTCTTAGAACATAAATAGCGGAGAGGCGCCTGGGTGGCTCAGTCGTTTGAACGTCCAACTCTTGATTTTGGGTTAGGTCTTGATCTTACAGTTTGTGAAATCGAGCCCCATAACTGCCTCTGTACTGACAACGTGGAGCCTGCTTGGAACTCTCTCTTGTGCACTCTCCCTGTCCCTCCCCTGCTTGCTCTCTCTGTCTCTCTCTCTCTATGAATAAACTATGAATAAATAAACATTAAAGAAAACATAAATAGTGATGTTATTCCTAGTTTTATTCACATTCAACCATGCAACACATGAAACAGTTACATTTCTGGTGCTGAGAATATAACTGACCAAAACAGCAAAGACTTTGATCTCACGGAGCTGACATTCTAGTAGGAGAAAGAAACAACAGACTAATATACAATAGGTAGTGATTGGAAGGAAGATAATGAGTAAGGTGCCAGAGATAGAGTTATGTACTATTTCAGGTAGGTTACTCTGAGAAGACTTAAAGGAGGTAAGTTTTGAGTAGAACTCTCAAGTAAAAGAGAAAGCCATAAACATAGGAAAGACTGTACAAGGCAAAGACAGGAGTGTGCTTGACACTTTCAATGAATGATAGAGGCCAGTGTAGCTGAATAGAGTGAAGGAGAGAAGGTGTAATAGATCATACCTACAAAGTATCCAGGAACAAGGTTACCCAGGGCCTTGTAAGCTGCGGTTAGTATTTTGCTTTTATTTTAAATGTGACAAGAAACTATGGGAGGTTTTGAGCCAGGGAAGGATATGACCTGACTTAAATGTTAAGTGGCCAGAATAATCCAGATTATTCCAGATGTATGGACAGTGGACTGAGGTAGGGTATCAGGAAGATGAATTAGAAGGCCACTGTCATGAGGCCTTTCATGATTGATTTCTTCTGACAAGAGGCAAATCTACAAATAGGGTGTTATTTCTATGTGGTCATATGACTTTATTTTCTTTAAAAGAAAAAGATTCTCAACATCACTCATCAGGGAAATGCAAATCAAAACCACACAGACACCATCTCACACCTGTCAGAATGGCTAAACTGAAAACCGTAAGAGGGGTATCTGGGTGGCTCAGTCACTTGAACGTCTGACTCTTGATTTCACCTCAGGTCATGATCACAGGGTCATGGAATCAAGCCCCATGTCAAGCTCCACGCTGAGCATGGAGCCTGGTTAAGATTCTCTATCTCTGCCCTTCTCCCCGCTTTGTATGCTCTCTCTCTAAAATATAAATCAATCAATGAAATGTAAGAAACAACCAGTTATGGTGAGGATGTGGAGAAAAAGGAATCCTTGTGCACTGTTGGTGGAAATGCAAACTAGTGCAGCCCCTGTGGGAAACAGTATGGAGGTTCTTCAAAAAGCTAATAATTCTATTTACCATATGATCCAGTAATTCCACTGCTATTTACCCAAAGATTATGAAAAAAACTAATTTGAAAAGATAAAGGCACCCCTATGTTTATTGCAGCATTATTTACAATAGCCAAAATATGGAAGCAGACCAAGTGTCCATCAACAGATGAATGGATAAAGAAGATGTGGTACATACACACACACACACACACACACACACTGGAATATTAGTCATAAAAAAAGGATGAAATCTTGTCATTTGCAACATGGATGGAGCTGGGGACTATGATGCTAAGCTAAATAAGAGAAAGAAAAATACCACATGATTTCACTCATGTGGAATATATGAAAAAAATGAACAAAGGAAAAAAAGACAAAAACCAGACTTAACTATAGAGAACAAAGTGATGGTTACCAGAGAGGAGATGGTTAGGGAGATAGGTGATATAGGTGAAGAGGACTAAGAGTACACTAATCTTGATGAGCACTGAATAATATATAAAATTGTTGAATCACTGTGCTGTATACCTGAAACTAACACTGTGTGTTAACTATACTGGATTCAAAATAAAATTTAAAAATCAAAAGAAAGAAAAACATGCTCTAATGACAAGAGATCATTAAAAATAAAATAAGAATTAGATTAATACTACTGATAACATTTGCAATAGAGAATAAGACCAACATTTTCATTAAATTCAGTACTTTTTTCCTTCTTTTTCTTCCTCATTCTGCAGCTCTAGAATAAAATTTTGGTTAAGTGCTGCAGTTAGGTTTTATCCAGAGCCTTTTCATAATCCTGCCTCAGGCATTACAATAAGTACAATATTTTTTAACTCTTTTTTTTTTTCTTTTTAAGTAATCTCTACACCCAACATGGGGCTTGAACTCATTACCTTGAGATCAAGAGTCACATATTCTGACTGAGCCCACCAGATGCCTCAATAAGCACAATATTTTGACTTGAACTGAGTTCTGGAGTCTTGGATTCTCCAGACTTCTTTTTTTTCCCAGGGACCAAGGCTGAAGCCAAATAGTATCAGGTTTTGCTTCATAACATACTTTTACAGTTGTTTTAGCTGCTAATTTTAAAATTGTCCTACTTTGTAGAAGCTACAGTTCAAGAGAATACTTAGTGAAAAAGAACATAATCAGAAAAATTGGGGTTTTCAGATTAAGGTTAACTAAGAACTATTGAAAACCTCTTTAAAAAAAGTTTAAGAACATGTATTTTGTCTTGGAGCTCTTTGGAACCTTTTCCTTTGTTGTAGTGGTTCTGAGTTATTCAATATTCCTTATTCCATACAACCTGCAGGAGAATAATCATTTCCTTACACCAAGGCTGAGAGTTTTCAGGTGCTCAGACGCAGTACAGTTGCTCAAAATTCACACTTTAAAAGTAGTGACACATAATGAAAAGTCCCTCTGGCCACAGTAGGAGGGGTTTATTCTGTTAACTGGTTCATGTCCTCCATGTTTTGGCTCCTGCAGTAGACATTTGAGGTTGGAGCCCCCTGACATCAGTTTTCCTTTCTGGAGTTGGCTAATAAGACCAAGGGTGACCATCACCCTTGGTCACATTGTTTGGTTTGGGGAGGGGACAGAGCCTAAGTCATCCAATTACATTGAGGAACTTCTTTTTGATGTTTGAGTGAAGAAATACTCTCCTACCCCCTGCTCATTCATAAACCGAGAAGCATGTAGCTGAGGGAACCACTGACATCCATTATGCAACAAAAAGATGCCCGTGAAGATAGGAATCAAAGAGCAATGAAGAGTTGTCAAGACTCAGGGGATGGGATACCAGGTCTTGGTTACATTCTTTGAGCTACCAGCTCAATTTCCCCCTACAGTTATCTCTACCTCTAGACGTAGTCACATGACTTAATAAATTCCCTTTATAATTTAAGACGGTTTAAGTTGCCAGTTTATTTCTAAAAATTCAAAGTATTCTAACTATGCTGAATTGTAGGTTGTCAACTTTGCATTACTACCACCCACTTGTACCATCTCTGCTTTGCAAAGAAGCTAGAAACATTTTCCAGAATCCCCTGCCCTCTATGGTTCTGAGTTAAAGTTTGCCAGCGAGAGGTACTCACAGTAGATAGGAAAGGCAGAGAAAAGAAGCTTTCATTCTCAGGAGGCTGTGGCAGCTTCACAGACTTCTCTTCTCCCAGGAAACTGGCAGTTTCCAGCTTCTCAGATCTCACCACGAGCATGTGCTTTGCACTTATGGCAGCAAAACACAGTGCCTTCTCAGACTTCTGTGCAAACTCTTGCTTTGTAGTCAAAGGGCCATAAATGGCAGCTTCTTAGAGTACTCTACAAGTCCTGGCATCTTCTATTTCTCCATGAATTCTGGTTTCTTCATCTGCTCCAAAGCTTCAATCCGTCAAGTGAATGTTCTCTAATCCTTTGACTGCGGCTCCCAGACCTTCACACTTCCAGCTTTTGCTGCATTCACCTAACCTGCAGTTCCTATATTAAATCTCTTTGTGCCAGAATACTTGCAGTGGCTTTGCTCTCCTCACTACATTTAGTTATTAGTAACAGAAATGGTTTCCAAGAGGCACAGAACTTTAGGGACCAGAATTGATTCTCAGATCCCACTAGATTTAAAGGACCCCATTGCCAGTAAAAATAGCATTTTTAGTTCACAGCATATAGTGGCAAATGGCTAATTTATTATCACCTTGGATGACTAAGAAATTGCTGAAACAGGATAACGTAGTGGGAATAAAGGCTACAAGGACTGTGGAGTGGGTTGGCTATATCAAATTATACTGGGGAACTTAGAGAAGGAAAATGATAAACTCAAGGTTTGAAATTCCCACTTCAAGATCTGGTTAAGAAACCAGAAAGTTTCTTACCTTCCCTGGGGGAAAAAAAATAATCCTTACTTGAAAAAGCTACAGGGTCAAGATTTCTGGGGGGAAAAACAACAAGCCAAAATCTGACCATGAAGATGGATGAATTACCAAGAAAATTGAATTAATTTACGTTATCTTATGTTAAAGTATTGGTCAGGAAAGAATGGAACTGAACATTAGATGGGGACATTTGGACAAATTTAATTGAAACTGAAGACCTTGAACCCCGAAATATTGTGGAGGCTTCCTTGCCAGCAAAAAAACAGATTTTCCTCTAATGTGGTAGGCAGCATAATAGCCCCCACAGATGTCCATATCCTAATCCCCCAAACCTGTGAATGTGTTACCTCACATAGCAAAGGGATTGTTGACATGTGTTTGAGACTCTTGGGATGGAGAAATTATCCTGGACAATCTGGGAGGGTGCAATGTAATCACAAGAGTCCTTATAAGAGGGAGGTAGGAGGGCCAAAGTCAGAGAGATCTGAAGATGATATATTGCTGGCTTTGGGGATGAAGGAAGGAGGGTGGAGAGGGACGTGCCCAGGAATGCATGTGGCCTCTAGAGGCTGGAAAAGGCAAGGAAAGAAATTCTCCCCTGATGCCTCTAGAAGGAATGCAGTCCTGCTGATACCTTAATTTAGCCCAATGAGACCTCCAGAACCGTAAGATAATAAATTTGTGTTGTTTTAAGCCTCTAAACTTGTGGTTATTTGTTAAGCAGCAACAGGAATCTGGTCTATCTACTGTCTGGAGATTAGCCTCTCCTCTTGCCTAAAGAACTTGTAATGACCTATCCTGAAATGGTTGCTTTGCAGAGGAATGCTGATTTTCTTCAAGACTCATTGCATTGCTTGTAGATGAATAACTAGACTCAAATCTTGGAAGACCCCGGTGGAGCAAGTACTTTGCATAATATTCTATTGAGTTGACCAAAGTTTAACAAATTTGGAAAGCTATTTGTAAAGTTACTAAAACATTCCTCAAAGCAGATATAACATTTGTTCAAAAGGACTAGAACAAAGAATTTTTTGGTCTGCTGATACTTTATAGCTAACTGTCAGTCTAGGTGACATATAGCTCTATGTGTGGGGGCTGATATTTTCCTTTAGTATTGCACCATGACTGTATGATGATGGTAATGATCTAGTAGAAAGACAAAAACTGGTGATGTGGGGTAGCAGTGGGGAGAAAATTGCAGAAGGCAAGTTCTTTTTATTATTATTATTCCAGTATAGTTAACATACAGTGTTGTGTTAGCTTCAGGTGTGCAGTATAGTAAGTCAACAATTCCATACCTCACCCAGTGCTCATTGGAACTCCTTAATCCTCATCTCCTATTTCACCCATGCCCCCCCCCACCTCCCCTTTGGTAACCATCACTTTGTTCTCTATAGTTAAGAGTATTTCTTGGTTTTCCTCCCTCTCTCTTTTTTTCCCCTTTGCTAGGTTTTTTTTTTCTAAATTCCATGTATGAGTGAAATCATATGGTATTTGTCCTTCTCTGAATGACTTATTTTATTTTACTTAGCATTATACTCTCAACTCCATCCATGCTATTGCAAATGTCAAGATTTCATTCTTTTTATGGCTGAAAAATATTCCAGTGTGTGTGTGTGTGTGTGTGTGTGTGTGTGTGTGTGTGTGTGTACCACATCTTCTTTATCCATTCATCTATTGATGGACATTTGGGCTGCTTCCATTATTTGGCTATTGTAAATAATGCTGCTATAAACAGGGGAGTGCATTTATCCCTTTGAATTAGTGTTTTTGTATTTTGGGGTAAATACCCAGTAGTGCAATTGCTGGATTGTAGGGTAGTTCTATTTTTAATTCTTTGAGGAACCTCCATACTGTTTGCTACAGAGATTGCACCAGTTGGCATTCCCACCAAACTGCACAAGAGTTCCTTTTTTCCACATCCTCACCAACACTTGTTTTTTCTTATTTTTTTTTGATTTTAGCCATTCTGACAGGTGTGAGGTGATATCTCATTGTAGTTTTGATTTGCATTTTCTGATGATGAGTGATGTTGAGCATCTTTTCATGTGTCTGCCATCTGGATGTCTTCTTTAGAGAAATGTCTGTTCACTTTTTCTGCCATGTTTTTTGGGTGTTGAACAGCCATCAGTTCTTTATATATTTTGAATACTAACCTTTTATCTGATATGTCATTTGCAAATATCTTCTCCCATTCAGTAGGTTGTCTTTTAGTTTTGTTGATTGTTTCCTTCACTGTGCAGAAGCTTTTTGTTTTATTTTACTGGAGTCCCAAAAGTTTATTTTTACTTTTATTGCCCTTGACTCAGGAGACATACCTAGAAAAATTTGCTATGGCCAATGTCAGAGGCATTGCTGGCTGTGTTCTCTTCTAGGACTTTCCTGGTTTTATGTCTCACATTTAGGTTTTTAATCCATTTTGAACTTATTTTTGTGTATGGTGTCAGAAAGTGGTCCAGCTTCATTCGTTTGCATGTAGCTGTCCAGTTTTCCCAACACCATTTGTTGAAAAGACTTTTTCCCATTGCCTATTCTTTACGGCTTTGTCAAAGATTAATTGACCATACACTTGTAGGTTTATTTCTGAGTTTTCCATTCTGTTCCATTGATCTATGTGTCTGTTTTTGTTCCATTACCATGCTGTTTTGATTACTACACCTTTGTACTTGAACTTGAAGTCAGGAATTGTGGTACCTCCAGTTATGCTTTTCTTTTTCAAGATAGCTTTGGCCATCTTTTTGGGTCTTTTGTGGTTCTACACAAATTTGAAGATTGTTAGTTTTAGTTCTGTGAAAAATGCTTTGGTATTTTGATAGGGATTGAATTAAATCTGTAGATTGGTTTAGGAAGTATAGACATTTTGACAATATTTGTTGTTTTAATCCATGAGCATGGAATACCTTTCCATTTCTTTGTGTTGTCAGAAGGCAAGTTCTTAAGTAAATGAGAGGAAATGGGATCTGATGCACAACATGGAGAAGAGACAGTTCATCTGATGTATAAGAGGAAAAGAAAATTATGAGCCAAATGTAGGTCAGTAGATAGGTTTGGTGATAAACATATAATTAGTTCTAAATCTTTCTTTTTTCTCAGCCAGTTACGATGTCTGTCATTAGCTGAGAGTGTAGATGGGGCGGAAACAGAGAGGACTTAGGACGTTAGGGAAAGTGGAAGCACAAATTCACTAGGCCCAGAGAAGCCAAGACTTTAATAAAAAGTGCTCAGGACAGAGCCCCCACAGAGACTTACTGGATGCTACTGGAGATCTACTTATAAGATCTGAAAATCACTCTCTCCAGAAACTTCTGGCAGGACGTCACTGGTTTATTATCTTCTCTGGGTATGGTCATTTAACCAGTTACAATCTACCTCCTCATCTATTCAACCAACTCCTGTTTTTCCATCTGGATCCTCAGGACTTATGAGAAACTCAGGTAGTAAATACCTTATGAGTTGTTTGCCAAGCCATGGCTCCCTTCTCTGAACTCTCCCCCATACCAATGGTGGCCCGTATACAGCCAAATTTACATGACCCCACTTCCATTGCTGTAGCCAAGTCCTGGGTGGATACCTGACCCAAGCTGATCTATTGGATTTTCCCTCCTGGGATTGAAAATTGGAATACTGGGTCTCTGAGAGGTTGGCCAGAGGGCTGGAACTAGGGGGAAATTTGATTATAAGACTGAGCAGTTTTTTTTGCGCCATATAGATCAGAGAACACAAGAACATGGATTTGAGTGTGAAAGGGGAGAGAGAGAATGAAGCAGACGTGTTGAAAGAACCAGGGACCAGAGGCCACATGGTCTTGACAAGCTATAGATGGTATCTGCCTTGGTCCTTGATGACAAAGCAGTTACTGACTTCTGTCCTCAGCTGAACTTCCTCCCTTGGGTTATAGACAGTGCTCCTGGTCCCCACTAGATTCACGTTTTACATGAACAAATCTGTGTAGATTTCTGTTACTGTGTAATCCAAACAACCATGATCACGAGCAAAGATACATCGAATGCTATATCACTTCACTAATATAGTACAGTAACCAGTTCTGTCAGAAGGGGAAAAAAAGTGCCATGAGGCTGGATGATTATGTAGTGACTCCACGCAGACTCTTGGGAGACTTGGGAAGAGAAAAGCAGTAGCCATTATACACTATCTAGTTGTATTTTTTTTTTTAATTTTTTTTTCAACGTTTATTTATTTTTGGGACAGAGAGAGACAGAGCATGAACGGGGGAGGGGCAGAGAGAGAGGGAGACACAGAATCGGAAACAGGCTCCAGGCTCTGAGCCATCAGCCCAGAGCCCGACGCGGGGCTCGAACTCACAGACCGCGAGATCGTGACCTGGCTGAAGTCGGACGCTTAACCGACTGCGCCACCCAGGCGCCCCTAGTTGTATTTTTTTTAAGTCATTACAAAAACTTCTTCAACTTGAAAAGCAATGGAAATAAATACAGATTACTCATAAGACTACCCTCCTAGTACAACCATTCAGAGCATTTTGACACTTTTAATTTATGTCAGTTTTCCCTTTTATGTTGTTTGCTTTTAAACAGTGAAATTAGAGTATAATATATGATTGCATTTCCTACTTTCTTCATGCCGTGTTTCCTATGTTGTATAATCTCCATAGCTAAAGTTGTAATGGCTGCCTAATAATCTACTGAATAAATACACTATAAAAATAACGTGGTGGTGATAAGCTAGTGCCCTCTGGCCAGAAATTCCTAACTTAGTGAATATAGTTATTTTTATCAGGCAAGAAGTTCTCTTTTGTAAGGTTACAAATAATTAATCAGACTTTACCTCTTCCTGCCTACCTCAAGATTAATGTTTACCTTTTTCTTGGACCTATTCTGGATCAATCACACTTTGCTTAATAATTCAGCCTCCTAGTTACCAAGGATAGTTATATGGGGAAGGTGTTATCTTTTATGGTAGTCATAAATGTTCAGGCCACTGGAAAAGAAGCCTTTTATTGTTCCTAAAATGTTATATTAATAAATTAATAACTTGGTGTTTGGGTTTTTACAATGGCATCTTATGTGTTTGATTGTACCAGTGGCATAATCTATACCTATAAGCCTGAGAATAGACCTTGGTCTAGGGCAGTCATACTTAAGTACTTCCACCCTGAGGGCCCTTTTTGGGAAGTTTGCCAGCCCCCTTCATTCCAATCTCTGTATTCTGAGCTTTGCCTCATTGATTATGGAAGACATCAAACCTGAAACCACAATAACCAGCTAAGCAATTGTAAGTTGCAAGAAGTACCCAAGAAGAGGATAGAGTGATGTCATCTCACTCATAGCTTCAGACACCATCTCATTTTGATAACTTTAAGACTTTGGACTTCTGGGGTGCCTGGGTGGCTCAGTTGGTTAAGCATCTGACTTTGGCTCAGGTCACGATCTCACGGCTCGTGAGTTTGAGCCCCACGTCGGGCTCTGTGCTGACAGCTCAGAGCCTGGAGTCTGCTTCGGATTCTGTGTACCTCTCTGGCCGTGCCCCTCCCTCACTCGTGCTCTGTCTCTCTCCCTCTCTCAAGAATAAATAAAACATTTTTTAAAAATTAAAAAAAAAAAGACTTTGGATTTCTGTTCATTGTTATTTAATGTTAATTTAGGTACCTTCTGTCATATATAGATTTAACATTATCTGGATTTTTACCCCTGTCCTTCAATATTTCACTTAAAGCCCTCTTGATCAATTAGGCATATTTCTAGGAAAATTCGTGTTCTTCAGTCTTTTAGGGATATGCTCTATCCCTAGGCAAGATACCAGTTTTCATTATCCAAAGATATGATTAATTCTATGCACCTAAGTCTCTGCATGCCATATCATTCTTCTTCTTTCCCATTGCCAACCTTCCATTGAAAACACTGGTGATAATGCTGTTTGTATTCCTAAGTACTTCATCTTTTGGTCCAGCACTTCAAGATATACATCCTAGGTTTCTTCTACAAGGGATGGATGACCTTCTCCACATAGAGTAAAAGCAGATAGTGACTGTCAAGTCTGATGAGACTGTAGACCATATATCACTTTTCTGCAAGATACTCCAGGAAGACAGCATACCTCCACATGGGCCATGGCAGGGAACAAGGCTGCCTCTGTCCTCTTAGGAAGTTGCCAAATGCTATTCAGTTAGCAAACAGTTCATTGTGGCCTGTTGTGTGGCAAGCAGCCTGATAGGCCTAGCACAGAGTCATCTAACAATCTAACAGATCTAGTAACCATGTCCTTATACTGTCCACCACTTGTGAGGTTTCATTATTTCATTTTGTCCTATATTCTTATTTCTAAAGTAATATTAAAGTGCACAAATAATTCATAGATACAGTTTTACTAAACATCCAGACAAACAGAAATTTATAAAGAAAGTCCTTGGGGCACCTGATTGGCTCAATCTGAAGAACATGCTACTCTTGATCTCTAGGTCTTGATCTAGGTCTTGAGTTGGAGTCACATGTTGGGCATGGAGCCAACTTAAAAAAGAAAAAAAAATCCTGGAGTGCCCAGGTGGCTCATGTGGTTAAGCAAGCAACTCTTGGTTTTGGCTCAGGTAATGATCCCAGGGTCGTGGGGTCAAGCCTAGCCTTGAGCTCTGCCCTAAGCATGGAGCCTACTTAAGATTCAATCTCTCTCTCTCTCTCTCTCTCTCTCTCTCTCTCTCTCCCCCCCTTACTCTCTCTCTGAAAAAAAAAAAAAAAAAAAGATATTCTGATCTACTCCTCTGTTTAAACTGTGTTATTCTCCAAGATTTTGTCCTTGGTCCTTTTCTTACTACAAGCTCTGACCTCATATATAGATGAAGTATACTCATAACTTCAAACACTACCTCATTTTGATAACTTAAAAAAAATCAGTGTCACTTGTACTCACTCAGTGCAGTATATGATCTGAATTTCACAGTGGTTACTAACTGCCAGGCTATTAGTCTCTAGAAGCAAACATCTAAATTGATCAGGAAAAAAATATAGGTTTTAATTTTTAAAAATTACACCCTCCTTTACTTATACTGGAAAAGTTTCTTCACTGACTTCTTAATCTTTTTGACAGAGAATTTTCTAGGATTATTTTGTAAATTTTCCTATAATCACAACTCTGAGCTCAGATGGCTGATTGAACATCTAACATCACATAAAGAATTAAGAGCTAAGAGGTTGATTATACAACATAAATTTGTTTGCCATATAAGAAATAGTAGATTTTTTTTAGCTTAATAATCAATTTCAAAAAGCTTTGTACAAGGAGAATTGTGATAACAATTCCACCAAATTTTCTTCTTCACTTGAATTTTTAATTGCGATAATTGTAGATTCACACGCAGTTGTAAGAAGTAACATAGAGAGATCTCATGTTCTCTATGTTCTCTCATTTTACCTGGTTTCCCCCAGTGGTAACATTTTGTAAAACTAGTATAAATCACAACCAGGAAATTGACATTAATGTAATCCAAAGATCTTATTCACATTTCCCCAATTTTACTTTGTGTACATTATACAATTTTACCACATATGCAAGTTCATGTACCCATAACAATAGTCCAGACTCTATAAACAGTTCCAGGACCTTGTGCAACTCTCTTATAATTTACTCACCTTCTACCCTAACCCCTGGACTGCTAAGCAGCATTCCTTTTCTAAAATTTTGTCATTTCAAAATATTATATAAAAGAATCACATTGTAACCTTTTGGGATTGATTTTTTTCACTCAACATAATTCTCTGGAAATCTATCCCCGGGTTGTTACGTGTATCAGTAGTTTGTTCCTTTTATTTTATTTTGTTTCATTTTATTTTATTTTGTGTTGTTTTATTTTATTTTACCTTATTTTATTTTGAGAGACAAAGAGAAAGCACAAGCACAAAGAGGGAGAGAGAGAGAGAAAGAGAGAGAGGAAGAGAGACTCCCAAGCAGGCCCTATGCTCAGTGTGGAGCCATATGCTGGGCTTGATCTCACTACACTTGGGATCATGACCTGAGCTGAAATCAAGAGTCGGAAGCTCAACCAACTGAGCCACCCAGGCACTTCTTTACTCTCCTTTTTAAAATTTTATTTGTTTGTTTACTGTCTTTGCATTATATTTTGGCTCTGAAGCATGGAGGTTAGTTTTTGGTAACACAACCAGAAAGTTTGAGATCAAAACGGAGGCAGCTGAAGAGCTCTTTCAGAGGCCGCTTATCTAAATTATTTTAGGCAGAAGGGCGCCTTGATTTCGGCTCAGGTCATGATCTCATGGTTCATGAGTTTGAGCCCCATCTTGGGTTCTGTGCTGACAGTGCAGAGGCTGCATGGGAGTCTCTCTCTCTCTCTCTGCTCCTACCCCTTGCTCACTCTCTCACTTTCTCTCTCTCTCTCTCTCTCTCTCAAAAATAAATAAACATTAAAGAAAAAAAGTTCTTCCTGAGCCTGCTGGGCCTTGATTGTCTTCAGCTCAAAATAATCCACATGCCAAAGTGGCATATTTTGGGGTGGCAAGCCCTGAGCCCCCTCATATGGTTCTTTTTTTATCTCCTGAAGTCTACTGTTATCAGATATTAATGTGGTTAACTCAGCTAAATGAAGAAGAAACTTGAACACCAAAAATATATAATTTTTATTAATACAGTTCATATTTCCAAGTATTGAATCAGTGGTTTCTTTTAAGGAATGTGTGTCACAGCTGCTAAGTTGACGAGTTACCTCTATGCTAGAGGAGAGAAACACATACATATGTGTGTTAATGTTTTTTTATGCATGCTTCTCTACGTTATACCACTATCTGAGATCAAAAGGCTTCCTTTAGAATAAAAAATTGTACATTAAAAAGCCCCAGAGACTTCAGTGATGTTAAGCACATCACTCTTCTAAATTCAAAATAAAAGTGGAAATTTGAGGGGCTCCTGGGTGGCTCAGTCAGTGGAGCATGTGACTCTTGACCTTGGGGTTGTGAGATCAAGCCCCATGTTGGGCATAGAGCCTACTTAAAAAAAAAAAAAGTGGAAATCTGATTTCTGTAAAGGCAAAATCATCTGTTGACATTCCAGTCCAAAATGCTCACTCTCCACTTCATAAAGAAAAACCTAGCCATCCCTGTGAGCACACCCAGTAAAAGAGCAGGGTAAGTTATCTTACACACCAACTTCCAGACATTCTTCTTGTCTTCCCTCGCATGCCAGACGCACTGTATCATTCACTTGCTCTGTGGTATATCCAAAGCAGTTTTTTCTCATTCATTTGCCTGTCAAAAATTAAGTTTCCCAAGAGTTTTTCCTAATATCCTCTACCTTCCACAGCCCAGAGTCCTCTTTACAACTGCAGATTCCCACAGGGCTTCCTTGCTCCTGTCATTCCTCCACAGTCCAAAAATTATCCCTATTAACTCTCATTTTCTTACTGGGTGTCTCCCAACTCTTGGTGTACCGAGACAGACTCAGACAAAGCAATTTAAGTTAAATATGTGTTTGACTCATAGTCTCTTTAACTTTCTAATTGAAAGGGTAATACATACCTTTTAAAATTACTTCTTTTTACAATAAAAATAATATGAAATAAATTAACTTAAAAAATTAAAGCCCAGGGCACCTGGGGGCTCAGTCAGTTAAGCGTCTGACTTCAGCTCAGGTCATGCTCTGGAGGTTCACGAGTTCAAGCCCCACATCGGACTCTGCGCTGACAGCTCAGAGCCTGGAGCCTACTTCGGATTCTATGTCCCCTCTCTCTCTGCCCCTCCCCCAGTCATGCTCTGTCTCTGTCTCTCTCTGTCTCTCTCTCTCTCAAATAAAAAAAAAAAAAAGAATAAACATTAAAAAATTTTTTTAAATAAATAAAGCCTGGGTGGCTCAGTTGATTAAGCGTCTGACTCTTGATTTCAGTTCAGGTCATGATGTCACAGTTCATTAGTTCCAGCCAGGTGTTGGGCCCCAGGCTGACAGTGTGGAGCCTGCTTGGGATTCTCTCTTTTCTTGTCTCTCTCTGCCCCTCCCCCACTTGCACTTACTTGCTCGCTTCTCTGTCTCTCTCTCAAAATAACATAAATAAACAAGCTTAAAAAATAAAAATAGGGGCGCCTGGGTGGTGCAGTTGGTTAAGCGTCCGACTTCAGCCAGGTCACGATCTCGCGGTCCGTGAGTTCGAGCCCCGCGTCAGGCTCTGGGCTGATGGCTCAGAGCCTGGAGCCTGTTTCCGATTCTGTGTCTGCCTCTCTCTCTGCCCCTCCCCCGTTCATGCTCTGTCTCTCTCTGTCCCAAAAATAAATAAATAAATAAATAAAAATAAAAATAATATGTACACATTATAGAAAACTGAGAGTATATGGAATATATATATATATAATCAAATATTATTCAGCCAAAGAAAAGAATAAAGTCTTGTCATTGCAACAACATGGATGGAGCTAGAGAGTAAAATGCTAAGTGAAATAAATCATTCAGAGAAAAGACAAATACCATATGACTTCACTCATATGTGGCGTTTAGGAAACAAAACAAATGAGCAAAGGGGGAAAAAAGAGAGGTAAACCAAGAAATAGACTATTAACCATATAGAACAAACTGATGGTTACCAGGGGGAGAGAGGGTAGAGGGGTTAAACAGGTGATGGGGAGTAAGGAGTGCACTTGTTGTCATGAGCACTGGGGTGTTGTAGGGAAGTGCTGAACCATTATATAATATGCCTGAAAGTAATATTACGCTGTATGTTAACTAACTAGAATTTATTTTATTTTTCATTTTATTTAAAAAAATTTTTTATTTATTTTGAGAGAGAAAGAGAGCAGGGAGGGGCAGAAAGAGAGGCAGAGAGAATCTCAAGCAGGCTCTGCACTGCCAGCACAGAGCCCGATATGGGGCTCGAATCTACCAATTGTGAGGTCATGACCTGAGCGGGAATCAAGTTAAGTGTGTACACTTAACCAACTGAGCCACCCAGGTGCCCCTAACTAACTGGGATTTAAATTTAACTCAGAAAAAAGAAAATTCCAGTTAAAAAAAAAGAAAATATTGGTAGCATACAAGGATAAAAAATATAAAGAGTATGGATTTTAACCTTTTTTCTTGTTTTTTGTTTGTATTATTATTAATATTAGTCTTTGCTATTTGTGCAGGAAAAAGCTTTCACATAGTTTAAGGAAATTTTGAAGAATACAAAACAACCTAAATTATTTCCAGTTTTTTTTCCTTTTTGTAAGGTGAAGGAGCAAATGTTTGTGTTACCTGATGGACATTCCAAGAGCCCTCAAAATATTTTAAGCACAAAAGACATCTTAATATTTTTTACTATTCCTTTGGGGGGGGGGTAGGCAGAGGGAGAGGAAGAGAGAATCTTAAGACTCTGTGCCCAACTTGGAGCCTGACTTGGGGCTCAATCTCTTGACCGTGATGAGATCATGAGATCATGACCTGAGCCAAAATCAATATTTGGATGCTTAACCCACTTAGTCACCCAGGTTCCCCAGTATTTTTACTATTCTGAATATACAGTTTAATACGGTAAAGAAAAGATCAAGAAGAATTATCAGAGGTGGCAATATATGAACAGAAGTCATAATTCCTAAAACTCAAGATATACTTATTATAAATTCTTAAAAGCCACAGCAATAAAGAACAGCGAGTGCTAGGAATTTATTTTTTTTATTGTTAAAAAATTTTTTACTGTTTATTTATTTTTGAGAGTGAGAGAGAGAAACAGAGTGTGACTGGGGAAGGGGCAGACAGAGGGAGACACAGAATCTGTGGCAGGATCCAGGCTCTGAGCTGTCAGCACAGAGCCTGATGCAGGACTCGAACTCAAGTACCGTGAGATCATGACCTGAGCTGAAGTCGGATGCTTAACAACTGAGCTACCCAGGCGCCTGGGAACTTAATTTAAAAGTAAAGTATTTTTGGTCAAAATTATTCAAGAGCATTCCAGAAGTCCAAAGAATTAGTAGGATATTTTGGTGATTAAAAAGAACATCTGATATCTATGCACGTATTAACTTGGTCATTTTCCGAAAAGAAAATCCAAATTCTAGTTTGACTCTTTTTTAAAAAAGAATATATCCAAAAATAATAATAAAAATAAAAATAATGTTTTAAACAATATATCCATATTTATTGAAGCTTTGTTTACAATAGCCAAGATATGGAAGCAACCTAGTGTCCGCTGATAGATGTGTGTATACATACAATGAAATATTGCTCAGCCATTAAAAGAATGAGATTTTTAAAAAATTTTTAGTGACTAAATTTGTTTCCCACATACAAAACAAAATGTGTGCAGTGGTTACTTGTTTTTGTTTTGTTTTGTTTTAATTTTTTTTCCAACGTTTATTTATTTATTTTTGGGACAGAGAGAGACAGAGCATGAACGGGGGAGGGGCAGAGAGAGAGGGAGACACAGAATCGGAAACAGGCTCCAGGCTCTGAGCCATCAGCCCAGAGCCTGACGCGGGGCTTAAACTCACGGACCGCGAGATCGTGACCTGGCTGAAGTCGGACGCTTAACCAACTGCGCCACCCAGGCGCCCCTGTTTTGTTTTGTTTTAAAGAATGAGACCTTGCTATTTGCAATAACATGGATGGACCTAGAGGGTATTATGCTGCATGAAATAAATAAGATAGAGAAAAGCAAATACCACATGATTTCACTCAGATGTGGAATCTAAAAAACAAAATGAACAAACAAAAAAGGCAGAAACAGCCTACAAATACAGAGAACAAACTAATGGTTGCCAGAGAGAAAGAGGGTGGGAGAATGTGCAAAATGGGTGAAGAGGAGTGGGAGATACAGGCTTCCGGTTATGGAATGAAGAGAGCATAGGGAATACAGTCAATAGTATTGCAATGTGTTGTATATGGTGACAGATGGTAGCTTTACTTGTTGTAAGCATAGTATAGTATATAGACTTGTCCAATCACTATGTTGTACACCTGAAACTCATGTTTTAACATTGTGTGTCAACTATAATTAAAAAAAAAAAAAAGATTGGAACAAAAAAGAAAAATAGAAAGATTATCATCCATGTAACAATTTGTAGTAAAGAAATTGTAGCAAGATGGCATCACAGAAGTTCCTGAACTCACTTCTTCCATAGACACACGAAGTCTACAGATACGTATGAAATAATTCCCCCTGAAAAGGACTTGAAAACTAGCTAAATAGCTCCTTTACAACAGATAGTAAAAAGTCCACATTGAGAGGGAGTAAGAGAGGCAGTCTTGCCAAAAGCCTCAACCCCCACAGTAGGGACGGATCTCACAAACCTGGAGATTCGGAGAAGGAGTTTATGTCCTATGTCAGGCACCCCAACCTTGAAACCTGCAATAGAGAGAAAAATCCCCAATATGTCTGGCTTTGAAAACCAACAGGGTTCATATCCAGGAGACTCAAATATATGGAACTGAGATACTTCTCTTACAGGGCTTGTGCACAAACTCACCTGACCCAAGGATAAACACTAAAGCAGTAGTGTGAAAAGCACCTAGACTATATGTGAAGGAGATTCATTTGCTAATCTTAAAGCATCTGCCAGAGGGGCAGAATTCTGTTGGGACTCTCTCTGGGGACTTACGTGCCGACAGGCACCATTTTTGTGCTCTCTCACTATCTTGATAGTGCTTGTGGTCATGCCCCAGCCGTGTGCTCTTCCAGGCACCTGTGAAAACTGGCAGGCACATGCAATCCACACGGGGATGTTCCTTGATCACCTAGCTCTGATGGCTGTGGTTGAGGACAGGGCATGCATTCCTGGATCCCACAGGACTATAATAATCAAAGACAGTTCTTGACAGGATGCCACCCATAGGGTATTACCCAGACAGCAGACTGAAACACATCCCCAGTATCCCTGTAAAAAAAGGCCTATTTATGGGCTGCCTGGCTGGCTCAATCAGTGGAATACTCAACTCTTGTTCTTAGGGTTGTGAGTTCAAGCCCTACATTGGGTTAGAAATTACTTTAAAAAATAAAAGAACTTTTGGGGCGCCTGGGTGGCGCAGTCGGTTAAGCGTCCGACTTCAGCCAGGTCACGATCTCGCGGTCCGGGAGTTCGAGCCCCGCGTCAGGCTCTGGGCTGACGGCTCAGAGCCTGGAGCCTGTTTCCGATTCTGTGTCTCCCTCTCTCTCTGCCCCTCCCCCGTTCATGCTCTGTCTCTCTCTGTCCCCAAAATAAATAAACGTTGAAAAAAAATTAAAAATAAATAAATAAATAAATAAAAGAACTTTTATTAAGAACTAAAAGGAGAAATCAAAAAATATTTTGAGACAAATGAAAATGGAAATGTAACTTACCAAATACAAAGGCTCATAAGAGGGGCACCTGAGTGGCCCAGTCGGTTAAGTGTCCAACTTCGACTCAGGTCATGATCTCCTGGTTCAGGGGTTCAAGCCCCATGTCAGGCTCTGTGCCAACAGCTCAAAACCTGAAGCCTGCTTCAGATTCTGTGTCTCCCTCACTCTGCCCCTCCCCCGTTCAAGCTCTGTTTCTCAAAAATAAGCATTAAAATTTTTTTAATTTAAAATTTAAAAAAAAGCTCATAAGAAGCCACTGTGAACAATTTTACTAGCCTACTATCTTCCATCCTACACAAAAATTAACTCAAATTGGATTAAAGGCATGAATATACAATCTAAAACCATAAAATGTCTAGGAAAAAAAAGAAAACATAGGCAGTAAACTCCTTGAAATTGGCCTTGGCAATGATTTTTGGATCTCACACCAAAATCAAAGGCAACAAAAGAAAAAATAAACGAGTAGAACTACATCAAACTGAAAAGCTTCTGCACAGCAAACAAAACCATGAGCAAAATGAAATGGTGACCTACTGAATGGGAGAAAATATTTGCAAATCATCTATCTGATAAGGGGCTAATATTCAAAATATATAAAGAAGTCATATAACTCAATAGCCAAAAAAAAAAAAAAAAAAGCAACCTGATTAAAAAATGTGCAGAGGATCAGAATAGACATTTTGCCAAGGAAGACACATAGATGGCCAACAGACACATGAAAGGATGCTCAATGTCACTAATCATCAGAGAAATGTATATCAAAATTACAATAAGATATCACCTCACACCTGTTAGAATGACCATTATCAAAAAGACAAGAGGGGCGCCTGGCTGGCTCAGTCAGTAGAGCATGTGAGACTTGATCTTGGGGTCATGAATTCAAACCCCACGTTCGGTGTAGAGATTACTTAAAAAAATAAATTAAAATAAATAAAAATTAAATTTTAAAAAAGTTGCTGTTGAAGCACTAATTTTTAAAAAAATGGGGGCGCCTGGCTGGCCCAGTCATTGGAGTATGTGACTCTTGATCTCCGTGTTGTGAGTTCAAACCCCACATTGGCCACAGAGCTTACTTAAAAATAAAAAGGAAAAAAGAGAGAGAAAAGACAAGAAATAACAAGTATTGGTGAGAATGTGGAGAAGAGGGAACACTTGTGCACTATGGGTGGCAATGTAAACTGCTGCAGCAGAACAATATGGAGGTTTCTCAAAAAATTAAAAACAGGGGCACCTGAGTGGCTTGGTGTGTTAGGCGTTCAACTTCAGTTCAGGTCATGATGTCAGGGTTCGTGAGTTTGAACGCTGCGTGGGGCTCTGTGCTGAGTTAGTGGGGCTGGATCCCACTAACCCTGAGGTCATGAACTGAGCCAAAATCAAGAGTTGAACATTTAACCAGCTGAGTCCCCTAGCCCCACACATTACTATTTTTTTGTTTTACATTTATTTATTTTTGAGAGACAGTGAGACAGAGCATGAGCAGAGGAGGGGCAGAGAGAGAATCTGAAGCAGGCTCCAGGCTCTGAGCAAGCATTTAGCACAAAGCTCCAGGTTCTGAGCAAGCATTCAGCACAGAGCCTGATGCAGGGCTCAAACCTACGAATCGTGAGATTATGACCTGAGCCAAAGTCAGACACTTAACCAACTGAGCCACCCAGGCACCACACACATTACTACCTTTAACCAAAGTAGCCAACTTTTGTTTTGTCCCGACATAGAGAAGCCTAGAAGACAGTAAACTAAGAAATATCTACCTAATTTTTGAGCACACATTTTAGATAATCTTTACAAATTTTAAGCTGATAAAACAAACCCAGGGATGCCTGGCTAGCTCATTTGGTGGAGTATGTGACTCTTGATCTTTGAGTTTGAGCCTCATATTGGATATAGAGATTACTTAAAAATTAAAAAAAAAAATCTTTAGGGCACATACACCCCAATATTTATAGCAGCGCTATCAACAATAGCCAAATTATGGAAAGAGCCCAAATGTCCATCGACTGATGAATGGATAAGGAAGGTGTGGTATATATACACAATGGAATACTACGTGGCAATGAAAAAGAATGAAATCTTGCCATTTGCAACAATGTGGATGGAACTAGAGTGTATTATGCTAAGCGAAGTAAGTCAGAGAAAGACAAGTATCATATGATTTCACTCGTATGTGGAATTTAAGAAACACAACAAATGAACTCATAGGGGAAGAGAAAGAAAAATAAGATGAAAAGAGAGTGGGAGGCAACCGTAAAAGACTCTTAAATATACAGAATAAGCTGAGGGTTGCTGGAGGGGAGGTAGGTGGAGGGGATGAGTTAAATGGATCATGGGCATTAAGGAGAGCACTTTTCGGGATGCACACTGGGTGTTATAGGCAAGTGATGAATCACTAAATTCTACTCCTGAAACCACGACTACACCATATGTTAACTAACTTGAATTTAAATTTTAAAAAATCTTTAAAAAATTTTTTTAAATAAAAACCATTTTATATTTTTAATCTTAAACAATTATTAGAAAGGATAACTTACTTAACTTATAAGGTCAATATAAAAATTTATATAAATTAAAGCATGAGAATTTTAATTTTAGTCCTATAAAAGTTAAAATATAGTGTTAGCATTAATTTTATACAATAAAACACAGTTTACTTTTTCTTTCTTTTAGAGATGTTTGATTATTTACATGGACTAGGTATTCCTAAACTGCATAGATGGCAACAGAATTATTTTTTTTCTAGTCAATCCACCTTTAAAATTTCTCAAGTGAGGGGAAGAGGGATAGGACAGAAGGGGGAAAAAGTGAGTGGGAACAAGCTTTAGACAAATACAAAATTATCATTGGAGAAAGGCTAATAATCTTTCTGTTGCAAGGTGAGAAAAAAGTTTAGATTTAGAAAAACTCATTTCAACACACACACACACACACACACACACACACACACACACACACGAGTCGTTAACAACTGGTTTAAACAGTAACTTGGGCTCTTGGCAATTTTATCAAGTCAAAGAATAAGAATGGAAATGAAGGATGTTTATGGAAGGAGGGAGTCTTCCTTAAAAGAAATCTCTTTTAGACAGATAAGATAGACAGTCCCAGGGTACCTGGGTGGCTCATTTGGTTAAGCTTCTTGATTTTGGCTCAGGTCATGATCCCAGAGTGGAGCACTGTGTTGGGCTCCATGCTGAGCATGGAGATTGAGATTCTCTCTCTCTCCCTCACTCTGCCCCTCTCCCTAGCTTGGGCTCCAAAGAAAGAAAGAAAGAAAGAAAGAAAGAAAGAAAGAAAGAAAAAAAAAGTAAAGAAACAAAGAAAGAAAAAAACAAAGAAACAAAGAAACAAAGAAAAAAGAAAAGGTAGACAATCCCCTTACAAGAGGTTCTTTCCCCTTTTCATTCTAAGGCATCTCCAAAATGAAAAATATAATTTATGTCAAAATTCTTCAGAGTAGCCACTACAACTCCAAGCCATCCTCTGTGAAGTTATGTCAGCGAGCAGTGCAAATTCATTAGTAGGCAACTCATTAGAAGTTGGTTGACAGCTGGTCAAAAATAAAAGTATCACAGAGTTTTGGACCCTAACCCCAAGGATAAGTTGCCCTGCCTACTTACTCAAGAAATCAGCATGACCCTGAAGAGCCACAGAGATCATAAAAGTCCAGATATAGCACAAAATCCATGCAATCAAGGACAGAGAGCCCTCGAGCAGGGGTAACTCAAATGGTCTCAGATGTGCATGTTCTTACTGAATGGAGGTCCGAGTCATAGCAGGAGGGTCTTAGCCATCCGTGGTAGTAATTGTTCTGGCCCAATCAGCCAAAGACCATCTGGGACAAACCTGTAGTCAAACAAAGTGAGATTCACTCATTTGTTGCAATGAGAGACACTGCACATGGAGAAACTATGGGATGTCCCACTAAACAAAGGAGAAGATGAGTTATAGGATTTGGGGGAAGAGTGACATTTAGGCGAAATTTAAATGAAGTAGTGTTTTGATAGGATCAAAGCAAAGCAAGGTCATATATAAAGGAGGCAAGGTCAGATCTGGACTGCAAAATTGAACAGGCACCTGTTTCTTTGAAAATTGCAAAGTTGAAGTAAGGGTGGAATATTGTCTTCAGAAACCTCTCCTCTGAAGTTCCACACCTGGACTGCAAATCAGTTTTGCTTCTGTGGGCCTTAGATTCTCTGAGAAAGAGTGGGATATTTCATTCTTCTTGATGTTATTTCAAACAGCAAAGTTTCTAGTCTATGATTTCAAGCATCAAGTCACTCAGCATAGGGGGCTGTTTTGATACTTTACCACTGCACCATGTCTCTGGGGGGAACATTATTATTCCTTGTTAAATTTATGCTAACTTTATCTGTATCTGTCCTCCTAGACTGACACATAGCAGGGCATATTTTTACTGTGCCAGCTCCGGCCAATTTAATACTTTCTCAAGTTTAAAGCCTGCCAAAAAGTGATGCTCTTTCTAACACTATTCAGGACAGAAAAAAATAGGATTGAGATATTATAAATCAATTCTTACTGGTTGAATATACTTAAGGGGTATATACTGGTATATAGATGATCTTTTTTTTTTAAGTTTATTTATTTATTTTGAGGAAGAGAGAGTGTGGGTCTACAGGGGAAAGGCAGAGAGAGAGGGAGAAAGAATCCCAAGTGGGTTCCACGCTGTCAGCACGGAGCCTGATGTGGGCCTCTATCCCACAAACCATGAGATCATGGCCTGAGCTGAAATCAAGAGTTGGAGGCTCAACCAACTGAGCCACCCAGACACCACTAGAGCATCTTGATAAACTTTTCCATAAGGATCCAAGCTAGGGAAAACAACTCTGAATACAAAACTGCAATGTTGCACACATAAAAGGGCACAGGTTTCTACACATTCACGTTTGAAATCCTGGCTGTAAAAGGATGAGACATTGGACAAATTAGATGCCTTTGCTGAAGTTTTCATCAACTTGTACTCAGCAAGTTACTTCACACTCTAAGCTGGATTTCTCTCATCAGGTTAGTGTGAGAATTAAATAGGTTAACAGCTAAATATATCTATCATTGTTCTTTGAAATGTAAAAGAAAGTGTGGAGGAGGGGACCCTAGAATTACAGATGTATTCCTCCTAGCAGATGGGGGGGGGGGGGGGGGAGAAATAATTGTAGCTTGCACAGGGGGAGCAGGGGTCTAAAAAGATAGTCTCTATGGTGTGTTGTCTTTTCTAAAATGATCTTTTTCACATTAAAACATTTTTTAAATGTTTATCTATTTTTGAGAGAGAGGGAGACTGAGCACGAGCAAGGGAGGGGCAAGGAGGGAGACACAGAAACTGAAGCAGGCTCCAGACTCTGAGCTGTCAGCACAGAGCCCGACGCAGGGTTCGACGTGGGGCTCGAACTCACAGACTGTGAGATCATGACCTGAGCCAGAGTCAAATGCTTAACTGATTGAGCCACCCAGGCATCCCGATCTTTTTCATATTAAAACATTTTTAAAGTTAGGTTACAGGTTAAAGGCTGTATATACATTTAATACAGTATTTCTTAATTTCAACATGTTTGGATTTCTTAATGACTGTTATTTTCCTTTAATTTTATTGCATTGACGTTAGTGAAGCTGGCCTGATTTCTGTGTTTTGAATTGTGTTTGGTTCATAAAGGCTCAAAACTAGTATATCTTCCTTGCGTTTTATACTTTTATTAATATGAGATATTTCACATTACCTTCTTTGCTTTTTACCTTGAATTCACTTTTCCCTTATACCAGTATTGTTAGTATATTGTTGTAATGCTGTATATTTTCTGATGTCAACATATATTTTTTAAGTTTACTTATTTATTTGAGGGATAGAGCGAGAGATCACAAGCAGGGGAGGGCAGAGAGAAAAGGGAGAGAGACAGAATCCCAAGCAGGCTCTGCATTGTCAGCGTGAAGCCCGCCATGGGGCTGAACCCAGGAACCCACAAGATCATGACTTGAGCCAAAGTCAAGAGTTAGACCCTTAACTGACTGAGCCACCCAGGCGCCTCCCCCCCCCCCCCCACACCGATGTCACAATCTTTAATCTTCTTGCATCATTTTCTTTTGGCTATATCTCTTATAAATGGCATCTAACGTGTCTTTATTTTACCCATTCTGTCTTATATCATTTGAATTTAATTCATCCATGCCATGGTTTCTGTTATGTTTGGATTTACTTACTCCAGCCACCTGAATTTGTGCCTCGAATTTATCATTTTTTCTTCTAAGTATATTATCTTTCTTTTTAACTTTCTTTCTTTCCAACTATGTCAGATAAACTCTAAGGTGGCAAACACCCCATTATCTCCTCTTCCTCATATGCACGCTTTTTTGTTAATGATCTACCCTTGACTGTGGATGGGATTTCTTAATTGCTTCTAATGAACAGAATACAGCAAAGGTGGTGAGATATCACCCCCATGATTACCTTACCTTGCATAAGACTCTGTTTTGCTATCTGACTCACTCCAGAGACTCTTCATACGGGCTTAATGAGTCTGAATGGATCATTTAGACAAAGCTTATCCTGGATTGGATATTTAATAATTTTCTTTCCCACTAAAGCAGAGGGAGGGCAGATTAATTTTAGGTTAAAAAAAAATTGTGGTTGAGTGCTTGGCTAGCTCAGTTGGAAAAGCATGTGACTCTTGATCTCGGAGTTGTCAGTTCAAGCTCCATGGTGGGTGTGGAGATTACTTAAAAGTGAAATCTTAAAAAAAAATCCCAAACAAACACACAATTGTGTTGTGCCCTACAGTGTTGTTTTATTGGTGGGAAATTGGCCAGACTTCAATATACATCAGTGGGGGTAACAAATGCATTATGGTACAGCCTTATGATGATTTATTACATAGCCATGAATTCTTATTTGGAACAAACAAATCACAGAATCCCAGAATATCAGGATTGACTAGAATGTCATATTTCCACTGAATAAAAGGTCCAGTGTAAGAGGAAAACAAAAAAACAACTTCTGTTTTTTACCCTGTACATCTGAATTGTAGTAGGAAATAAAATTTTGAAGTTATTTCACAAGGCTGTCATCAGGAAATGAAGACAAAAGAAAAAAATCAACAAATAAAAATAATATTTTTAACCCATTCACGCCCCAATCTAATATGAAATTAAGAGTTTGGTTTTTTTTAACGTTTATTTATTTTTGAGACAGAGAGAGACAGAGCATGAACAGGGGAGGGTCAGAAAGAGGGACACACAGAATCTGAAACAGGCTCCAGGCTCTGAGCTGTCAGCACAGAGCCCGACACAGGGCTTGAACTCACGGACTGCAAGATCATGACTGAGCTGAAGTCGGCCACTTAACCAACTGAGCCACCCAGGTGCCCCGAAATTAAGAGTTTTTATACCATCTATAGACCAACTTCCCTGATGAACATGGATGCAAAAAATCTTCAACAAGATACTAGCCAACTGGATCCAACAACACATTAAAAAAGATTATTCACCAGGACCAAGTGGGATTTATACCTGGGATACAGGGCTGGTTCAATATCCGCAAAACAATCAGTGTGATTCATCACATCAATAGAAGAAAGGACAAGAACCACATGATCCTCTCAATAGATGCAGAGAAAGCATTTGACAAAATACAGCATCCTTTCTTGATAAAAACTCTTAAGAAAGTAGGGATAGAAGGATCATACCTCGAGATCATAAAAGCCATATAAGAAGACCCTCATTACGTCAGTGGGTAATGAGGAGACTTAGCTCCTCATTACCAACCAACCATGAGCTCCCAGATTCGTCAGAATTATTCCACCGAGGTGGAGGCCGCCGTCAACCGCCTGGTCAACATGCATCTGCGGGCCTCCTACACCTACCTCTCTCTGGGCTTCTATTTCCACCGTGACGATGTGGCTCTGGAGGGCGTGGGCCACTTCCACGAGTTGGCTGAGGAGAAGGGGGAGGGCGCGGAGCGCCTCTTGAAGATGCAAAATCAGCGCAGCGGCCGCGCCCTCTTCCTGGACGTGCAGAAGCCGTCCCAAGATGAGTGGGGTAAAACCCTGGACGCCATGGAAGCCGCCCTGCTTCTGGAGAAGAACTTGAACCAGGGCCTTTTGGATCTGCATGCCCTGGGTTCTGCCTGCGCAGACCCCCATCTCTGTGACTTCCTGGAGAATCACTTTCTAGATGAGGAGGTGAAACTCATTAAGAAGATGGGAGACCATCTGACTAATCTCCGCAGGCTGTCCGGCCCCCAGGCCGACCTGGGCGAGTATCTCTTCGAAAGTCTCACCCTCAAGCACGACTAGAAGTCTCTGGAGCCCAGCAGCCTTTGAGAGGGTCCCTCTGGCATTCCCCACAGATGTCAGGGCTTGTGCCTGAGTCTCTCCTTGCAGCCACTAGGCAGCTTTTTAACCAACCTAAAGCCCTCTCCCAAGCCATGGACCAAATGAAAACAATAAAGCTTTTTTGCAGCAAACAAACAAACAAACAAACAAAAAAGACCCAATGTTATTATCCTCAGTGGGGAAAAACTGACAGCTTTCCCCCTAAGGTCAGGGACAAGACAGGGATGTCCACTCTCACCACTGTTATTCAACATAGTATTGGAAGTCTTAGCCTCAGCCATCACACAACACAAAGAAATAAAAGGCATCCAAATTGTCCAGGAGGAGGTCAAACTTTCATTCTTCGCAGATGATGTGATAGTCTATATGAAAAACCCAAAAGATTCCATCCAAAAACTACCAGAACTAATCCATAAATTCAGCAAAGTCGCAGGATATAAAATAAATGCACAGAAACTGGTTGCATTCCTATACACCAACAATGAAGTGACAGAAAGAGAAATCAAGGAATCGATCCCATTTACAATTGCACCAAAAACCATAAAATACCTAGGAATAAATCTAACCAAAGAAGTGAAAAATCTATACAATGAAAACTATAGAAAGCTTATGAAAGAAATTGAAGACACAAAAAAATGGAAAAAGATTCCATGCTCCTGGATAGGAAGAACAAATATTGTTAAAATGTCGACACTACCCAAAGCAATCTACATATTCAATGCAATCCCTATCAAAATAACACCAGCATTCTTCACAGAGCTAGAATAAACAATCCTAAAATTTGTATGGAACCAGAAAAGACCCTGAATAGCCAAAGCAATCTTGAAAAAGAACCAAAGCGGGAGGCATCACAATCCCAGACTTCAAGCTATACTTCAAAGCTGTAATCATCACGACAGTATGGTACTGGCACAAGAACAGACACTCAGGTCAATGGAACAGAATAGAGTACCCAGAAATGGACCCACAAATGTGTGGCCAAATAATCTTTGACAAAGCAGGAAAGAATATTCAGTGGAATAAAGACAGTCTCTTCAGCAAGTGGTGCTGGAAAAACTGGACAGAGACATGCAGAAGAATGAACCTGGACCACTTTCTTACACCATTCACAAAAATAAACTCAAAATGAATGAAAGACCTAAACATGAGACAGGAAGCCATCAAAATCCTCAAGGAGAAAACAGGCAAAAACCTCTTTGATCTTGGCCACAGCAACTTCTTACTCAACACGTCTCCAGAGGCAAGGGAAACAAAAGCAAAAATGAACTACTGGGATGTCGAGATAAAAAGCTTCTGCACAGTGAAGGAGACAATCAGCAAAACTAAAAGACAACTGACGGAATGGAAGAAGATATTTGCAAACTACATATCAAATAAAGGGTTAGTATCCAAAATCTATAAAGAACTTATCAAACTCAACACCCAAAAAGCAAATAATCCAGTGAAAAAAAACCACAATGAGATACCACCTCACACCTGTCAGAATGTCTAACATTAACAACTCAGGCAATACAGATGTTGGCGAGGATGCAAAGAGGATCTCTTTTGCACTGCTGGCATGGGAATGCAAACTGGTGCAGCCAATATGGGAAACAGTCTGGAGGTTCTTTAAAAAATTAAAAATAGAACTACCGTACGACCCAGCAATTGCACTGCTAGGTATTTATCCAAGGGATACAGATATGCTGTTCCAAAGGGGCACATGCACCCCAATGTTTATAGCAGCACTATCAACAATAGCCAAAGTATGGAAAGAGCTCAAATGTCCACTGATGGATGAATGGATAAAGAAGATGTGGGGTGTGTGTATGTACATATATATATATATATATATATATATATATATATATAGTATATATACATTGTGTACATATACATTGTATGTATATATACATTGTGTATATATACATTGTGTATATACACAATGTATATATATACATATACAAAGATAAAGATAAAGAAGATGTGGGGTATATATATATATATATATATACATTGTGTATATATATACAAATATATATAATGGAGTATTACTCGGCAATCAAAAAGAATGAAGTCTTGCCATTTGCAACTAAAGGGTATTATGCTAAGCGAAATTAGTCAGAGAAAGACAAATATCATAAGACTTCACTCATATGAGGACTCTAAGATACAAAACAGGTGAACATAAAGGAAGGGAAGCAAAAGTAATATAAAAACAGTAAGGGGAACAAAAATAAAAGAGACTCTTTTTTTGTTTTTTTAAGAGACTCTTAAATATGGAGAACAAACAGAGGTTTGCAGGACAGGTTGTGGGAGGGGGGATGGGCCAAATGGGCACTAAGGAATTTACTCCTGAAATAATTGTTGCACTATATGCTAACTTGGATGTAAATTTTAAAAAATAAATTAAATTTTAAAAAAGTTTTTATACCACTATTTTGAAATTAGAAAAATTTTTATCATATATTTTTTATTAAAAATATTTCAATAGAATGTTAATTTGATCAATTATCAAATCTCTAGGTGAATATAAAGTAAATTTAAATTTTTAATTTCATATGTAGAGCAGTAAAAACATTTCTAATGTTTTTCATTTTCTTTTTATGTCTCTGAAATTATTTAATCAGAATCAATTCTTTATGTTGAAGATTCAATCATGTTTTGCCCATGTCTAATTTTATCATTGAAGATTTTGCTACTAAAATTTCTTTTCTTTTCTTTTTTCTTCTCTTTTCTTTTCTTTTGTAAGTAAGCCCTACACCCAATGTGGAACTTGAACTCATGACTCTGCGATCAAGAGTTGCATATTCTATCAACTGAGCCAGCCAGGCACCCCACTATCATTTCTTTTTATGACCATAATGTCTACCAAATCACATTTTCCCAGCTCTAATATTCACATCTAAATTTTGTCAAAAAAAGATTTTGTTCTTCAAGTTTTAGTTAATAAAGGTTTTCCTTCTTTCAGTTGAAAGTTTTTAAAATAAAATTTTAAGTTTATGTATTTATTTTCAAGTGGGAAAGTGCAGAGAAAAAGAGAGAGAGATTCTTAAGCAGGCTCCCCAGTGTCAGCGCAGAGCCCCATGCAGGCCTCAAACCCACAAACCATGAGATCTTGAGCTGAGCTAAAATCAAGAGAAGGACCCTTAACTGACGGAACCATTCAGGTACCTTGAAAGTATTGTCTTATAGTTCAATATTTCTAAGGTTTCCTGGGTCAATATGTAAAATTTTCCATGATATGAAAAGAGATGTGATTTTTAGAAATAAAATTTACATCATTAATTTCACCATATGCAGTTTTAGGTGAAATTATTTTTATGTCATTCATACCAGTAATATTCATTTTGGATTTAACAAAAGACTGATAATTTGTATTTCTCTCTTAGAAAATCCATGAGAAAATTACACACTTTTTGTGTGTAATTACTCAAGCTTCCTCCATTGTACTGGATGGTCTAATATTTGGCCAGTCTAATTTCTCCACATACTTAGGTCAGTTTCTATATGATGTAACAACTTTCCACACTATGGCTAATACAAAGAATAAATAGTGGTATATGAAAATCTTCTGAATGTCCAAAATGACAGAGTCAAAGTATCCTACTTCAGTAACACAATTATAAGGTGGATAATAAAATTTATTTTGCATTTTAGGAACTAACTAGTTCAGTCATATTAACATATAATGAAAGCAAACTAAAAGGGCTTAAGCTAACATTGTATCTCTCTTAAACTAGAAAAAACAAGTAAAGACCAATGTTGGCACACACACAAGAATAAAATGAATTAGTACAAATATGTTATAAGTAGCCCTGTAGATTATTCAGCCTTTTTGGAGAGCACAATAGATAGACAGGTATACTACTTTGAGAAATGTACAAGAATTACTCAAATCCAAAGGAATAAAAAATATTATGCAAAGCTATTTATAGCCTTCTTCATACCAACTGAATTCTGAAAACCCCAAATTGTAACCATGATCTTATAAAAATGGTGGAATGTATACAAGAACACATACCTCTTTATGAACATTTACTTTTTCTTTAAAAAAAATTTTTTTAATGTTTATCTATTTTTGACAGAGAGGGAAAGACAGAGTGTGAGCAGGGAAGGTTCAGAGCAAGAGGGAGACACAGAATCTAAGGCAGGCTCCAGGCTCTAAGCTGTCAGCACTGAGCCCAACATGGGGCTTGAACCCACAAACTGGGAGATCATGACTTGAGCTGAAGTTGGACGCTTAGCCGACTGAGCCACCCAGGTGCCCCTATTTTTTCACAGTGAAAATTCATTTACATTTCCCCACATTTACACTAACTCTTTTCCATTTCTTTTTGTATCTCAGGACTTTTCTCTGGGGTTCACTTATTTTCTATATTTACTTAGGCTTTAACATTTCCTTTAGTGAAAACTTCCTCATGGTGAAGTGTCAATTTTTTTTCCAGAAAATATCTTAATTTCACCTCCAATCTTGAAAAAGGTTTGGCTGATAGAGAATTCTTGGTCACAGTTAGCCTATTTCAGCATAGTAAATATATCATTCCACTGTCGACTGGCTTCCATACTTTCCACTCAGAAGTCAGCTATAAGCCTTACTGCTGCTCCTTTGGAAATACTTCTCTCCCCAGTTGCTTGTTATTTTACTCCCTTATTTATAGTTTTTTCATATTTTTAAAGGGAAAACTTCCAAGAATACACTAGACTAGAAATAATCATATAAAGGACTCATGTACCCATCACCCATTTAAAAAAATTATCAGTGTTATTCCTATCTTTTTTTTTTCTATGTTTTTCTTCTTATGCCGTAAATACCATATACCATACCATGTTAGCACAAATGTTTTTTGTATGTATCTCTAACAGGTAAGAGCTTTCTAAAAAATAACTATGTACTATTGTGATGTCCGTATTTTAACTTAATGTGTTTTAAAACTGTCTTGTCATAGTTGATTGAATCTGTTTCAAATAAAGGCATATAATTTGTACTGGATGGATTTGTATTTTTTTAGTAATAACTTGAAGGAGATATAACTCATATAGTTAAAAAATTCATCTTTTTTAAATGTACAATTTAATGGTTTGCAGTTCACAAAGTTATGCAACCATCACCACTTTTCAACTTTTTCTTCACCCAAAAAGAATCTCATACATAAAAGCAATAATTTTCTACATCTTCTTCTAGCCCCTGGGCAACTGTTAATCTTTTTTAGGTCTTTATGGATTTACATAAATGGAACCACATAGTATGCGACCTTTTGTGTCCAGCTACTTTCAGTTAGCATGATGTTTTCAAGTTTCATCCATGTTGTAGTATGTACCAGTGCTCTATGATATTTTACAGCCAAAAAATATTCTATCATATGGATATACCACACTTTGTTTAACAATTCTTTAATTGATGAACATTTGGATTGTTTCTATTTTTTGGCTATTATGAATAATGTTACTATGAATACTTAACTACCAGTTTTTGTGTGGACATGTTTACATTTTTTTGGTACATATTTAAGAATGCAATTGCTGGGGGGTGGGAGGGAGAGGAGGGTGGGTGATGGATATTGAGGAGGGCACCTTTTGGGATGAGCATTGGGTGTTGTATGGAAACCAATTTGACAATGAATTTCATATATTGAAAAAAAAAAGAATGAAATTGCTGGGCCCTATGATAATTCCACATGTAACTTTTTGAGGACTATGTCACATTGTTTTCCAAAGTTGCTCCTATTTCACATTCCAACCAATAATATATGAGGGTTCTAATTTCTCCATATTCTCACCAAAACTTGTTATTGTCTGTTTTTTTTTATTTAGTTATCCTAGGGTGTGTGAAGCAGTATCTCATTGTGGTTTTGATATTTTCGTTTCCCTAATGACTAATGATGTTCAATATCTTTTCATGTACTTTTTGACCATTTGCATATCTTCTCTGGAGAAATGTCTATTTGGATGTTTTTGCACATTTAACAATTGGGTTTTTTTTTTCTGGGTTGTAAGTGTTCCTTATATATTCTAGATACAAGTCTTTTTATCACATATATGTTTTTGCAATATGCTCTCCCATTCTATGTGCTGCCTTTTTACTTACTTGATGTTGTCCTTTGAAGTACATGTTTTTAATTTTGATGAAATCCACTTTATCTATTTTTTTCTTTTGCATTTTTTCTTTCAGAAAGTGTTGCCTAAACACAAAGATTTACTCCTATGCCTCTACATTTTCTTCTAAGAATATTATAGTTTTAGCTATTGTATTTAGATGTTATATCTATCTGCAGTTAATGTTTGTATATGTTATGAAGTATGGGTCCAAATGCAATTTTTTTTGCATGTTGATATCAAATTGCCCCAATACTGTTTGTTTAATTTTTAAAAAATGTTTTATTTATTTTTGAGAGAGAGACAGAGAGACAGAGTGTGAGCGGGGTAGGGTCAGAGAGAGAGGGAGACACAGAATCAAAAGCAAGGTGCAGTCTCTGAGTTGTCAGCACAGAGCCTGATGCAGGGCTCAAACTTGTGAACCTCAAGGTCATGACCTGAGACAAAGTTGGACGGACGCTTAATATACTGAGCCACCCAGGCGCTCCAATGCTGTTTGTTTAAAATATTATGCTTCCTCCATTGAATTGTGTTAGTAACATTGTCAAAATTCAATTAATTATAAACATAATGATTTATTTCTGTACCCTCAACTCTATCTCATTGATCTATACGTCTATCTTTATGCCAGTACAACACTGTCTTGATTAATATAGTAGGAAGTTTTTGAAGGAAGTTTTGTAGGAAGTTTTGAAATCAGGAAGGGTGAGTCCTCCAACTTTGTTCTTTTTTTCCCCTAAGATTGTTTGGCTATTCTGGGTCATGTAAATTTACACAAGAATTTTAAGGTTAGCTTGTCAATATCTGCAGAATATGCAGCTGAGGTTTTGATAGTGATTGCATTGAATCTATAGATCAAGTTAGGGAACACTGTCATTTTAACAACATTAAGCCTAGTCCCTGAGCACAGGATTTCCATTTAACAATGTCTTCTTTCATTTCTTTCAGCAATATTTTATAGTTAGATATTTACAAGTCTTACACTTATTTTGTTAAATATATTCCTAAGCCTTTCACTCTTTTTGATGCTATTATAAAAATTATTGTTTTCTTAATTTTATTTTTGGATTGTTCATTGCTAATGTATAGAAATAAAGCTGATTTTCGTGTATTTATCTTGTACCCTGCAACCTTGCTGAGCTCATTCATTACTTCTAATATTTTGTGGAGTCTTTAGGATTTTCTATATACAAGATTATGTCATCTGCAAATAGAGATCATTTTACTTCTTTTTCAATCTGGAAACCTTTTATTTTTCAATCTTGCCTAACCAGTTTGATTAGAAACTTCAGTACAATAGAAGCATCAAGAGTTGACATCTTTGTGTAGTTACTCATTTTAGGGAGAAAGCATTCAGTATTTTTGTTTTTGTTTTTGTTTTCTTTTTTGCATCCAGTCTTTCTTAAGCATGATATTAGCTGTGGCGTTGTCTAGATAGTTTTTATCAGGTTGAGGAAGTTCCCTTCTATATGTCTGCTCAGGCTGCCATAACAAAATATTACAAACTGGGTGATTTAAACAGTAGGCATTTATTTTCTCACAGTTGTGGAGGGTAGAAGTCCAAGATCAAGGTGCCAGCAGGGATGAATTCTGGTGAGGCATTTTTTACTGGCTTACATATGTCCTCCTTCTTGCTGTGTCCTAGCATGGCCTTTTCTGTGTATGTGTGTTGAGGAAGAGATTGATCTCAGGTGTTTCTTCCCTTTCATATAAGGATACCAGGTCTATCAGATTAGGATCATACCCTTATGACTTCATTTAACCTTAATTACCTCCTTAAAGGTCCTATTTCCAAATACAGTTGGGGGTTAGGGACTTAACATATGAATTTTAGCAAGGGAACACAATTTAGTTCATAACACTTTGTATTCCTAGTTTGTTGAATTTTTTTTTTTTATCATGGAAGGGCATTGGATTTTGTCAAATGCTTTTCTGCAACTGTTGAGGTTATCATATAGTTTTTGTTCTTTCGTATATTAATATGGTATGTTATGTGGCATTGATTTTTTAAATGTTAAGCCAACCTTGCATTCCTGGGATAAATTCCACTTGGTCATAGTGTGTAATTGTTTTTATATGTTGCTGGATTCTCTTTACTAGAATTTTCCTAGAATTCCTAGAATTTTTTTAAGACTTTAGGTGTATAAATATTCATAAGAGATATTAATCTGTAGTGTTCTTGTTATATCTTTGCCAGGTTTTGATATTAGGGTAATACTGGCCTCATAGAATAAGTCAGGAAGTGTTCTCTCCTCTTTTGTTTTTTGGAAGAGTTCATGAAGGATTGGTTTTAATTATTGGGGGGGGCTGTCTGTTAATTCTTTAAACATTTTGGTAAAATTCACCAGTGAAGCATCAGATTCTTCATAGAAAGTTTTTTTTTTAACTTAAAATTTTTATTTTTTAATTTTATACTTTTTATGTTTAAAAAAATTTTATTTGGGGGCACCTGGGTGGCTCAGTTGGTTAAGTGTCCAACTCTTAATTTCAGCTCAGGTCATGATCTCATGGTTCATGGGTTCAAGCCCTGTGTTGGGATCCACACTGACAGTGGGAAGCCTGCTTGAGATTCTCTCTCTCTCCCTCTCTCTCTGTCCCTCCCCTGCTCATGTGCTCTCTCTCTCAAAATAAATAAACTTAAAAAATATTTTCTTCAATTTTTTTTTAAGTTTTAAAGTAATCTCTATCCTCAATGTGGGCTTGAACTCACAACCCCAATATCAAGAGTTGCATGCTCTACCAACTGAGCCAGCCAGGCACCCCTCTTCATAGAAAGTTTTAAAAAAACTATTAATTCAATCTCTTGTTCAATTTGTCTATTTCTTCTTATATAGTTTCAGTAGTTCTTATCTTTCTAGGAATGTGTTCACTTCACCTGGGTAGCTAATTTGTTGGTATACAATTGTTCATTATATTCCCTTAAAGGGGAGTTACAACACCATAAAGTTCTGAGTCAGTCATTAAAAAAAAAAAAAAAAAAAGAATCTTGGATTGTTGCAAGACTATTTCCAGAGACCTAAAAAAAAGTTGATTTTGACAGTTTTTTGCCACTGCCCTCGTTGCTTTTATAGCGAAATGAAATTTTGGATGTCCTCACTCTGCTGTTCTGTAAGTGCTTCTGATTACTGTCGTATATCTACTCCATATACAAATACACATATATATTTAATAATGACTAATAAATTTAGTTATTTAATAATGACTATTTTAGTATCTCACATCCTCTAGGAGAGTTGGAAAGCTACACTTTGAAACTCTCATCCAGGAACAATTTCCAAATCATACCACAGAATTGGTTCCATAAGGATTCCTCTGTTTCTACTGCTGCTCCTGTTGCACACAGATGCTGCCACTAGAACCTTTAGGAAATTAGCTCCTTTAAGAAAGTACCTGCAACCATGGCTGCCACCTGTCCTAGCACTGACTCCACTAAATCACTTTGATTCACTAGCTCCCTGTCTCCAAGTCTAATGTAGGAGGATTTTGATTGATAGGTCACAAATCTGTGCTCTGGCTGTGAGCCTGGGAAGGTGATTATTAAATTACTATTTTAGGGACATCTGGGTGGCTCAGTCAGTTAAGTGTCTGACTCTGGATTTCAGCTCAGGTCATGATCTCACAATTCATGACCTCAAGCCCCACGTCTGGCTCTATGCTGACAGTGCAGAGCCTGCTTGGGATTCTCTCTCTCTCTCTCTCTCTCTCTCTCTCTCTCTCTCTCTCAAAATAAACCAAACCAACCAACAAACAAAAATCTTTAATATTTGTTTAATATTTATTTATTTTTGAGAGAGAAAGACAGAGAATGAGTAGGGAAGGGGCAGAGATAGGGGGAGACACAGAATCTGAAGCAGGCTCCAGGCTCTGAGCCATCAGCACAGTGCCTGATGCAGGCTGGAACTCACAAACCATGCTCCTCTCTCACAAACCATGAGCACAAACCATGAGAGGAGCCGAAGTCATATGCTTAACTGACTGAGCCACACAGGTGCCCCCCAAAAATGTCTTAAAAAATTTTTTTTGAGTGTTTCTCCTTATTTCTTGCCAGGCCTCCTATGATAAGAATTCTCCAGACATGGGGAAGTTCTCTCCATTTTGCATATAATCCATACAATGTCATGATTAAGGCATAATGATTTGTACATTAAATGGTTGCTTGCGATAAGAATTTTGCTTTCCATAAGTCTTCTTTACTCTTGGAACCACCTCACTGCACACTTTTTTCAAGTCACTTATTTGTTGAAGAAATGGAACATTCTAATTGTTGAATTTTCCATATTCCAGATTTAGATGGTTGCATTCTCATGGTAATTTAACATGTGTCTCCATTTCTTGTATTTCCTTGTTACTGGTGGTTGGATCTAGATTTAGCTGCCTTTAAGGTTTTTCTCTTTGTTGTTAAATATTTTGGCTTCACCAAGATGTGTCTCTGTATAGATTTCACTGTATTTTTCCTACTTGCAATTTGTTGGTATATTGAATCTGTAGATTGTCTTTCATCAATTCTGGAAAAAATTCAGCCATTTTCTCTTCATATATTGCCTCTTATTCTGTCTCTTTTTCGGGGGGGGGGGCAGGCCTCCCTGCAGGAAGACCTTAGTGCTCCTCTCCCATCCCTCAGCCATGCACCTTGCTCACCTTTTCAGCTGGCTGCTATATCCTTTATGTCGTTTGTTCTCCATGGCAATTTTCATGTGTTTGTCTTTCCATGCTACATTTTAGATAGTTTCTTCTCATCTGTCCTTCAGTTTACTAATTTTAAGTTGCATCTACTCTTGTTTTCAGACTCATCCATCCTTGGTTTTTAATTTCATTTATTGTATTGTTTTATTTGTATAAGTTCTGATACTTTATCAGATCTACTATTGCTTTAAAAAAAAAAAAACGTATTTAAAAAGAGGGCAGGGGGAGAGAGAGAATCCCAAGCAAGCTCCAAGCTCTGTGTGGAGCCAACACCAGGCTTGATCCCGTGACCCTGGGATCATGACCTGAGCCAAAATTAAGAGTTGGACACTCAACCAACTGAGCCACCCAGGTGCCACTACTATGTTGCTTTAATAGCTTCCTCTTCTTTGGAGATATTTTCAAGCTTATATTTTATTTCAATGTAATAAGCATGGGGGGGCCTAATATCTGCTGGGTTTGTTCACTGTGTTCTCACTCATGGTGGATTTTATTATGTATTGGTTATTATGTTTGAAAAAACATTCATAGAAACAATCAGAAATCAAGGATGAAGAAATTATTTTCATTTGCTTTTCCAGGCACTTGAGGCCCCTTACTTTACTAGAACTATCTTAATCTAAATTCTGAGATTAAAGTTCCCTTAACTGCCCAGGTAAGGAAACTGGGTTCTCTTGTCTTTTGTAAGCCTTTAATTTGACTAATTGGGGTATCAGAGTCTCCCCTTGGGGGTGGCCTAGGGTTTTGACTTCTGTGCCCATTGGTAAGGCCATCAAACCCAACTTTGAGTGCTAGGCTTATTCTCCTGGTTTTACCATTCTCTTAGATTAGATTTTAGCCAGGTGAATTATTCATGATCTTTTTAGCTCTTTTAAGGATATTTAAACATATTTTGCATCCTGCTGGTCTTCCATAGGATTGGTTTGAATTACTTAGGCCATAATTGCTGAAAACAGAAGTATGGAATACTTTTTGAAAAAATTATGTCTGATAATTCTAATATAGTTATAGACATACACTTGAGTACATATTATTACCCTATATGGAGGAATGTGCTAATGCATGGAAATGTATGTACTACTAAATAAAAAAATAGAATATGATCTTAGGAGCATTTTATGGAATAATTTTAAGAACCTTTGACATCTTCATGTAATGCTTTTTCTTTTCTCATGGCAACAAATGTAGTTAATAAATTGTGACCACTGTTCCTAAATTGTACTAAAGATTTGCATACCTTTTCCAGAATTGCCAAGAGAACAGTAATTAATGCCTAATGCCTATGTATTTCCTGGTTAAGAGTATCTGATTGATTCTATTAAAAGGCAAAGGAGAGAAATTTGTCCCCTGTGTCTCTAAATGAAGAGAGGGATGATTTCATCAAGGGGCAAATATTTATACCCAGGAGAATTTAAATAGAAAGATTTAAACAACAGTAACACTAGTCTAGTAGTATTGTGGAACTTGGCTATGGGTCATTGGTAAATCTCTGTACCTGCCACTAACACCAAGACCCTCCTCTCTTGGGGGTTGAAGATTTAAAAAAAAGGAAAGAATCCCACTGTCAGCAGAGAACTGAAAGTGATATGATACGGTGTGACTGAATGTCACTGTGTTGGTTGGGGAACAAGAAC
Organism: Puma concolor; assembly: GCF_028749965.1. NCBI lineage: Eukaryota > Metazoa > Chordata > Mammalia > Carnivora > Felidae > Puma > Puma concolor. The sequence continues at coordinate 139,583,045 of NC_141670.1, read as the reverse complement.
AAAAAAACCCTTTTGTTGATGTCTGTATCTTCGTGTTCTAAAACATCATGCTAATAGTAATTAAAATAGCTTTTAATTAAAAGAATAAGGTAAGACCTAGGCCAGGGTGAACTTATTCTCGGTTTTGACAGGCTCTAAGTCCTATGTTTACATGGATTATAACTAAAGAATAAATACATGAAAAACATAGAAGTGTATTTTAAAATTTTTTTTGCGTTTTTATTTTATTTTTGAGAGAGAGACAGACCACTAGTGGAGAAGGGGCAGAGAGGGAGACACAGAATCTGAAACAGGCTCCAGGATCTGAGGTGTCGGCACAGAGTATGACATGGGGCTCAAACTCACGGATGGTGAGATCATGACCTGAGACGAAGTCGGACGCTTAACCAACAGAGACACTCAGGTGCCACAGAAGTATATATTTTAAATAAGATCAAAAGTAAAATTGGGGAGTCTTTTTGTTTCTGATGCAGTCGTTCAAATGTATAATTTAAAAGAACTTGAATTGTATCCATACTGCATGTATTTTAAAATCACTTTTCATCCAGAATATGAAGTAATGCATACTCGAAAATGCCTTTTCCTTTTCCTTATTTCCAATATGTTAAGTGCAGTGCTACAGTCCTAGAAAGTAGTAATGAAAATTCTTAGACTTATTTTCAGTATTTAAAAAAAAATTTTTTTAACGTTTATTTTTGAGACAGAGAGAGAGCACGAACAGGGGAGGGGCAGAGAGAGAGGGAGCCACAGAATCTGAAACAGGCTCCAGGCTCTGAGCTGTCAGCACAGAGCCCGACGCGGGGCTCAAATTCACGGACCGTGAGATCATAACCTGAGCCAAAGTCGGACGCTTAACCGACCAAGCCTCCCAGGCGCCCCTATTTTCAGTATTTTAAAAGTCTGATAGAAATCACAGATTTTAAAAAATCTGCACAAGCCAATGAAAATATTATTGCTTTGATTTTGACTAGCAATAAATTTGGTGGTATGATGCTGATTATCACACTATGGAAATTCTGATTGGCTCAGTTGTTTAAGCATTGGACTTTTGATTTTGGCTCAGGTCATGATCTCACAGGTTCATGGGATTGAGCCCTGCAGCAGTCTCGGGATCTGCCAACAGCAGAGAGCCTACTTGGGATTCTCTCTTTCTCTCTCTCTCTCTGCCCCTCTCCCCAGCTTGTGCGAGCACTCGCTCTCTCTAAAAAAAAAAAAAAAAAAGTATCATCACATGAGAGCAATATACTTGATAACATGTATTCAAAACATATAGTCCATGGAAGAATATATTTAAAAGACTTGTCCTGGTAATGGAAAATGTTGGAACTATCCTAAAATACCACTTAGCCCCCACTATCATATCATTCTTTCATCCTTTCACTTACATGGTCTATGAGAAACTTATGTCCCAAATGTCTCATGGTTCAAGAGACAACCTAAATAATCACTGTCAATCCCATTGGACAGATCTGTCATGAGAATAAGGAGTTTGCTACAGATTATCAAGGCTTCAGTGTCATCAGAGGAAAAAGAATCAATCAACTGTACTAAAATCTTATTTTCCTACAAAAGATCTCAGTACTTACAAATTAATTGTATTAAAGACTGCTGACCAATCTTAATGCTAACAGATCATTCCCATAGGTGGCAAAAGCTTGTTCAAAATCTAGGACTCAAGAGATGCTTAAGGGAATAGAAATCTAAGATTCCAAAATGTAGTGCATTTTTTTTTCTTTAAAGATTGAGAGAAAGTGCAGGCACACATGAGTGGCAAAGGGGTAGAGAGACAGCAAGTGAGAATTCCAAGCAAGCTCTGTGCTGTCAGCCCAGACGTCTGCACAGGGCTTGAACTGTGATATCACGACCTGAGCTGAAACCATGAGTTGGATGCTTAACTGAGACACGCAGGTGCCCTGTGAGTTGGTATTTTTAATTAGCTAACTTCTACAATTTTAAAATCAGGAGATTAACCAAAATTTTGCATTGGGCCTTTTGTGGGGTTGGCAGCTCCTGTCTTTTAATAAAACTATCACCCTATGTAAGTGTTGACAACCCATGACACAAATACCGAAGTAGAGAACATCTGAAGACACCCCTTGTGCAACCTCATCAATGATAGCAAATTCAGTAAATTTTAGTCAGTTACCATAAAAGCCACCAACTGCAAGAGCCTTTTAAAATAGATAGCTTTCAAAGAATTTCTCTGAATCCACCCTTAAAATATTTATGTATGGATAGGCATTTTTCTGTCAGAAGAGAATTCATTTTTGGTCAGAGTCTCGAAAGGACATAACCACTGGAACAGCATAAGGAAATTTTTTTTTTTTTAGAGAGAGCACGTGCGAGCAAGCACATGAGCAGGGAGGGGCAGAGAGAGGGAGAGAATCCCAAGCAGCTCCACACTGTCCGTGCAGAGTCTGTTAGGTGACTTTCTCTCACCAACCCTGACATCCTGTCCTGAACTGAAAATTGAGTAGGACGCTTAACCAACTGAGCCACCCAAGCACCCCTGCAAGACACTTTCTTACATATTTCTCATTTGTGTTGGCCTTTGATAAACTCTAACCATTTTGTTATTCAACATTTCTAGGTTTTAAGTAAATCTGAAATTATACTGAATATCCTTTTTAAAACTACAACTCCAGGCACCTGGATGGCTCGATCGGTTGAGTGTCTGACTCTGGATTTTGGCTCAGGTAATGACCTCACGGTTTGTGGGACTCTCTTCCCCTCTCTCAAAACAAACTTAAAAGAACAAACACCCTACAACTTACTCCCAACACCCTCTGACAATATACCTCCCCCCAAATGGGGGTACACCTTTTTAAACATTTTTTTTTTCAACGTTTATTTATTTTTAAGACAGAGAGAGACAGCATGAACGGGGGAGGGGCAGAGAGAGAGGGAGACACAGAATCGGAAGCAGGCTCCAGGCTCTGAGCCATCAGCCCAGAGCCTGACGCGGGGCTCGAACTCACAAACCGCGAGATCGTGACCTGGCTGAAGTCGGACGCTTAACCGACTGCGCCACCCAGGAGCCTTTTTTTTTTTTTTTTTAAACATTTTTTTTTTCAACGTTTATTTATTTTTAAGACAGAGACAGCATGAATGGGGGAGGGGCAGAGAGAGAGGGAGACACAGAATCGGAAGCAGGCTCCAGGCTCTGAGCCATCAGCCCAGAGCCTGAGGGTACACCTTTTTAAAAAGATTTTTAAGTTTTCTCTACCCCCAACATGGCACTCAAACTTACAACCCTGGGATCAACACACATGCTCCACTGCCTAAGCCAGACAGCAACCCAAAGGGGTGCACCTCTTAAATGACTCCTAAAAGAATAAAACCAGGGGTCAAACTGCCACATAAACACAAATCTTCAGAATGTTTATTTTCCTATAATCCCCAGGACAGCACTATATTCTATCCTAGTTTATAAAAAGCAGTGAAGTGTTATAGGTGGTTTCTTACCATTTCAACCCAAATTTGTTGCAATTCCACATCCAACCCAAGACAAAAATACGAAACCTCATCTAATCCTAACAGACCATATTTTATGAATGACTTCATAGAAAAGGCAATAAAAAAGTTTATACAAATGCAGCATCCTTAAAAGTGATTCAGTGAAATTTAGCATCCCGTGGTTGACATCAAATTTGGTATTGGGTAGTGATGAAGTTTTCATATACTAAAATATTATTAAAGTGTAAGTTTATCAAGAAGTCCAGTCCCTATCACCATTTTGAATGATGCATCGGAGAATGGAATAAAAGCTCTGCTTATCCACATTAGTACCCCAACACACATCTTAATTCTTAATATCCCCAATTATATAAATTTAACTGAAACTAATGAAATCAAGTTTCTATTAGGATGAGAAACACCACACAGAACTTGGTCAAAACCATTCAGATAGCATACTTAACAAAATACACAGGCTACTTGAATGTTTGTCATAGGCTTTCAGAATTTCCATCCTCACCCCTTCAATTAACTTATCAAATTAGTTCTAAATGAATACTTCAGGGTATCTTGATAACTTTCATTCATCAAAATCAAGTGCCTAGAGCACTTTTCTTGGCTTATTTAAAATTTACATCATTTGGCACTTAAAGAGCCTAAATTCTTAATAAGAGTCCAAAGCCTCTTGAGGGGGTAAAAAACCAAGCACATTGTTTTTTGTAAACCTCAGACAATCATCTCTAGATGTAGTGTATTTCTTCAAAGCCATATATACCAAGACTTGATTGAAGAGTTTGGATTTTGTTTAAAAAGACTTTATTCATTTTTGATCAGGGAAAGGACAATCTCAATGTCAACTTGTCACCTAATCATAAATTTGAACTTAACAGGATTCACTGCCCTAGACACTGCACCTACAGACTTTGACAATGTAACTTAAAATGAAAATCTCCCTTGTTCCCTAAGGTTGCATGTTGAAAGAATAAACAGTCCCTTGCAATAACCAACACTGGTACTTGGCCTAGGTTTAAGGTCAAATTGCAAAACAGGAGCAGAACAAGGCCAAGTGCATTGTAACTTGATAGCCAGCGAGTACAAACATCATTAAACAAAGAAAGCTGCAGGCACCAAATAAAACAAAAGGCAGGTTCATCAGCATAAAAAATTTACATTTGGTTGAAGGTGAGGTCAACTGCTCTGCATATGAACACGTATGCCAATCCTAAAGGCTAATGTAGAACCACAGAAACAAAACTTAAAAAAAACCCTTAAATCCAACTACACTGAATGTAAAATTTGAAGCTTAGATTTACCCAGGAATTTCTCCAAAACCTAGAGCTAAAACTGCTTGACTCACCAGGAAAATCTGTTGTAATGACTCAGTCACCTTAGATTTGCATTGACATACATAAAATTTAAATTATACTTTTCCTCACTACTCCTATGTCTGAATATGGAATGCTTAACTATGCAGCTCATGCACTAATGCATTAAAAATGATGGAATCTACTAGCATGACTTTTTCTAAAAACTCACACATTAACAGTTAACACCCAATATAGCTTCCTAAAAGAAAACATTTTGTTCAGTTTGGTGCTTGCTGTGACAATACCAATAGAATACAACTGACTTCCTCAAGTCACTACTTCAAATATCTGCATCTAACTTTTGCTCAAATTTTAACCACCTCATACCTATCTGCCAAAATCCTTGTAACGATTTCGAATACTCAAACTGTAGCTCCAACACACTGTTTAACAGTGCCTTTTCCCTGGGTATATCTGGATGTTTTAATCAAGAAAACAAGTAAAGTCATGGTATTACAATTAGCCAAAGCTCTAACAGACCAGATTCTGAATGAGCTTACCCTAATCAATGGCTTTCCAGAGACAGGAACAAAGCACAATCACTTCTATTTACGAAAAGGAACTACCAACATGCTTTGTGCTAAAAAGGTACAGTTCTTCAAAATATAATCCAGAAGACTGATGGTCTGCTAGAAAGCTTCCACTAATGACAACACTATGACAAGGTCTCCAAATACACAGAGAAACGTTACAGGTGTGGTGGAAACCTCAGCAGGGAAATGAAGCCTTAGAGCATAGACTACATCTAACAAAAAGGGGGAACAGGGGCACAATGTAGCTGGCTATTCGTAAAAGGACCACAGTTTCTCCCTATGGACCAATATTCCCTACAAAATAAACTGTGCCTTAATTATTGCTTATTTTAAATTACACTTTTACAGAGCTATTTAGTACCTGACGCAGAAAAACAATCACATAAGGAAGCATTTATTTGAGGTTTAACATGAAATCATACAAATAAAATTTGTATAAACACAAATCCACATTGAGTCATAACACAGATAGCAAAAGACAAAGTAAAAACAAAGAAAACTAATTGGCGGCTATATACAGTTGGACACAGTTGTATCTTGTACACTAGAAAGTCTTTTACAAAATAATCATCTTAGATCAACAGAAGACCAATCTTCAATGTCGTCCTGCAAGATGGGTTAACTTTAGCAATCTCCTCCTAAAAACAAAAACAAAATAGCAATTAGATTTGTGTAACTCTGAAAGCTTTCAAAGGTCCACTTTCATGAATTGTTTTAAGTCCTCAATTTATTCTTTTCTTCAATAATTAAAGATCACATGCATATTCAATTGCAAAATGTAGATTGGGTAATTAATATTCACCCTGCAGTTCCCAAATGATAGTGAATTTAAATTTAGTAAGGAATCAGGGAATGCAATGTTCCCATATTCAGACTGAAGTATACTAGATTTAGGTCTACTAGAAGCATCTCTAGTAAGCCAAAAAATGCTCTTACAAAAATGAATTCCTAATAGGCTTATTATAAGAACACGAATTGCTGTGTGCATATGATCTTTAATTTATATCCCAGATTTTAAAGTTCTTGTTTTGGTTTGTAGATTTCACTATTAGCTATAAAAAGAAAAAGCAAGCATTAAATCTTAAAGAATGAACACTTAAAATGAGGCTCCACAATTGAAATACAACACTAAACAGAAGACCAAAATGATTAAGCTGTAAAAAGGCATTTATGTACTTTAACTCCTGTAAAAAACCATTTAAGTTAAGTTTAGACACTTAATCTTCAAAAAGATTAAAAAAGAAGCCAAAGTCTGAAGTTTTCCACTTTAATCTTTACGCTGGTACATGAAGTTGGAAGAGACCATACCACAGGACAGCGTTTTCTGGTGTATGCCTTGCGCTCTGCCCGCAACGTGCGACCCCCAGAGATAGACGTGGTCAGGGTGACACACGGCCTGCAATGAAGTTCCCGCTGGCGGGTACAAACAAGGTATAATGTCAGAGTTAGAAGACAACATTCTTGTTTTCCTTAAGTTGTACCCATTTCAGTACTTTACCTGTTAATAGTTCTAAAAATGTTTAATTATTCCTCTAGACCACCTGGTACACAAAGCAAACAGAAAAACTCTTAAGTTTTTCTGTAATACTAAAGAAGGTGAGATAAGACTTTAAAGTTAAAGATCTATAGACACTTTAGGCAAAACAGGCTCATAAAGCAATTAAAAAATTAACAATTTAGTAAAAACAGACTACATAATATTTTGTTTTTACTTATTTTTCATTTGTCTATTGATCTTTAAATTAAATTAGACATTTCCACTGGTTTCTTGTACTCTTATACACACCTGTTTTCTCCAACGTCCTCCTTTAGTATGGCTGGTAATTGTTTTGGTGATTGCCACCCCCTCGAGACGCCTTGCCGTAAGTGCTCTGTTGGCCTATTTTGAAAACACAAAAAAATTACATTAAGAATGCTTTCTATAAAAGTTTCATCATAAATATTAATAGAAAACTATTAAATGTGTAATACTCTGCATGCCAAAACACCAAACCATGTATTTTAAATAGCTATTATAAACTAGTCATGTATCACGTACTCCAGAACATTTCTAACCAAAGTCTTTGTCAGTAACCATCCTATGACTATCAAATGCTTCAAAAACTCCCAAACACTTCAAAAAACGGAAAACCCACACACAATTGCAGAATGGGATTGCACTTTTAACACTGAATTTTAATACCATTGGTTTATGAAATTAAGTTAAATATTCTTACCACTGTAGTCTGCATATCCCTGTCCATATCCATAGTTCCCATAGTTATACCCAGTATAATCATAGCCGCCATAGCCACTATAGTTTTGATCACCACCATAGGCACTATTGTAATTTCCATATCCTTGATCATAATAGTTATTAAATCCTTGGTTCCAGTTTTGGCCCTGACCTGAAACAATGCACAATGATTGTTAGGAGACAACTTCTGACCCCCAATCCTAACATAAAATGTTGTGTTCCTGTCTCTCACTCCACAAATCTTAAACAAGCAGAATGTACATCTATATTGCTATCTGACTGGAGAAAATTATTATTTTAATTATCATAAAAGGGGGCAGAAAGTCCAATTGTGCCAGTTATCAAGCTTCCTACATGTAATGGAAAATCAGGACAGGGGCACCTGGGTGGCTCAGTTGGTTAAGCAACAGACTTGATTTCAGCTCAGGTCATGATCTCAAGGTTTGCTGAGTTCAAGCAGAGCCTGCCTTTGATTATCTCTTTCTGCCCCTCCGCCATGCGCACAGGGGCGCACTGTCCTTCAAAATAAATAAACTTTAACAGGAACGAAAATCAGGAGAAGGTGAAAACAGGTAGATTGTTTAGCTTTAAAACAAGGACTCCTGCCCAAAAAAAACCCTATCATGCCATGATGTACCATCTAATCTTAACCACATTAAGTGGTATTATTTCTCCATTCGTAATGGCCCTGTCAGGCTGGCCATTCTTTGAAGAGGTGAAACCAGTAAACTAACAAAAACCCACCCACTAACCTGAGAATTTTTCATATTCAAACAGTTTAAAACTAGCTTTAGTTTCTTATGGGCTTATTCCTATTTAGCAATTTGCAGCCTAAACCACTGAGCCATCTTCAAAGAATTAAGTCTCACCTCGTCCACGACCCCTAGTACCACCTCGTCCACCAGCTGCAGCACCTCTTCCTCCTTTTTGTTGTTGCTGTTGCTGCCTATAGACCTCTTTGGGTTGTGCAACTTTGATTTCACACTATAAACACATTAAAAAAACAAATAGAATTTTTACTATGTCAAGCCCTTTTATTCTTCTCAAAACAAATTGAGAAATTCACCAGAAGAAACAAAAACCACCCTCAACATTTTCACTTAATAGAATCAAGATGGCTTTACCTTCCCAGAACCAATTTGATGATATCTGCTTTCTAACAATTTCTTTACTGGCTCTTCATCTGTATATGTAATAAAGCAAAATCCTCTTCTTTCATTTGTTTTTGTATCCATGGGAAGTTCAATATTTTCAATCTGAAATCAAGAAGCACACTCACGATCATCCAGTAATGATAAAAGCTACCAAAAGGTTTTAGAACACCCCAGGTCCTTTCCAAGTTTCAAACACATATCGCATGTTACTCTAGTCACATTACATCTGTATAAAAGCTCCTACTTTACTGTCAACTCAAACTGCAAAGATTCGTCTGTGAAGCATTTAGAAAGGAGAGCAAAACTTCATTTATTATTTTGTACCCAATAGATGCCATTGGTAGAAGTCCAAACACTGACCACACCAAAGCACCTGTGATTTGGCCAAAACAAATTCAGTATCGGTTTCCATCATAGCACAGTAAACAGTGATTAAGGTAGTGACTAAAACGGACCCGAGTAGTTAGTTTAATCTCTTCCACATCGGATAATGTTCTTTTCTGTAAAAAGCCGGGATTACATAAACATACACAAAAGTAGTCATAAAGCGCACCTCTCCGAAGGCTCCAAAATATTCTTTAATTTGTTCTTCAGAAGTATCTGGGCTCAATCCACCCACAAAAACCTTTTTGGGAGGTTCTTTCCCTTTTAAAGCTTTGGCCCTTTTGGGGTCTATCAATTTGCCATCCAGTTTGTGTTCTTTCAGTTCCAAAACCTACAAGACAAATTTAATCTGACAACGCTATGCAAGGAAAATCCCCAGACAATTTGCAAAAGTACACAGAAGGACTACAATGCAAAACCTGCTCCTACCTTATCAACACTAGCAGCATCTTTGAAAAGCACAAATCCAAATCCTCTTGATCTTCCAGTCACTGGATCTGTTTTTATTGTACAGTCTACAACTTCCCCAAATCGAGACAAATATTCAGTCAGATCTTTCTTGCTTGTATCCCAGCTCAAGCCTCCAATAAACATTTTACTAGAAATAAAGTTATTTTTTTAAAAAAGATTAGCAGCGCCTCACACGATTACTTCAGTTCTGGAGTTATGTTAACTACGAACCAAGCACGGGGAAGTTTAACTGTATATGCAAGGAATTCAATCCGGGTCTACAGATCAAGTATTAAAACAAAAAACACAAACCCTCTCCCCAATTCCATCGAGGTCGCTTATTCGAAACAGTGGACAGCGTGCTTGCCATGCTTCATGATACGAAGTTTAAACAAGATCAGCAAAGTATGTTCGATTGCTTTAAGATTTAAAAACCCCAACTTCCTAAGCTGATCCCTCACAACTTAGGTTCATCCTCTTTCACAGCTGTCAAGCCAACATGCCACCTAAAGAACTCTTAACACGTCCTGGGGACCCAAGTACCACTCACACACCGATTCCAAACGAGTAATTCCGTAACACCGCCCAGGAAAACTGCGCGGGGCCCTAGCACAGACACAATGAAAAGGCGGCAGCAGCTGCAGCATGTGGCGCAGCGAGGCCGGCCCCTCCCCCTCGGGCCCCACGCGGCGCCTGCGCACTCGGGGCACAGACGCCGCCGCCGCCCTCCTCCTCCAACTCCTCCGCCCTTCCCCCACCCTCCGCTGGAGTCACCCCTCCGTTTCCTACTTTCCTCTTTCCTCTAAGCTAGTGGGGCCCGGCGGGCACGCGAGGAATCGACTCGGGGCAAGAACCGGGATAGCGCGCGGCTCCCGAAGGATGAAGGGCGCGTGCGGCGCGCTGGGGGAGGGGGAAGAGAGAAGCGTGCGGTACCCGTCATCCTGCTGATTCTTGCTCGCGTTGATCTTGGATCCCTCTGCGAATTCCTCTATGTTGCTGTACTCGTTCATGTCCTCCATGGTGGCGGAGCTGTCGGCCGGGGGATGCTGGCGCGCAGTCCGGGTCGCGGCAGCAGCGGCGGCGGAGCGTTGTATGGAGCTGGATTTAAAATGGCGGCGGAAGAGATCCGGGCGCCGCCTGCGCCCTCCCTTTATAGCCGCCCCTCCCGCCAATCGGGAGGGCTGCTGGGCGGTGACGTGGCGCTGGGCCCGGCGCGCCCCCTGCCGGGCGGAGCTGGGAGCGAGCGAAGGGAGGAGCGGGGCGAGCTGCCGAGGCGCCCGCGGCCGCCAATGGGAAAGGCTGCGGGAGGCTAAAGTAGCGGGAGCAGAGGGGAACAATGGCGGCGGCACATGGGAGAGCCGGGGCGGGACCTCCATCGCGGCCCTCCCGGTGAGGAGCGAGGTCGCGGGTGAGGGGACGCGGGCTTAAGATGAGAGAAGCGTCAGAAGAGAAAAACGAAGGGGCGAAAAGTCCTGGGGTCAAAAATCCCGAGCAGTGCCGTCGCAGGGCCACAGTCCCTCTCGTCTTGAGAGCCTTTGTCTCTGGCGTCCGGTCCAGCCCACTCCTAGTACAGAGCCATCAACCCCGCCTTTTTCCAAAGCCCTCGGTCCCCCAGTGCGGACTGCTGCGGTGGCGGCTGCTGCTATCGATTAGCACCGTGGCCGGGTCGCTCCAGAAAAAGGCGGACTGCGCCCGGCGCCGGCGGCTGAGACAGCGAGCGCGCTCCGCCGCGCGCACGCGTGTTTTGTCCTCGAGCTGGCTGGAACCAGCCGAACAGGAAGCGGGCGCGCGGTGGCCCCTCCGGACAGCGGCGCGGCGCGGGCGCCTCTTCCGCTACCGCCACAGGCGCGCGGGCCGAGGTAGCGCGGCGGGCCTCCCTAACCGATCGGCGGGAGCCCGGGCCGACGTAGTCAGGCAAACCAGTCCCGGTACGGCCTCTTTTGCTGGCTGAGGACGGGAGGAGGGGCGCGAGCCCGGTCAGGTTACTGTAAATATGCAAAAGCGGAGGCAGTGGGCGGGGAGGGGGCTAGGTGCCGTAGAGGGCAAGGGGCACTCACATCCCCGGCGCGCCACTCGCGGGGCTCCCGTCTGCACGTGCCCCGGGCCTCTCCCGCTCGCTCAACCAGTCTGCGGAGAGCGCGCGCGCGCCCGCGGACCCGGCTCCCGCGTTCGCTTCTTTGTTCCCGCCCACGCGAGGCCCATTTTGACGGATCGGGTTCGAGGCCCTCTGGCGGCCAATCGGCATCGACGCATTTACCTCCCCCCACCCCTTCGGAACCCTGCGAGGACCGCCCCCTTTCCCTGCCCACGTGGTCTCGTCCTCTGGCCCTTGGCAGCTCTGTACTTCTGGGCCCCTGTACGGCCGTGTGATCCACCTTTAGGGGCGTGGAAGTGGTCCTGTACCTTAAGCTTCGGGCCGCTCGCGGTTGCCGGGTGGGCGATTCTTGCGGGGCTGTCGGAAGCCCAGAACGGTGCTGAGGGCGCAGCCGGCGCCGCCCTCTGCCCTACCTACCAGTAGGCCGATTCTGGTAGTTGCATCCGGTAGGGAAATGGTCGTGCTTTGCGTGCCCGCCGAAGTCACTGTGATCCTGTTAGATATCGAAGGTACCACAACCCCGATTGCTTTCGTGAAGGTGAGGGGCGGAAGGGAGCGGGGAAGTGACTTGTGCTTAAAAGCATTAAAAACATTTTTTTTAGGTATTGCAGGCCTTGTACTACAGACGCGAGGCGTAGGAAAGGTGGTGTGGCTTTGCGCCGCTCTGAGATGGGAGGAAGTAGAAAGGCTGCGGCAGGTTGCGGGGATCTTTTCGTCACCGCACCCTGTTCATCATCCTCGCCATTCCCTGTCCTTGGTTAGATGCTGATGGGTGGGGAATGGGTGGAGATGGTGGCGAAAAAGGGTGGAGGAGGGCAGATGCGCTCGGACTGGGAGAGGCGAGGTGGGCGCCCCCCGCCGGCCAGGTGTGCGCCCTGTCGCCCCGCAGGTGAGCGCCTGCTTGGCTCTAGGTTGGGCCTGGCTAGGCGGTGGCTGCGATGGAGTGGTCCTGGAGACGTCTAGTCGCGCAAAACGTAGAGTGAAGTGTCAAGATAACTTTTCAGGTAACCCTGGTATCTTGGACCATGGTGGTTATTCTTCGCCCCTTCCCACTCTTGCAACATTAGTGGCCAACTGCATGCTTCGTGTTATTGGATTGGGCAAGGTGGAATGTAGCGCTGATTTATTAAGCTATAGATCAAACATGTCTAGATTCCGTTCATTTTCCTCTGAACACCATGGAAACTTGAAGCTCTTACACAGAGCCTTTCTTCTAGGGTGTCATTATTAACCAAACACTTGCTTACACGTAATTCAAAAGCATATAGCTCTGCTTTTAGCAGAGTTTTAAAAAATACATACGTTCTATCAGAGTAAGTAGCAAGCATTAGTGTAATTTGTAAAAGAATTCCTTGGTCTAGTCTACCCTTTATTTGATTTCTAGAGGTTTAAGATAAAAGCATTAACTAGAAGCGTTTACATACAGTAATAGGTTACTTACAACGTAGGAAAAACCCATCTTTCAACAAACAAAGCGGTCTGAGTTTTAAATATTTTTACGTTTATTTGTTTATTTTGAGAGACAGAGAGAGTAGGGAAGGCGCAGAGAGAAAGAGGGAGAGAATCCCAGCAGGCTCAGTGCTGTCAGCACAGGGATCATGATCTGAGCTGAAATCCAGTCGGTGACTTAACTGACTGAGCTACCCAGGCACCCTGAGTTAAAAATTTATTTATTTATTTTTTTATTTTTGAGAGAGAGAGAGAGAAAGAGAGCACAAGCAGGGGAGGGACAGAGAGAGAATCTGAAGCAGGTTCCAGGCTCCAAGGTGTCAGCTCAGAGTCCTAGGCGGGACTTGAACCCACAAACCGAGAGATCATGACCTGAGCTGAAGTTGTCCGCTTCACCAACTAAGCCACCCAGGCACCCCGTGAGTTTTAAAATTTTTTGTTAGTTTTATTTATTTATTTTTTTATTTTAAAATGCTAATTGGGGCACCTGGGTGGCTCAGTCCGTTAAGCAACTGACTTTGAGCCCTGCGTCAGGCTCTGCGCTGACAGCTCAGAGCCTGGAACCTGCTTCGAATTTTGTGTCTCTGTCTGCTTCTTCCTCGCTCATACTCTCTCAAATAAACATTAAAATTGTTTTTAAAAAATGTTGATTTATTTTGAGAGAGAAAGAGGAGCAGAGGGAGAGGGAATCCTCAGCGTGCTCCACGTTCAGCACAGAGCTGGAAATGGGACTTCATCTCACAACCTTGAGATCGTGCATGACCTGAGCCAAACAGGAGTCCCACTCAACTGACTGAGCCACCCAGGCACCCAAGTTAGTTTTATTTTGAAAATTACCTGTGAAGAATGATTTTCTTGATGTCAATCAAATAAACATTTTAGGACTTCAATATAGAACCACTTGCAAATTTTTTAGAAGAATCACAATACCATCTTAGCACATGTTCCTAAGAAATCTAATTTGACATTTTTTCTCAGTTTTTAATCATGTCAGAGGCCTCTGCAGAAATGTTCAGGATTGACCAAATGCTGTTAATGGAGTTGACTTTCTTTTTCCTACTGATTGTGACAGAACCATTGCTTTCTTAGAGTTTTCAGAGAAAAAATGATTCCTCATATTTGTGGTTTGTAGTTCACAGCTTATTATCTCCACCAAGGGTAATCACAGGAGAGGTAGTGATGTGGCATAAGATATATACATCCCATTCTTGGAAAGTTGGTTAGGGAATAGGATACTTCATGCAAATCAGTTTTTTTAATGCTTATTTTGAGAGAGAGAGCAAGAGCAAGGAATAGGCAGAGAGTGAGGGAGAGAGAGAGACTCCCAATCAGGTTCTGTGCTGCCAGTACAGAGCCCAGTGTGGGACTTGAACCCACAAACTATGAGTTCGTGGCCTGAGCTGAAACCAGGAGTCAGATGCTTAACCTACTGAGCCACCCAGGTAGCCCCATGCAAATCAGTTTTATAACAAAATATAGGTGCCTCTCCCACCTCTTCCCAATCCTGTCTTCTGCCAGATGACATTATGAGCCACTTCTTGAAATCTTTGTTTATGGTAGACTTATTCTGACATCTTCCTGAGAGTTAAAATGCCTTCATGGCCTAAATAGATTTTTCTTTTTTTTAAGTTTGACACTGATCTATAGGTAAAGTCAAGGCAGGCTACAAAAATGATTTGGGGATTTTACTCAAAGGATAGTTTCTTGTGCTTTGTCCTATAATCTATTATTATTTTTTCATAATGATTATCGATCTATTGTAGTCTAAATAACCTGTTATTAATTTGTTACACATTACTTTATCAAAACTGGTGTTTCTAAAAGTATGTTCATCACTTCTCTGCCTTTTGGCTAAGATCAAGTATAAAAGTATGTTGTGTTTTTTTAATTTAAAAAAAATTTTTTTTAACATTTATTATTGAGAGATGGAGAGACACAGAACATGGGCAGGAGAGGGGCTGAGAGATGGAGAGACACAGAATCTGAAGCAGGCTCCAGGCTCTGAGCTGTCAGCACAGAGCCTGACACGGGGCTCGAACTCACAAACCGCAAGATCATGAGCTGAACTGAAGTCAGACGCTTAACCGACTGAGCCACCCAGGTGCCCCAAGTATAAAAGTATGTTAAGAAGAGCATTAAGTCTGTGTGGATATTTATAGTAACTATGCAAAAAGGATTCCATTATTAAATGCACTTTTGGGAAATGTTAGGCTATACATATTCAACTAGATTTCTTCATTGCACAGCTTCTCTGAGCTTTTCTATCATACGTACACACACACACACACACACACACGTTTTATAAGTCTTCAAGAGAGTGGCATTTCACAAATTTACTTGAACAAAAAACTTTGAAGACTATGTCAGAGACTAACTTTTGGACATCTTTTATTTATTTATTTATTTTTGTTTGTTTTTGAACATCTTTTAAAGAGGTACTAAATTATGTCCTTCTTGAATCTCTGAGGATGGAGGTGGGAATCGGACTTTATTTACTTTGGACTTTATTAGTCACATTAGGTGTATGGAACATGTAGCCCCACTTCCTATGGAAACAAACATTGAGTATTGTATATAGGTGACTTGTATACTTGACTCATTCTCAGAAACTGAGGTGTGTGCACTGTCTGAATTTTACTGATAGGAAATTAAGGTTCTTAAAAGTTGAACTATTATACCTAGGATTTGAACCCAGATTGTCTGTCTGAGAAACTCTTACATTTTACATTATTGCACTTGATCTCTAAAATGGAAACCACAGTGCTTGTTCCGTGTCTTTGCTTGGCTTCTGTATATGTTAAATGACACAGTTGATATGATAACACTTCAATCAACACGAAGTATCGTAAAAGGATATGGTAACAAATTTTAATTTATACTACCTCTTGGAGGGACGCCTGGGTGGCTCAATTGGTTGAGCGACCGACTTCAGCTCAGGTCATGATCTCACGGTTTGTGAGTTCGAGCCCCACGTCGGTCTCTGTGCTGACACTCAGAGCCTGGAGCCTGCTTCTGATTCTGTGTCTCCCTCTCTCTCTGCCCCTCCCCCACTCATGCTCTGTCTCTCTCTGTCTCAGAAATAAATAAGCATTTAAAAAAAATATATACTGCCTCTTGGTGATAGGTTTAGGAGTGAACCCTTGAACCATAATAACTATAGTTGAGTCTTTATTTGCAGATTTGGTTCTGTAGTTGAATATACTATGAAAATTGAGTATTGTCAAAAATTGCTCTTGAAGCAATTAGGAATTGGGAAGCAATTTAGGAAGTCATTCCTCTTTATAGGCTGATTTCCATTTTCAGTAAGTCATGCATTCATTTTTCCTTTAGGGTGGAAACATATCCCTGCTTCTTCCCTTTAGCATCAGAGGAAGTAGTTGGTTTGGGATTAGGTGATATAAATGAAAAATATGTTGTGTCAAACATTGGCCTCATACTGAGCCACTCACACTGTAAGAGACAGTGGGAAACTGAGACTGTTTCATTGGGCAACAGAACACCCCCATTAAGTGGAATAACAGATTGCCAGCACTGGCTCTGGTTATTTTTTCCTCTCCTTTTTTTTTTTGGGGGGGGGGGGGGCTGAGCACTTACAGTTAAATGTGTATATGATGTACCTTAACTATATAAGATAGCACTTTTTAAAAATAAATTTTATTAATGTTTATTTTTGAGAGAAAGACAGTGTGAGAGAGGGAAGGGCAGAGAGAGAGGGAGACACAGAATCTGAAGCAGGCTCTAGACTCTGAGCGACATGTCAGCACAGAGCCCGATGTGGGGCTCGAACTCACAATCCGCAAGATCATGACCTGAGCCAAAGTTGGATGTTTAACCAACTGAGCCGCCCAGGCGCTCCTATGTAAGATAAAACTTAACAGTTTGCAATAGCTCATGGGATTCCCTAGACTCCTCCCAGTCTGGGAAATGGTGTTCTCTGGACAGCCTGCTGCTCTATTACGACATGCCTCAGCCCTTAGGTGTCAGACAACAAAAACAATGGTTTTATTTACCAGCTAGTGTATCTTATTTTCTCTTGAGTCATAGCATTGTCTAATTTTTAGAACAGGAGGGGCTCCTAGATGGAATCATGCAGTGAATGTTCAACCGACTAATTAATTTCTCATGAGTTGATGCCTGGAGGGATGTCCTGTGTGAAGATCATTACAATTTGTTGGAGGCAGAGCAGCGGTAGAGCCCAGCTTTCCTTAGATATTCACAGTGCATCTGAATTCTCAAAGCCTCTAGCCCCGCCCCTCACTGCAGGCAGTATGCCTCTGGAGTTTGTTTTCTTTTCAGGTGCTGTTTCTGATCCTTTACAGTGCTGATCTCCTAACATTTTTTGGTCATATACACCATCAGCAGAATTGGAGCATGCATTGCCAGTAGAATTTATAAATTGTGAACACATTTTATGGTCTAATTATGAAGTTATAAAACACAGTGGAATTTGAAGATGAGATTAAAGTAATAAATGTAAACAAAGGTTGTTACACTCTGTTCCCTTACCCTGTTGAATCATCTTGCATGGCCGTGGAGCCACCACTTGATTTTTGTCCATGTGTTGTAATACTCACTTTCTGACTTTGCATGGTGTATTATTCCAGTGTTTTTAATCTATAAGCCTGTGAAATAACACCATCACCTGTCTCTGTGGTTACCCTGTCAAGAGCCTTCAACTATTGTTTCTGGGTTTGGAGACAATTATCCTCTTGTTTCTGAAAATACTCTTTAATTTGGTGGGTTTCCTGTTGTTACGTGCTGAATCTGTACACCTAACAGTTGACGTAGTTATGTTCTATAAAGTCACCGAGAATCTTATATTAGCAAATAATGAATCATTGCCCCTAGAGAAAATACAGGGTTAGGTTCCTGTGAGCCTCTGGTCATAGCGTTTCTGTGAGCTGATCAGTAGTAACCTTGTCTTATGTGTGTTTCTGTTTCCCTTAATATATGTTACTGATAGATTAACATTGAACTCACAGCCAGTGGCACTGTAACTCATGCTGTAGTGTAGCCTATCTAAACACCTGTATTTTCTCCCTAAGGCACATCACAGTTTCTTGGGCTTAGGAACATTAGGCAGCACTTAGGCACTTTGCTTGGGAGCCCTTTTGAAGTGCAAGGTCACCAACAAAAAGCACAAAATGCAAAAAATATGTCAGTAAATCGACTCTGAAAAGGACACTTGTTTAAACTATGAGAGGTGAAACAAGTCAAATCGTCACTTTGTGTGGGGGAATGTGTACATCAAGTGTTTACAGATTTTTGCCACTTTGCACGTGTACCTGTTTCTGAATGATCAGGAAAGTGCAGCAAGTATTGATTTTGGGGTTACAAATAAACTTTAGTGAGTAGGAGAATTTGTAAGTATGGAACTGACAAATAATGAGGATTGACAGTATAGAGTAGTAGTTACAGGGATAGGTTTGGAGACTATACAGGTCTGGATTAGCATTCTGGCTTCTCCCAAATGTTTTATGACAAGTTAGTTAATGTCTCTGAGTGTAGGTACATATTTTCTCAGCTGTATTGTGTGGATCTCTACCTCATAAGGCTACTGACAACATTTAATGAATGCTTAACCCTTGAAAAAACTTTGTAAAATAAATGAATATGTTTACATCAATATTTCATCCTACCACTCCAACAAATTGTAGTAGTGAATAGTGGGCAGGGAGCATGTTTTTCATTTATGCCTTAAGAAAACTTTGTGCTTGAAAAGAAAATCTTGGTAATTAAGAAGATTCCATTAACTGAAAATAAGAACCTGATTGGGATTTTTGTCCCTAAACTATATTAAGTGGGGCATGGTGGGTACCCTTGCCAGAGGCTCTTTGTATTTGTGCTTCTCAGACTTGAATGTGTATACAAATAATTTAGGGACCTTGCTAAAATGTAGTTGGCTCTTTTTTTCTTTCTAAAGATTTATTTATTTATTTATTTATGTATTTATTTATTTATTAAAAAAACATTTTTTTTTCCAGTTTATTTTGAGAGAACACACAAGCAGGGCAGGGGCAGAGAGAGAGGGAGAGAGAGAATCCCAAGCAGTCTCTGCACATCAGTGCAGAGCCTGATTCGGGGACCGAACTCATGAACCTATAGATCATGACTTGAACTGAAACCAAGAGTCGGATGCTTAACTGACTGAGCGACCCAGGTGCCCCCCCCCTTTTTAAATTAAAGTTGTTTTTTATTTTTATTTAGAGTGAGAGAGAGAGAGAGCGTGAGTGGGGTTAGGGCAGAGAGGGAGACAGAGAATCCCAAGCAGGCTCTGTGCTGTCAGCGCAGAGCCTGACATGGGGCTTGAACTTGCAGACGGTGAGATCATCACCTGGAGCCGAAATCAAGAGTTGGACACTTAACTGACTGAACCACCCAGGCACCCCCCTTTCTAAAAAATTTTTAAAAGATTTATTTATTTAGAGAGAGCATGAGTGGGGTTAGGGTGGAGAGGGAGAGAGAGAATCCCAAGCAGGCTCCACACTGTCAGTGCAGAGCCCGGTGTGGGGGAACTCATGAGCCGTGAGATCATGACCTGAG
This sequence comes from Puma concolor, assembly GCF_028749965.1. Classification (NCBI taxonomy): domain Eukaryota; kingdom Metazoa; phylum Chordata; class Mammalia; order Carnivora; family Felidae; genus Puma; species Puma concolor. The sequence goes on along the minus strand of NC_141670.1, from coordinate 139,563,378 downwards.
CCGAAATCAAGAGTTGGACACTTAACCGACTGAGCCACCCAGGTGCCCCTAAAATGGAGTTTCTGGTATAAAGATCTGGAACGGGACTTGATGCTGAGTTTCTCACAGATGCCCAGGTGATGCCACTGCTGCCGTTCTATGTACCACACTTTTAAGGATTTAGGCATCATAGAAATTTGCAAGTTATACCTATGTGTAGGCCTGTTAGCACTGCTCTTTTCTGATGGCCCATTTGATATGGTAAAGCAGACCAAGAAAGAATATAGATGAATTAGAGATCTATCACCATTAACAGAACCACAACCTCTGAGAGAGAGGTTAAGTAAATTGATTATGAATCAGTAAGGCTGTATACAAGGGAACAAGGTCATGCAGTAAGCCTGGTAGACACCAAGGATTAATAGCAGGTCGCCACTTCCCCAGCTTTTTTTGCAAATCGCCTTCCAAAACTGAACTGTAAAGCAAAAGCCCCTTTCTTAAAGGACAAATAGAATTGTTAGCAAGGAGTTATGTGTACTTACAGGAGTAACTAGATAGTACACTTAAGTGTTTATTTAGTTGAATGTGTATGTATAATAGGGACTTGCGTGTAATAAACCTTTGGATATCCTGGCAGAGGGGCAGGTAAATAGTGCCTTGCTAAACCTGTTGTATTATTTTCCTCTGGTCGCTGTAACAGAATTACCACACACTTAGTGGTTTAAGACAATACAGATTTATCATGTTATACTTCTAGAGGCTCAGCTGAAGTGGATCTCACGGAGTTAAAAAAGGTATTGGCAGGGTTGTGTCCCTTGTGAAGATTTTAGAAAATTCTAGAAAAATTTCTTTGCCATTCCCAGTTTCTAGAGGCTGCCCACATTTCCTGGTTCTTGGGCCTTTCCTCTGTCTTCAGAATCAACAGTATGGCATCTTCAGACCAGCCTTTCAGTCTCTGACTTTGACCTTCCTACTTCCTTTTACCTGTAAGGACCCTTGGGATTGCATCAGGCCCAACCACATAATCCAAAGATAATCTTGCCATCTTGAGAATCTTAATTTATTATATCTACAGTCCCTTTGCCATATAAAGTAACATATTCATAGGTTTTGAGGTTTAAGATATGGACATCTGAGGGTGGGGGAATTTTCCCCTCTACCATGCTTGGTTAGCACAAACATCTCTAATAGATGCCTTTAGAGGATCTAGGCTATAAAGGAATTAGAATTTATATTTGCTCCACTTGTCAAATTTATCATTAATGGTGTTGGATACAATCTATAATGTTTTCTTTAAGATTTGACAGTTTTTTTCTTATTTTTATTAATATTTATATTTGAGAGAGAGAGTGTGCACGAGCAGGGGAAAGACAGAGAGAGAGAGATGGAGACAGAATCTGAGCAGGCTTCAGGCTCTGTGCTGACAGCTCGGCCTGAGCTCAGTTCAACGTGGGGCTCAAACTCATGAGCCATGAGATCATGACCTGAGCCGAAGTCGCACACTCAACCGCCTGAGCCACCCAAGTGTCCCTGACAGTTTTTGTTTTAAAGATTGTGTTGATATTTAAGGATTGTGCTGGTATGGAGGTTGGTAAAGACATTGTTTAAGGGCTAGAGTTTTACCTTAGAGAATGAGGTATTTGGCAAGGTTTTGAGTTAGATTAAGGGGAAAAAAAGATCTCAAACTAAACCTTCTATGTTTTAGAAAATACGAATTAAACAGACAAATCCTTGATCCTATAAATATTTGTTTGAGGTAGTGGATACCCGTTTTGTTTTTTTTGTTTTTTTTTCCAGTTTATTTTTGAGAGAGCATGTGCACACGCTAGCAGGGGAGAAGGAGAGAGAGACACACACATACACACACAATCCCAAGCAGGCTGTGTGCTTTCAGTGCAGAGCCTGACTCGGGGCTCAAACCCATGAGCTGTGAGATCATGACCTGAGCCAAAATCAAGAGTCAGACACTAAACTGACTGAGCCACCCAGGCGCCCCAGCAGATACCCATTGAGAGCAAATGATTGAGATCAAAATGATACAGGTTTTGATTCTATTTACTTATTTATTATTTATTTTTAAAGATTTTATTTTTAAGCAATCTCAACACCCGATGTGGGGCTTGAGCTCACAACCCCAAGATCAAGAATAGAACAATCCACCGACTGAGCCAGCCAGGTGCTTCTTGATTCCCTTTAGAAACATAATCCTGCTTATATACTTTTCTAGTGTTAGTTTAATATGTATATTTTTGAAATATATTTTAGGTTAAAACACTTTTAGAAATGACTGATGTATTCTTGATTGTTTACCGATGCTTGTAATTTACTCTTATATGTTCTTTTATATTTCAGCAGTGTATTTTAAAAGATAATAATTGAGAAATGTTGAGGTTGATATTTCTCATGAAAACTGCTATGTTACTTTTTTTTTAATTTTTTTTTTTTTTAACGTTTATTTATTTTTGAGACAGAGACAGAGCATGAACAGGGGAGGGGCAGAGAGAGAGGGAGACACAGAATCGGAAGCAGGCTCCAGGCTCTGAGCCATCAGCCCAGAGCCCAACGTGGGGCTCGAACTCACAGACTGCGAGATCGTGACCTGAGTTGAAATCGGACGCTTAACCGACTGAGCCACCCAGGCGCCCCAACTGCTATGTTAATTTTATGGTTTTTCTGGGAAGAGAGCTTGTGTTGTCTGACAGTATATCCCAACTTTGGTTAAACATCCAAATGATAAGTATTGTCACTTCTACCGTTTTTAGCACTGAGAAATATATGATGCCCATTCTGTCCTCAATATGAAACCGGCTAGAAGACAGCCCTCAAGGGACAGCAAACTAGAAAATTCCTTCTACCTATACTGTTTATTATTGACACCAGTAACTGCAATTGAGTTACGTTCCCCATCTTCATTGAATCTCTGAATTTAGGCTTTTTCATCTGCAAGGATGAGATAGTAGGATCTGGTGTGCTTATCAGGTGGTGATGAAGACTGAATGGAATAGAACGCAGAACACTTTGAAAAATTATAAAGCTCTGTAGAAACACTGATGATAATGCAAGAAGTATCAGACTAAGGGATACAGAGAGTGCTTGTGAAGATTCAGTAAGGAAAAGGGGCAACTAACATTTACTGACACCTGCTCCACATATTTTCCCCACCATGATTACCTCCACTCCTTATGGCTCTAGTCAAAAATACAGTAAGAATGAGACCAGTGTATCTACTTTCAAAGAATTTGTGAAAGCACTAGAATGGCAGGACTGTCTTGATAAGTAGCTGTTGGGTGGTTTACTTAACATTCTCCCAAACCTTCCCCATTGCTTCATTCTGTTTCCGAAAGGGACATATACCCATGTTTGGTACATGAGAGGATTTTTGTTGATTCAACCAGAAACAAAGGGAAGAGGCTTTGGAGAATCACTGTCTTAGGTCTGAGTATATCAAGAAGTGGATGGAAAGCAGCCCTGGCTTGACTTTCTGGTCTCTTACTCTAGAACCTTTTGTGTCACTGCACTTGTATGATCTTTCCTTCCTTTCTCTCACATTTATTTAAATACCAATCATGTGCTAGGCTCTTCTAGGATCCAGAATCCTTAAGACCCAGCCGTCACCCTCACGGAACCTGGTAAGGAGGACAGGTACATACATAGGTTGTCTTTACACCATGGAAATCCTTTCTGGTTTCCTGTTGGCTGAGAGATAAAGTTTCAACTTCTGCACTTCAGTGAACAGGATTTTCCAATTTCCTGTCCCTTTATTCTGTTACACGTTTTATAGCTGAAAATGCCCATTCAGGTCATGCCCTTTCATGCCACCACTGTTTCTTCAGCTTAGAATGTAATACTTTTTCCTCTCCAAGTGCAGGTTGGTTCCATGTACTCATTAACTTAAAAAATATTTATTGTGCTAGGCTATGGAAATGCAGAAGTAAGATCTGCTTCTGCTCTCAAAGGAGTTTTGTTTGAGCAGGAATTTCAGAATCCTCTCCCTCCTTTGTAGGGCCGTATATTTGCCACTGCAGCACATGCTGCCTCTGGTGTTAAATTTGTGTCCTGTCTCCCAGCAATGTTGAGAGCTCCTCATGGACAGAGACTGAAGCCTTTCTTTCCTTTTTTTTTTAATTTTGATAGCAACTGTTTAATTTACTTATTTCTTAGATGGAAAACCTGGTAGGTTATTTGGGTAATGGTCGACAATTACATAGCGTAACTTTGTATGTATGAATTGATTGGGGCCCAATACAATCTAAAACAAGAATTTTTAAAAAAGGCGCATAAGGCATTCAGTAAATGCTCTGTGATGGTGGTATGATGTGTTCCAGAATGGTCATGGGCAGGGTTGGGACTGAGTTTTTCCCCACCTTGTCTGTCCTTGCTATTTCACATTTCCTCAAGGTAGTACTTTATCTCATTTGAACAGCATATAACTTATCTGAAGTGTTTCTAGAGTGACATTAGAATTTTCATTGATCAACATTTCTAAAACCTAGAAGTCCGAAGGAAGAAATCAGCAAAAAATGGACCTTAAAAACTATGAAAGAGGGGCGCCTGGTGGGCTCAGTCGGGGAGCATGTGACTCTTGATTTCGGTGTAATGACTTGGTGTCATGAGTTCGAGCCCCGTCTTGGGGATAGACTTTACTTAAAAAAAAAAAATGAGGGGCGTCTGGGTGGCGCAGTCGGTTAAGCGTCTGACTTCAGCCAGGCCACGATCTCGCGGTCCGTGAGTTCTAGCCCCGCGTCGGGCTCTGGGCTGATGGCTCAGAGCCTGGAGCCTGTTTCCAATTCTGTGTCTCCCTCTCTCTCTGCCCCTCGCCCGTTCATGCTCTGTCTCTCTCTGTCCCAAAAATAAATAAACGTTGAAAAAAAAAATTAAAAAAAAAAAAATGAAAGGTAGAAATTTTATTAACAATTAAAATTAAGTTAAAAGGCTGTGGGGTTGGGGCACCTGGGTGGCTCAATCGGTTAAGCATCCTACTTCAGCTCAGGTCACGATCTCATGGTTCCTGAGTTTAAGCCCTGCAATGGGCTCACTGCTGTCAGCACAGAGCTGGCTTGAGATCTTCTGTCTGCCCCTCCCCCACTGGTTTTCTTTCCCTCTCCCCCCCCCCCAAATAAATAAATAAACTTAAAAAAAATTGGAGAAAAAAAAGCTATGGGGCACCTGGGTGGCACAGTTGGTTGAGCATCCTATTTTTTTTTTTTTAATTTTTTTTTCAACGTTTATTTATTTTTGGGACAGAGAGAGACAGAGCATGAACGGGGGAGGGGCAGAGAGAGAGGGAGACACAGAATCGGAAACAGGCTCCAGGCTCCGAGCCATCAGCCCAGAGCCTGACGCGGGGCTCAAACTCATGGACCGCGAGATCGTGACCTGGCTGAAGTCGGACGCTTAACCGACTGCGCCACCCAGGCGCCCCGAGCATCCTATTCTTAATCTCGGCTCAGGTCATGATCTCACAGTTCATGAGTTCAAGCCCCACATCTGCACTGGGGGTGTGGAGCCTGCTTGGGACTCTCTCTCTGCCCCTCCTCAGCTCTTGTGCTCTCTCTCCCTCTCTCTCTCAAAATAAATAAGTAAACATTTAAAAAATTAAGTTTAAAAGTTAAATATATTCTCCTATGGAAACTTGTATCTGTTATTGTGAGAATAGAGGAAAGTCTTTTCCACCCAAGTTTTTCTCAAAGTAATTCATGCTTGTTATAAATTGCACACATCATGGAAGAGTATAATATAGTAATATAGAGAGTGAATGTCTCCTTTTGCTCCTGCCACCCAGAGATGACCGTTAAGAATTTGGTGACTATTCCTTCTGATTTTTTTCCTTTGCGTAGAGCAGTTGAGATTATTGAAATAAATGTAGTCTGATCTACTCCAAAAAAAGGCACCAATTATAAGATCTAACTCCCGCTTTTTAAATATGTAGGTAGGCCTCTATCTTGCCCAGATAAACTTTTTAAGTATATCCTGTATTTAGCTCTGAGAAGTCCTTCTCTGTTTGATGATTCTTTTAAATTTTATTTTTTAATGTTTATTTTTGAGACAGAGACAGAGCATGAACAGGGGAGGGGCAGAGAGAGAGGGAGACACGGAATCTGAAACAGGCTCCAGGCTCTGAGCTGTCAGCACAGAGCCTGATGCGGGACTCGAACCCTTGAACTGTGAGATCATGACCTGAGCCAAAGTTGGATGCTAAACCGACTGAGCCACCCAGGCGCCCTCCCGTGTTTGATGATTCTTAACATTTTCCATTCTTACAGCTTACCCCCACGTTACTCCTTTACTAAAGAAAAAAAGGTATTCTTTTTATAGTAAAAAAAACAAACTTATTTTTGTATCATACTTTTGATTTTCATAATTAATTGCTCATTTAATTTTCAAAATTGGCTTTGGTGTATGTAGGGGTCAGAGAGGGGTGGAAGGCAACCCCCGGTGAGCCTGTTGTACCCAGTTTTCCATCACTCCTCTACAGAATGTGAACATAGTCAATAGCTCTGTCCTTAGAGGCCCAACTGGAACCTTTTGGGACCTCTTCCCAGGGGATTCTATTTCAGAAACACAGATTTCTTTTTAAAGACAGAAGTCTTAAATACAGAAAAAGGTTCTTTGTCTTCTGGGTGTGTATATGAGGGGTTCATTAACTTGATTTTTTTTCCCAATGATTCATTATTGTGACCTTTGAACAAATTCCTTTTCTTAAGTCTAAAAAGTGTGGAGCTAACACCCTTCACTGAGGAAAGAGACTAAGACACATAGTTTGGAAACTAGTGGTAATCCCGAGAGTGGGACCTGGGTGGGACTTTGAAGAGGAGCCGTGGTCAGGCCAGTGTTCGCAGTTCTCTTGGTATGCTCCAAGAGGCTGGCTGACTCCTGGGCTGGACCTTGTGTGGGTCTAAGTCACTGTAGGTTCAGTTAAGCTCATTAGATCCCTGCAGCCGGGGTGATGAAGCTCTGGGATCTGGTTCTTCAAACAAAACAGAACAAGACCTGATTGATAAACTGTTACCATAGTCTATTAACTTGTACTTAACCTTTATGTGTTTGTGTAAAATGGGAGAAATAATAATACTTGTTTCATTAGGGTTATTAAGAGAATTGAAATGAGATCATTCAGACCGTTCATTAATCCATTGAATAAATTTGGAGTGCTTGGTAGTTCAGGGAGAAGTTATGTGGTAAAGCTGTGGGATTTGAGGGTCAGTAGCAAGAGATGGTATTTGAAATCATGAAATTAGATGAGAGGTCACTAAAGATTGACTATAGATAGAGAGTGCCTGGAATAATAAGGACTTAGTAAATGTTGGCAGTTACTCCCACTATTATAAAACTTACTTATATTATTACTACTGTTTATTGGAAATGTTATAGAACTGCCAGGTGAACTCACATCTCTCATTTTCTTTTTCTTTTTTTTTCTATTTTTTCTATTTTTTTATTTTCTTAATGTTTATTTATTTTTGAGAGAGAGAGAAAGAGCACAAGCAGGGGAGGGCAGAGAGAGAGGGAGACACAAAATCTGAAGTGGGCTCCAGGCTCTGAGCTGTCCACACAGAGCCCAATGTGGGGCTTGAACTCACATGATCTTAAACTGCAAGATCGTGACCTGAGCCCAAGTCAGACGTTCAACCGACTGAGCCACCCAGGTGCCCCTCAAATCTCTCATTTGCTTTGTACAAATGTCTTTGAGAAACCAAAGGTATATTAGAATTATCTGTAGAGAATATCACGATCCCCAGGGTGTTGGGTGATCCCAAGAGTAGTGCTCCCCAACGTCATCTACCCACAGAGCTGGATAGACTCAGGCATTGGGATTTCATAGGCCTGGGTTTGAGTTGTGCCTTTACTTTGTACCAGCAATGAAACCTTTTAGAACCCAGGCTTCATCATGTGTTCAGAGGGGTCGCCATCAGGGATGGTAGGTGGATTCAAAAAGCTAATTGTCAATTCCTTTCCTTTCCCTTCTACTGTTTGGGGCTAGGACTCCAGGCCAATCTGGTTTCCTTCTCTGAAATTCATGAGATACTGATAATTCTGTCTCTGTGCGTCTTTTTTAAACCTTATCCCAGCTACTAGCCCCTTGTAATGACAACTTTCCCTTGTGTGATGTGATTCATTGCAATTAATTAGATTATAGTTTATCTTTAATTACAGTTTAATCTCCTTAACGGGATTTAGAAGACACTTTTTTTTTTTTTATCAGCAACATATTTAATCATTTTGAATTCAGGTGATGAAATCTAATGTTTATTCGTAAAGGCTTCTGCTTTCAAAGAGGAATGGTTACATCCTTTCCTACCCCACTGAAGATAGGGACACCAAAGTCATAATTTCTGAGCTCCTGTGGCCCCATGTAGCAGCCAGAGCACCAAACTTTTGGTAGCTCCTAGTAGGGTCTTCAGGAAGGATATTGAAGGAGCAATTTTAATACCACCACTGCTGAAGCTGTCTTAACAGGTGGCATGGACCACTCCAAGAAGTAGTAAATTCCCAACATTGGAAGTGTTCAAGCAGGTACAAACTTAGAGTTATAAAATAAGTAAGTTCTGGAATATAATGTACAGCATGGTGACTGTATTGTATATTTTGAAAGTTGCCAAGAAAAAATCTTAAAAGTTCTCATCACAAGATAAAATTTATAACTGTGTGGTGATGGATGTTAACTAGGCTTATTGTGGTGACCATTTTGCAGTATTATATACATGTATCTCCAAACTAATGTATGTGTTGTACACTCCAAACTAATATATGTCAATTATATCTCAATTTTAAAAAAAGATTATACACTGTCATTGTAGAAAATGACCTCCTGACCCAGTGAGAATGTAATGTAGTGTAAATGTCCATGTTCCCCTCAATTTTGTTCTGTGCATTAGATATTCCCCAGAATGGGATTATGTTCTTTATTTTTAACCTGTTTTATTTCTTATTTAGAGAATGTGACTTGCTTAGAGAATTAAGACCCTACTTAATTTTCCTTTGCTTTTTATCTTCTGAGATTAATAGAAAAATAGTAGCCTAAAAGTATTGCCTTCGTGTTTAATTTTCTGGCCGAAAAAGTTCTAAGTTCTCAAATACTTTGAATCATTTGTCGTACTATGTGGTTCATTGGAAGGCTTTTAAAATAGTTTCTTTAAATAGCTGTACTCTAAGTATTACCCATTACCTTTTTATTACCCATTTTCCTCAGAGGAGTCTTGAGTAAACATTATAGCAACTATTTTATTTTTATTGATTCTATGACCTTTTTATTAAAACGACCAGACCACTTGACTGTAAAGCAAATCCATATTTGGACTTCTAGACATTAATGAGGCAACTTCTTTAATTAGATGTTCAGAAATTTTGTGGCCCTTCAGGAGCCTTAATGGAGCTCTTTCAGAAAGCTACCATTGAGCTGTGCAGAGTAATGTAAATTGCTGCTTGCATAGTATCCCCTCCAGCATTTAGTGGAATTTAATCATAGTCGCCTGAAAGACAAATACTCTCATTTAGTTCTATGGCCTTTTGTTATATGTACTACTAAAGCATAACAGCCCCTTCGGTGCCTGGTGGACTAAAAACATTCACACACTTGTAGAATCCTGGGTTTACTGCAGCATTGTTTTCATGCTATAATATTCTGAAATTATCCATAAATGGATTATGACTGAAGTTAAAGCGTTTATCATTACAGTTCTTTCTGGAATTACTTTTAAAGCCTGAAAATGTTCAATGGGCAGGGTTGGGCAAGAAGCACTAGCTCTTTGAAGTCTATTTTTAGAGCTTTCTTATATGTTATCATAGCATATATAATCGATATCGTTACTGACTTTAAAAATAAGCAACTTGAAGGCATTTTATTTGTCTCACAGAATAGATTGTTCAGAAAGTATGTTGAAAGAACAGGATAAAATCTTCACAATTTAGTTATGTGCCCCATGTACTTTTATACGATGCAGTAACACTTTTGCACTAAAATAGAAGTCTGCTAACATGTCAGCCCCAGGTGGTCTTGTTGTTCCATGTGTCATACTAAGTTCTGCTTTCATTGCCTAGCTTTGCGTGTGTACTTAGTGCAGAAGGGAGTTTTAGGTCTAGAGGAAAGGGGCAAATTGGATGAACAGGAATTCCAAAGTAATGTTTAACTTTTAAAGCTTTTCCTAAAAGTTCAGAATTGTTTGAAACCTTGCACCTGTGAGTTCGCTGAGGCGAGGCTGTGGTTCTTAACTCTGTTATCAGTGGCGTCTGGCACTCAGTAGGTCCTCAGTAAAACTTGAATGTATGACTTGATTGTGCTTGTGATTTATCCTCTGGGAATTTCTCTGCTATTATTTGTCACTCAGTTTGGGTCAAAGGTGATCCTTGTCCAGTTTAAATGTTTGTCTGTGCTGGAGAATATGATAAGTGGTAAGGTCTAGGTGCTTTCTAGCTAATTATCTCTAATTTCTGCAGTGACTGCTTGGTATTATCATTCCCATTTAACAGGTGAGAAAACTGAGGCTCAGAGGGGGTAAGTTGAATATGGCAGTAAAAAGCAGAGGTAGGACCCCCTGGCCTGGCATACTGCCTATAGTCTATTTCTTCTCTTCTGCCAGAGAGGTTAAAGACTTGGGCTCTCAGGATTCACAATGCAAGAATTGTTCTTGGGGTCAGTAAAGCTGGATATGGGAAATTGGGCTTTGTGAAACACAAAGTACTATAGCATTGTATCTGTTTTTATACCTTTCAAGTACTTCAACTTTTCAGTTACTGAGAGGCCATGAATCTAACCCAATAGTTTTTCCCCAGGAATGTTTCCAGTTGCTTGGGAGTTGAGGAATAATGGAGATAGGACATTGGAGGAGGATGACCAAGTGAGAAAGAAGCAGGTAGAGGATGAGGGATCAAAGTTGCCTTGTGTTTTAATTGTAAAACATTATTTAAATAAGCAAGAATACGGATTAATATAATGACCGTGCATCCACCACAAAGCTTTTTAAATTTGAGACTATTTTGTTTTAGATCCTAAAGAAATAAAACATTATAAATATAAGTGAGACTCTTGAGTACCTCTCATTTTGTATGAATTTTATTTATACATTAGGGTTTATATTCACATTTATAATCATAATTTCAGTACATTGATGTTTTTTCAAGTATTTTATTTTTTTTATTTAAGTAATCTCTACACCCAACGTGGGGCTCAAACTTACCCAAGATCAGGAGTCATATGCTTCTCCGACTGAGGCTGCCGGGTGCCCCTCAGTACATTGAGTTTTAACTGCTGTATGTTGTTGTATTTTTTATTTTTATTATTTATTTATTTATTTATTTATTTATTTATTTATTTATTTATTTATATGTTGTTTTAGAGAATGAAAGAATATACTGGACTTTATTCTCTAGCTAATAAAGATTTAGATTGTTTCCATTGATTTTGTTATTACACCCAGTACTAAAATAAACATTTTTTTTACTTCTCTCTTTGTGTACCTGTGTTAGAGTTTGTCTATGATATATGCTTAGGAGAGGACTGGCTGTGTGTGTACCTTCAGTTTTTGTGTATCTTCTCAGCATTCTTGAGTAGGGGGCCAGCTTGCAGTCCTGCTACAGTATATGAGTTGGGGAGAAATTAGTAGGTGAAAGGAAGGATAAGGAGGGGCACGATGTAGGGCATGATGGGAAAACCAAGTATTTAAAGAACAGAAGCCTATCAGTATGGTAAAAGGAGTCTCTTGCGGAAAAAGCAAGCTGTCAATCTCAGCTCTTCATTTTCCTTCTTTTAGATCAGGATTGAGTTTTTATTGAGTTTAAACAAGGCTGTTCTGTCAAGTATGCTGAACAATTTGCTTGATTACACTGTACGCTTTTGAATCTGCTGAATGATCCATTACTTACTGGAACGCCATGTGGGAACAAGCAAAATTGAATGACTTTATTTTTACTAGGCCAGGTGAAATTTGAATAATGTGTTATGAAGAGAGGTACACACATCAGCCCTACTCTTCATTTATTTTTCTGTTGAAATGCAGTTGACATGCAATATTATATTAGTTTCAGGTGTGCAAAGTAGTGATTGGACATTTTTTTACATTAGGAAACCCTCACCATAATAAGTTTAATTACCATCCATAACCATATAAAGTTACTACAGTATTATCGAGTATATTCCCCATGCTGTACTTTATATCCCTGTGACTTACTTATTTTGTAAATGGAAGTTATAAGGGCATTCTGTAAATATTTGAGTAAAGAAATAAGTGAGTGAGGGGTACCTGGGGGGCTCAGTTGGTTGAGCATCCAACTTCGGCTCAGGTCATGATCTCGTGGTTCATAGGTTTGAACCCCACATAGGACTCGCTGCTATTGGTGCAGAACCCCCTTCGGATCCTCTACCCCCCCTTTGCCCCTTCCCTACTTGCGCTGTCTCAAAAATAAATAATAAAAACATTAAAAAAATAAGTGGATGAGTTTAGATAAACAGACTTCTTTTTAAAAAACTTTATTTTTTTTAGAGAGAGACAGAGCATGCGAGCAATAGAGAAGAGCACGGAAAGAGAGAGAAATTCAAGCAGGCTCCATGCTCTGCACAGAGCCTGATGGAGGACTTTATCTCACAACCCTGGGATCGTGACCTGAGCCAAAATCAAGAGTTGGATGCTCAACCAACTGAGCCACTTAGGTGCCCCTAAATAAACTGACTTCTTTTTTAATGTTTATTTATTTTTGAGACAGAGACAGGGACAAAGAGAGGGAGGCACAGAATCCAAAGTAGGCTCTAGGCTCTGAGCTGTCAGCACAGAGCCTGATATGGGACTTGAACCCACGGACCCTGAGTTCATCACCTGAGCCGAAGTTGGATGCTTAACCAGCTGAGCCACCCAGGCACCCCAATAAACTGACTTATTGAGTTCAACTTGATTATACAGTTTTCCTTAAAGTATGAGACCTTCTCTGAATTGTATACTTGGGGTGTACATCATAGTGTATATTAATTTTTCTGTACTTTTTAGAAAAATACAATATTTAGAAAATACTGGTAATTACTAAGACTCTTACAGGTTATCATACTCTGGATTTGTACAGCATTCTGCTTATACTCTGCTTGTCTCACCCTTTGCCCCATATCACAAGTTTTTGTTTGCTTGCCATCCTCCTGTCCCCCCACTAAATTCTTAAGCTTTTGGAGAAAAGGGACTCTGATTTATTTTATCTTTTCAATTCCCTTTTCTGTGCCCCACTAGTAGACACTAAAAAAACAAAAAAACAAAAAAAACTTATTGAATGTACCACATTTACTTTGAAAAGATACATAGACTTGGAACATCTGGGTGGCTCAGTAGGTTAAATGTCAACTCTTGATTTCGGCTCCAGGTCATGATCTCATAGTTTATGGGGTTAAGCCCCGAGTTGGGCTCTGCACTGACAGCATGGAGCCTGCTTAGGATTCTCTCTCTCCCTATCTCTCTGTCCCTCCTCCCATTTGCTCACTCTACTTCTCTCTCAAAATAAATAAACAAACAAACAAACAAAAAAAAGTAAAGATACATAAGCTCAGTGGTAAGTAAATAAAAATTTTGACCTAAGAGAAATCATGGTCCTAGTGTATGGATTACCGACAGGGTATTTATTTTTGAATTATTTTGCCCATCACTGTCTTACAGGGTATTCTATAGGGAGTCTGATTACCAAGAAAAAATCATGGTGATCAAATTGTCTTTTTTTTTTGGAATATTTGTCATCCATAGACATGGGCCAAATAGTGTGTGTGTATTGATGATAACAGCTGTGAGCAAAGTATATTTGATCCCTACCCTCAAGGACCTATGGTCAACAATCTAGTTTAGGAGTCAGTGGACTTTTTCTGTAAAGCGCTGAACAGTAAATGTTTAGACTTTGCGGACCATATGGTCTTGGTTACAGATATTCAACTCTGCCATTGTGGCCCCAAAGTAGCCACTGACAATGCAAGGAAGTGAGAGTGGCTGTGTTCCAATAACACTTGCTTTACAGGAGCGCCTGGCTGGCTCAGTTGGTAGAACATATGACTGTTGATCTTGGGATTGTGAGTTCAAGACCCATGTTAGACATAGAGCTTACTTTAAAAAAAAAACAAAAACAAAAACAAAACTTCATTTACAAAAACCGGAGGTAGACTGGATTTGGCCCATGGGCTATAGTTTGCTGACTCGATCTAATTCATTTGTTTCTTGGTCTCTGTTTCTGTTTCACACCTATATCCACAGCAGTAATTTTCATATTTTCAATGGCTTACATGCCACAACTAGCAAAGTGAGATTGTTGAAGAACTTGATCTCATACAAATGACTGAAGCTAATTCTTTTTTTTTTTTTTTTTTAACTCATTTACCCAGGACATTTTATTTCCTTACATCAAAGAAAATGTTAAAGAATATCTGCAGACACATTGGGAAGAAGAGGAGTGCCAGCAGGATGTCAATCTTCTGAGGAAACAGGTTGGGACACTTCTCTTCCATTGCTTCCACATTCCCAAGTGTCAGAATTGAGGATGCCTGGAGACTTAGAATGCGCTCTGAGCATATTGTAAAAGAAGCTCTCTGGGCTCGCAGGGCATGGCAGTTGCAGTGACTTGCCTGCTTAGGAATTCACAGTACATAATTAAATGGGCAGATCATGGCAGTTCATTGTCTCTACAGTTGCTTCTCTCTGGAGCTATTCCAGAAGCATAAAAATGTCATGTGTTTTTAAAACGAAGCTTTTTCTGGGTAGTGTGTAAAAGGTTTTGTGCTGTCTTGTCACATTTTTCATTAATGTCTCCCAGTGACAGCACCTCAGCACCTCATTCTCCACTCTCTTCTGCCTCTTGGTAGGAGCTGTGCCGCCCCCCGCTCAGTCCTCCTCGGGCTTCACATCCACACAGCCCTCTAGACCTGTCTCCCTGCTCATGGGCCAGCGTCTGTCTCTTGTGGTGCTCTGCTCTATTCTCCCTCCGGTTTACTGTCCGTTTTTCCCTTCCACATTGTGGAACTGGGAAAGAACTGATTTTTTCCTTTCTTTCTTTCTCTCTTTTTATTTTATTTATTTATTTTTATTTTATTTTTATTGTTTTGAAAAGTTAAAAATTCCTTAATTTTTTTTTTCCTGGTACCAGTACCACAATTTACAGGGCAACATACCTGATATAATGAAAAGAAAAAGACAAAGCTACAACAGAAAGAAGACCTCAGGAATACACATCTAATTGACACTACATTGCATTAATCAATAGCTGCACTTTTTGCCAACTGTGGCTATGACCGTCCTGAACAAGAAGGGTTTCCTGTTGAAGCTGCAGGAACTTTTCTGACTATGGAGCGTCGTTCCTTCTGTGGCAGATTTTTACAGTTCCTCTAATGCAGTTGGGACGACTGTCTCAAAGTAACCTGAAGCTTTCCTGACAACTCCTCGCTCTCTCTCCTGCTGAGAACTGTAGCCTTTCTGAAAATTTTTAGAACCTTCTGCTACCGCATCTACCACTTCCACCACCAGATCCATAACCACCACCTTAGGGACTGCCCGAGCTTCTTCCACCAAAACCGCCCCCCTTCATGGGTCCGTAATTTGATTGCTGTTGTCCCCTATAATTTCCAAAATTGTTAGTTCCCACCACCACCATACTTAACCACCTCCAAAATTTCCTCCTTCATTGTAACCATCGTATCCGCCACCACCGCCACCATATCCACCTCCTTGGTTTCCATATCCTGGTCCACCACCACCATAGCCTCCTCCACCTCTAGAACCAGGACCACCACCATAGTTGCCACCATCACCTCCAAATCCATTATATCCACCATCACCTCGTCCATAACTACCCCTGCTGCCACCACCTCCACCACCATAGCCTCCTCTTCCACAAGAGTTTCCACCGCGGCCAAAGTTACCACCACCTCCCAAGTTTCCTCCACAACCCATAAAGTTGCTAGATCCACCTCCATGACCTCTTTGCGATCCAGCAGACCGCATTTCTTGTTTGGAAAGGGCCTTTTCCACTTCACAGTTATGCCCATTAATTGTGTGGTATTTCTGAACAACAGTTGTATCAATTGTATCAGAAGTTACAAAAGCAAATCCTCTCTTTGTTCCACTCTGCCTGTCCTCCATAACTTCTGTGGTTTCCATCTTGCCATAGTTTTCAAAGTAGTCTCTCAAATTACATTCTTCTGTATCTTCTTTAATACCACCAACGAAAATTTTCTTCACAGTTAGATGGGTGCCAGGCTTTACAGAATCCTCTTTAGAAACAGCTCTCTTTGGTTCCACTACATGCCCATCAACCTTATGTGGTCGAGCACACATTGCTACATCCACCTTCTCCACACAAGAGTAAGTCACAAAACCGAAACCTCTGGAACATTTTGTTTGGGGGTCTCTCATCACCACACAGTCTCTAAGTGTGCCCCATTTTTCACAATGTTCTCTTAAACTATCATCTGTAGTTTCAAAGCTGAAACCACCAATAAACAGTTTTCTCAACTGCTCTGGTTCCTTTAGATCATGGCCCTCCTCCCCCCGGTGGTAGCGGCGACGGACAGAGTTGGGCTGGGGGCGACTGGGCGGCGGTTTTACCTCCATTTTGAGACCGGACTCTTCCAACTTAAGTTCAATATGGGACTCTTTCTTTCTCTTTCAAACGTTTATTTATTTGAGAGAGTGAGAGAGCACACGCACACGCACACGAGTGGGGGGCAGGGGGAGCAAAATGAGGGAGACCGAGGATCCAAAGTGGGCCCTGCATTGAGAGCAGAGAGCCCGATGCGGGGCTCTAACACAAACTGTGAGATCATGACCTGATCTGAAAGCAAACGTTTAACCTCCTGAGCCACCCAGCCACCCCTCTGTTGTTGCTGCTTTTTTTTTTTTCCTTATTAAAATTGCCTCAGTGGCAAAGATCTTATATGCTGTGCAGGGTGAACTCTGGCAGTTACTTTCTAGTTAGTTTTCTACATCGGACAATGTGGAATGCTCTGGAAATGTTTTAATGGTTGAATTTGGGATTGGACGTACAGTCCCTTTCTTTGGGCCGCGGAGTATTTGGGTTTGTTAAATATTCTAGATAACTCAGGGTTCGTCTGAAACTCCCCTCCCTCAGCTTTGTCTTCTCTTACAACTCTTGTTGTTGAAACATACATACATATTCCCCCATTGTAGTGTATAAATCATTGGAATATGCTTACTCACAGTCATTGTTCTAAATAGCTGTTAGGGTTTTGTTTTGTTTTTTTTGCAAAGAAAAAATTCCTTTCATATTGACAGATACTGAAAAAGAACCAACCCCAGACATTGCTTTGCTAGCTTCTTTTCATTGAATTCCAGGCAGAAACGGATTTTGTTTCTTCCTCAGTTCATTATAGTGCAGAAAAAATGATCAGATGTAATTAAAGTCCTGGTTTGTTGATCCCAGTAAGTGAATCAACACACTGGGTCCTACTATATCATTTTACCATTATATGCTATGTCTTTTCTCATGTACAACATGCCTCTTGATTTAAATTTCAGCTTAAGCAATATAGGAAAGGTAATGTAAATTCATTAATTAGAATCCACTTTTCCTTTAGGAATCGTTCACTATCCTCCTCCAAAGTGTAAGACACTTTAATTTGTCACAGTGCTAGGTGCTAATGATAGTTGGAGAAAATTGTTCAGCTTGGTTTTCAGGTCTCATTTTAAGTGATCTTTTAAAAAATAAGTCCGAACCAAACGTCTTGTTTACGACTTCAAGGCTGAAGAGGATTCCCACCTGGATGGGGCTGTTCCCATCCCTGCTGCATCTGGGAATGGAGCGGATGACCTGCAGCAGATGATCCAGGCCGTGGTGGATAACGTGCGCTGGCAGATGTCTCTGGATCGAAAGACCACGGCGCTGAAACAGCTGCAGGGCCACATGTGGAGGGCGGCTTTTGCAGCTGGGCGCATGAAAGCAGAGTATGTAACTCAAAACATTTCACCAGCCCCAAAACCGAATGCGTTTTCCACTAGTCCTCTCTGTCCAGTGTTCGTTGTGTGATTCATAAAATAGATAAAGTCAACATTCTTTTTATTTTAACAAGTGAGGGTTTGTTTTGTTTGTTTCAGAGCCGGGGGAAAGCGTTCCATCCGGCTAAATTCCCCAGACCAGCATGCCTGGCTTTGTGGGATGGCTGAAGGACTTTTTATCCTAGTGTAAAACAGCTTCCTAGAAGATGGTGACTTCCTTGAACTAAGTCCTGTTTGATCCTTAGCATACGAGTGGCGGCACTGTCGGGCTATGTCTCAGGAGCGTTCAATCACTTGCTTTCTGCTCTGTTAGAGGAGAAAGATGGGTGCCATTATTTACATGTTACTTTGGGGTTACTCAGGGTGTTAGGAGTACCACCCTGACTGGAGTCTTGGCTGTGGTGTTCTGGGAGCGCTCCTGCCAAAGGAGACAGGGAGTCCTGTATTGCTCAGAAATTCTTTTTTTTTTTTTTTCAATATTTTATTTTTAAGTAATCTCTACATCCAATGTAGGGCTGAAACTTAGAACCTTAAGAGCAAGAAACTCATGCTCTACTGACTGAACCAGCCAGGCACCCTGCTAAGAAATTCTTTTTTAAGTTTATTTATTTTGAGAGACAGCGAGAATGGGGGAGGGGCAAAGAGAGGGAGAGAAAGAATCCCAGGCAGGCTCCACACTGTCAGTATGGAGGCAGATTTGGGGCTTGAACCCACGAACCATGAGATCATGAGTTGAACTGAAATCGAGTCAGACGCTCAACTGACTGAGCTACCCAGGCGCCCAAGAAATTCTTAGACACTGCCAATTAAGGGTTTTACGCCATTGCCTGATGTAAACCCTAAGATCCAAGTCTACTTCTAGCTGTTGTATTTCTTTTGTTTTTCTGTCAAATGAGATACAATTCCTTTATGTACTTTACAAGGGGCTTCCACTTTTTAAAGGCTGCATTAGAATTTCCAGATAGGCCGGGGAGCCTGGGTGGCTCAGTCGGTTAAGGGTCCAACTTTGGCTCAGGTCATGATCTCACAGTTCGTGGGTTTGAGCCCTGCGTCGGGCTCTGTGCTGACAGCTCAGAGCCTGGAGCCTGCTTCTGATTCTCTGTCTCCCTCTCTGTCTGCCTCTCCCCTGCTCATGCTGTCTCTTTCTGTCTCTCAAAAACAAATGTAAAAAAAAAAATTTTTTTTTTAAATAAAAAAATAAAAAAAAAAGAATTTCCAGATCGGCCAATGATCTGGGAATGTCTGCTGGTTCACTTTGTAAAACACAAGAGTGGAGCCAGGAGAGAATGCTTGAAGTAGTTAGTCCTTTCTTCTCTTGGTCTGGTTTACTTAATTATAAGAACCAGAGACGTGAAATAAGTTCTCTTAGACTTCTAAGCCTGCATTGGCAACGTGGAAGAAATCCTGTCTCTAGGAGTATAAAGTAATGCACAAAGTAACCCATAATTATGTATACTGGTTTTGAACTAGTTGATCTCTTTCCTTCAATTAGTGTTACATATTAAGCTGTTTTATCCAGTAGGAGATTTCTCTGACATTTTCCAGTTAATCTTTTAGAGATGACTGGTTCCACATTCCAAGTTCCTTGTGCTTCTCTTTGCACCTATTTCCTGTGATATTATTTCCACCACCGGATAGGGAAGACCTTGTGGAACGGGTAAGCAGGACTTAGTGTCAGGAATCAAAAGCTAGACACTGCTGACCTGCTAATGTGAGATGGTACAAGTCTCTTAACTGGTTTATTTTGTAATTTTTTTTCTGTAGAGTAAAACTTTAGGTTTTCTTAGTTCTCAAGAAGTGAAGTTCCATTTTCTAGCTGATCAGATATTAATAGCTTTGAACCCGCAAATGTTTTTCTTTTAATTGTTTGGAAGCACATCTTTTTAAAGGCATTGCCATGCTTTGTGAAGACACACTGGACATAATTTAACCTTTTCTTGTCATGGATTACATCAAAGATTCCATGATTGTTATTTGCTTTTTGGAGTTCCTTGGGAACTTTAAAAAAACACTGTTATTTCATCCCTTATTTGTAATCACTATTTACTGTCATTAGTGTGGCTGTCTGCCCAAAACTGTCCTCTCCACCTAAGTTGTTGCTTCTAATCCACTGTGATCCTGAATCTCTAGTGATAGGCTTATCAGACCGGACTCGAAGTCTCTTGGAGGTGCTTCTCATGGGCACGAATAGAGAAACTTGTTCCAACTATTTTGCCTGGTTTTCATCTGGTTGAATAATGTGTTCCCTCACTTGACCTTGGTGGTCTTCCCTCCAGGTTCTTTGAAGATGTAGTTCCAGCAGTCAGGAAATGGAGAGAGGCTGGAATGAAGGTGTATATCTATTCTTCAGGGAGTGTAGAGGCCCAGAAGCTATTATTTGGGCATTCTACAGAGGGAGATATTCTTGAGGTAGGTTAACTGAGGTAGGTTACTTTGTTTTTTGACACTATCAAAGCATGAAATAAAGAATCTTAAAGGAATATTCTACAGTTATAAGCTAAATCAACAATCAGATCATTGCATGCATATATGCTAAGCAGGTGGTAAAGAGACGTGGATAAACTGGAGAATACATTCGAAGGAAGGATAAACTGTTTCTGTGGAGCCAGTCTTGGCATTGGAGGTTCTTAAGCTATTGTGAATAGCGATCACCTGGGAGTCTGTTAAAAAGTGTAGATCCCTGGGCCATGCTTCCTAGCAGATCTGAATTGGCAGGTCTGGGATGGGGTCAGGAATATATAAATGTATATTATATATAGATGTATATGTAATACAGCTAATAAGATAGGAGCTGGCTTATAAATCAGCTACCTTGCCAACATCAGAAAATTGTCAACTCAGAGGACACTAATGGCCCGCTTCTTTTGGTTGTTTAAAGTCAGGTAAGTGGTCCATAGTGGCACATACCCCATCCAAACACATGCACACATAAACTTCTTTCATGAAGCAGAGTGCAGTGTGGGTTCATTTGTTTCTGGCGATTTGGAGAGACATTTCAGAAATTTCATTCTCTGTAAGAGAGAACTGGGCATGTTATTGAAGAGTGATACGTGCAGGCCACCTATTACCTTTCTTGTAGATGAGACAATTCCTGCCTGCTCCCCTGTCCCACCATCCCTACACCTTCTGGAGGATATGGTGGTCAGTGGAAGAAGGCAGGGCGTTTAGGACCTGAAAAAGAAATGCCAGCTAACCAAATACAGGCTGAATGTAGTGATATATAGTAGGTCATCCAGCCAGCTATCTTTTAAACAAGTATTCTTTGAGTCTCTACTGTGCTCAGAGAATACTTTGGCTTTGGAGGTTGTCATATTCTCATTTTAGTACTTCCCTGTGTTTTAGTTTAAATCAAATATTAAGTCAGGAATAAAACCCTTGCGTTATTGGTGTACAGATATCATATCTCTGATTACAGATGTAAACTACCGTTTTGCTCTCTCTAGTGGAACAGACATTAAGGTGATAGATAAGACACAGTAATTACTGAATTCAATAATAAAAAAGTACTAAGTGAGGCAGACTTGAGAAAGAAAGAAAATCTATAAAACCGATCTTAACTTTTTAAAAGTTTTAAAAAATCATAGTATTAATATTACCTTAATTTGTCTTTGAGTGTTGTTAGGCTTGTTTTTAGTTTGTGAAAAGTTCTGACAGTATTCAAAGTATCACATAATAGCTGATCCTAAATGTGGACTTATTTTGGTTCATGTTAGTTAAATAAGCAAGTTACATATTTTGATCCCAGTTATCTTTAAGACAGGAAGGATATATTTACTAGCTCTTGGGTAGAATTTCAAAATGTAAAAAATGGAAGTTTCTTGAAAGTTAAGTAACAGCTTATTAGTGAGACAGGTTAGAGAGATCTATTCATTCTGGGATCAGAGGACAATGTTCAGGACCTGTCATCAGGAGTGAAACCCAGTCCAATAAGTAGTTTTTGAGTATAAATGGAGTTTTAAGGATAGAAAGTAGGGCATGTGTGTTTTAAAAGATTTTGGATATAAAATTAATGCTTCTCAAAGAAAACTAAGTAAATTAAAACATGATCTTATATACATTGAATTGTTTACTTCTTCCAAATGTTTATTTCTATAAAATCTTACCTTATGTTTTCTTTCTGTAGCCTCCATAAGGCTTTCAGGGATTATTTACTGAGGGGACGAAATCGCTATGATTGTTACGTATCTCCGAGAAAATGGAAAGACAAAGGAGTTGGGTTGCAAGTGTATTTATGATGTCAGTCTTTTCTTTCCCTTTGTGCAGCTTGTTGATGGTCACTTTGATACCAAGATTGGACACAAAGTGGAGAGTGAGAGTTACCGAAAGATTGCAAACAGCATTGGTTGCTCAACCAACAACATCTTGTTTTTGACAGATGTTACTCTAGGTGAGTAATTGGACTCCTTTTTTTTTTTTTTTTTTTTTTTTTTTTACAGAGAGAGAGAAAGCACATGCAGGCATGAGACGGGGGCAGGGCTGTGGTTAGGAGAGGGGGAGAAAAAGAATCCCAAGCAGGCTTCTCACTGTCAGCGCAGAGCCTGATGTGGGGCTCGAACTGTCAAACCGTGAGAGATCATGACCTGAGCCAAAATCAAGAGTTAAGACACTTAACCGGCTGAACTCCCCAGGTGCCCCGAGTAATCTGACTTCTTCTGTTGTATACTCCAGGGTAAGTGCTGGGCCTGGTGCTGCAAACACGTGGCCTCTGTAAAGAAAGTTTGTGTGGATCCTCGAAAAATGAAACAGGTTTATAAAAGGGAGCAGTGAATCAAATGACCCATGTTTCTCTCCATTTACCCTTCCTTGGGGGTTATGCGTGGGCAAGTGGTACTGGAAAGATTAGATCTTCTCACTGTAACTCTTATCCATGGTCTCCCACCCATCCTTCTGTATATACACACACATGGATGAAATGGCAAAATAACAAAGGACAACTTAAGGGGTGTCACTGGGTGATGGAGCATGCAGACACGAGTATGAGGGTAGGTGCGTGGTGAGGGACATCAGCTTACGGTAGACGTGATCATATGTATTTAACAGCACTGAGATGAGCTATGCACACTCAGAAAAATACCAAAAAAGAAACAAAAAGCTAGAGGGGAGGAGAACTCTGAATGGTTTGAGAGCTTTTGTGTCATTCTTGTTCCAGTTGATAAGCACTCTCCCCTGGTGACTAGGAGTCTCCTCTCCACCTTCCCTCAGGTGACCCCAGTCCCCAGGCACCCGTCATGCTCTGAACCTCAGGACTTTCTTGGCATGATCCACCTGTTTAAAGATACACATCTTTTTTACCCATTATAATAGTACTTTATTATATGGGGTACGTTAGCCAGATGCATTATTATTTTAAGGATTGAATCCACGTAACAGTATATACTGTACCGTACTGGTAATATAAGTGACTTCAAGAGTACTTTGGGTCAGAATAGAAAGCTCACACTCCAGTTTCTGTGTACGAATGTAGATCCTCTAGAGATTTACAGAAGGAAACGGTAGTGAATGAGGAAACAAGCAGTGGCAGGTGAAGAGATAGTGGGTGCTGGGGGAAGGTTGGTCTCTGGTTGTTCTGTGAAAGCCTCTGCTTGGTAAGACTTGCCGGACGCCTTCACCTGGTGCCAGCTGTTGATTGCATGCTCATTGTCCTTAGAGTTTGTGCGTCTTCCAGGGGGCCTAATTTTGGTGTGTTTATAATTGCACCTGTATTTGAGGGCAGTTTTTTTTTTTTTTTTTTTAAGATTTATTTATTTTTGAGAGAGAGAGTACAAGTGGGGAAGGGCAAAGAGAGAGGGAGGACAGGATCCGAAGCGGGCTCCGCACTGACAGCAGTGAGCCAGATGCGGGGCTCGAACTCATGAGCCGCAAGATAGTGACCTGAGGTGAAGTCGGACGCTCAACTGACTGAGCCACCCAGGTGCCCCATCTTTTTTTTTTTTTTTAATGTTTTTTTTTTATCTTTGAGAGAGAGAGACAGCCTGAGCGGGGGGCGGGGGGGACAGAAGATCTGAAACAGGCTCCCTCGCTGATAGCTGTGAGTCTGATGCAGAACTTGAAACTCATGAGCCTTGAGATGATCTGAGCTGAAGTCAGATGCTCAACCAACTGAGACACCCAGGTGCCCCAAGGGCAGTTCTTTATATTTGTTTCTTCTGTTTACCTTGGATTGGAAGTTTCATCTTTCGTTTATCCCCAGAACAAGACTTTGTGTATTGTATGGCTGCCCTGACACACTGTTCCCCAGCAGGCTGGGAAGGGCGTCAGAGAGAAGAGGTGCAGGGCTGGGTGCTCTCTTGCCTAGTTGTCTCCGTGTGACTCCAGAGCCCCTCGGCGGCAGCTACAATAGTCTGCAGGCCAAATCTCTCTCTCTAGTCCTTCAAGAAACCCCCACCCACTAGGACTTTCAGAGATAGGGCCCAAAGGCAAACTCAAGCTGCTGACAGAGGTATCTTAGCAGAAGAAGTGTGTATGAACTATATTCTCTCTCAGCTGCCGACCCTCCAGCTTTTGGTCTGTTCTGTTAGGCAAGAGTTACAGGTATCTAAGCAAGTACTAATTTGCTAAGCGGTTTAAAAAAAATCCTAACCAGTGTAGATCACATATAATGCCTTCCAAAAGTTATAATAATGCTTTCTAGAGAAAGAGGAACTTAATTTTACCTAACATGCGGTAGACATTTAGTAATTGTTAATATTTCTGTTAAATTTTAAGCCTTGGTGAATGTAGACTGAAATTTTGATCCAGGTGGATGGTACCAGATCACAGCCATTTGTTATCTCGAGTTTGAAAACTCAGCAGATGTCGTGGGGATCAGCCCCTGTCTTGCATATCCTGGCTTGGGTCAGTTCAAAGTCCAAGGGTTCCTACAAACTGTTGTCTTGTTTTTCCCTATCCTGGAAAACTTTACATTTACTGCTTGACTGCACCGAGGGAGAAGAGAGACAGATGTTTCAACGTTTGCTGTGTAACTAGGTGGCCAGGCCACATAAATGTACCATCGACAAGTATCAACCTTGATAACAGCCATTTTATCCGGTTTCTCCCCCCCGGACTATAAATATACTATAAATATTCGCCTATCTTATTTCTGTACAGAAACTTCTTCCAATTTAAAGTTATGATTTACCTTCTTTTAAGAATGGCTTTTGGGGACTTAGAGTGGTGGGGTGGGGAGGTTGCTCTACTGTCTACACGGGTTAAGGGTATGAAAGCCAGCAGTTTCTGGGAGGAATGATAATTTGAATACCTTTTATTTTGCTTTGTTCCTTATGGAAAGGAGATAGGCCCTGCTCTGCTGAGGTTAGCTGGTTTAATTTGTGAATTGCTTTTCTGTCATTCATATAAATGAATGGTTTGCCTTCTATTTAATTTCCTACCAGTTTGGATGATAAGTTTCTGCCGGCTTAGCATCAGAGATCTGCTTTGTGGCTGGAGCTCCGCATGGAGTCTGTCTCGAGCATTCTGGGATTGAATGTGTTATGATCCCCAGACTTTGCCCCCTCCCTCACTTTATGGTTACTATTAATAATTATAATCCTTGCCCTAGTAAGATTGCATACAGGTTCTTCATAGTCTTGTCTGTAGCCACATTTTTTTTCTAGTTGTTATCATAGTACATCTATAATTTTATGTCTTTTCTCTTTTCACTGAAGCGATTTCCTTAGGCTGCAGTCCCAGAAACTATTCTTAACTTTAGCGAATAGAGATAATCCCCAAGTTGGCCTCAAAACAAAATTGACTTTCTCCAAGGCCTCCACACGGAGGTTTTGTTCTTGTCCCTCATCTTCTGCCAGCTCCACACCCAGTGAAGCAGTAGGGCCAGAACTGGGCTTATGTGTAGCTGGGATGCGGCCAGGCAGCTGGCTGCTTGCCTTGTTCTTTTTTATGTTATTTCTGATCCTGTGTTTTTGGTACCACATGCCCAGACTCCACTGCCAAGACAGAATGGAAGACTAACTATTTGGTATCCCAAATAACATCCAAGTATGAAAAAGAGACCCTGAAGGGCTTTTTCCTCTTGGAGGAAAGGAAGGAGGCCCAGGGTTTCAAGTCAATATTGTGCCAACAGGGCAAACAGATGCACAAGGACAACACTTGCCCCGTGGTGATGCCGGTAAGAGGCTGAATGTGCAAAAGTCATTGGCTAGTGTCAGGTCCCACGTGGATCGTGGATTGTGATGGCTCAACTCAGTTGAGATCCTGGGTTGCTAGTCAAGAGGAAAGCTTTGCTTGAAGCAGTCAGGCTGGGAACTGGGGGTGAAGGGGTCTGCAGAGTTTGCCTGAGGATGGGATTTCCACACGAAGAGGGGATTGTTGAGCACTTTGTTTGCTCTGGGAAGTGACAGCCCTTTCACAGGAAGAGCAGAAGGTGGACATGGAAGAGATGGCTCTGTCCCATTCACTCCCTCTGGGAGCTTCTTACTCGCTCTGCACTGTTGCCCTGTAACCCATTTTGATGGTGCAACTGTTTTCCAAATGATAGGAAATGACTGTGGTTTCGTATTACATCAAGTCTAAACTCCATAGAATGTGTTTCAGATTCTTCACCAGTTTTGCTCTGTCTGACCTGTGTGCTGTCTCCCACACTCATTCGCTCTATTCTTCCAATATTTATACATGGCTTTATGTCTGCCCAGAATGCCTCCTCTCTTGCCAGTTTTCTTTCCTTGAGACTTCTGATCAAAACTTACCCTGTGTGCTCAGAAGTCAGTCATTTGTTAAATTGCAGATCCTAATTCAGTAGTTCCATGTTGGGGACTTGAGATTCTGCATTTCTAACAAGCTTCCAGGTGGTTGCCCCACTATAAGTACATAGACCACCCTTGGAGTAGTATTGCTCTAGAGCAGGAGTTGGCAAGCTTGCTCCGTAAAGGGCCAGTAGTGTATTTTAGGCTTTGCAGGCCCTACAGCCTTTGTTTCTACTCTTAAAACTCTGCCCTGGGAGTGGAAAAGCAGCCATAGACAATGCACGAATGAATGGGCATGGCTGTGTTCTAATAAAACTTTATTTACAGAAGCAGGTGGTAGGTCATAATTTTTTCGCCCTTGTTCTAGAGCAGAGACCATAGAGTCAGGTTGACACTTTGAAACGTTAGCTCTGCCACTTGCTAGCTCTCACTTTCTGTGTCTGTAGAATAGGGATAGTAATACTAACTACCTCAGGGTTGTTGTGAAGATTTAAATGAGAATGGGAGCTCCATGAAGACAGGAGCTTTGTTTTGTTCATATGTCTGTTCCTAGAATAGTACTTGGCACATAGTAGGTGCTAAACTAATATAAGGTATTAGCTGTTATCTTTCACATGGAAACAATGGAGAGAGGACTGTAACCCAAGGCATATTAGAGATGTTTCCTGCTATACCTAGCTTACCTAGTTTCATTTTACTAGTCCTATTTTCACTTCTGTCCACATGCAGTCACTGATCGTAAGGTACTCACTAAGTCTAATGAGAAGAGAGACAACAGATAATAACATGTCAATTCATATAGTCATGAGAGAGCTAAATACAAGGTGTTAAAGGAGCACGTGGGATGCTCTAATACACATGGTAGGAATCTTACCTGGAAGATATCTTATCTGGAAGATAAGATATTTGAGCTGAATTTTGAAGAGTAGGAATTTTCCAGGCAAGTGACAGCAGGAATTTTGGCCTGATTGAATCATGGGCTTCCATTTGTCCCATCTCTGCCTAACTGGTATTATTACGGACAGCCTGCCTTTTGGGAAACCCTCAGTTTTATGTGGGACTGATGAGAGGGAATGGAGGAGAGTCGTGGACAGAACATGGCCTTTACCTTCTGCATTCGTAAGTACTTAATAAAAGCTCGGAAGTCTAGGGTATGCTATACACTATACACTGGGACAGGGAAGTCTAAACCATTCTAGTCTGTCAGGTATGTATAGTTTTATAGTAAGAATAAAAAAAAAAAGCAACTCTATTATGGAAACATTAAAAGTTACATAAAAGAGAATAATGTGGCCAGACCCCCATGTTGCCAACTTCTAGCTTCAACAATGATCAAATCAGGGCCAAACCCGTTTCCTAGTTTTCCACATCCCCCTAATTACTTTGAAGCAAATCTCAGACATCATATTGTGATGTCTCTGACACATACTTTGATTTTCACAGAGGCCAGTGCTGCTGAGGAAGCAGATGTTCATGTCGCTGTGGTGGTGAGACCCGGCAATGCGGGACTGACGGATGATGAAAAGACTTACTACAGCCTCATCACATCCTTCAGCGAACTGTACCTGCCTTCCTCAACCTAGAGGACGACTCATAGGGAAGACCAGCCTGTCTTCACAGAGTCGTCCCTGTAGTCTAATTGTATTCCAATGGTAAAAGTAACTTACTTAAAAAAGACATATATACACACACACAGGTACGCGCGTGTATATATGTGTATGTTTAAATTGCCTTCCACGGGCACATAAGTGAAAAAAAAGTCTCAGTTCAGTGAAAAGGAAACTTATTTAAAGATGCTTTCTATGTAGAAATTGTTTGAAACCACAACCCTAACCCCAACTGAAAGCAAA
Source organism: Puma concolor (assembly GCF_028749965.1). Lineage (NCBI taxonomy): Eukaryota > Metazoa > Chordata > Mammalia > Carnivora > Felidae > Puma > Puma concolor. The sequence goes on along the minus strand of NC_141670.1, from coordinate 139,534,911 downwards.
CTATAGCTGATAGAAGAATTACTGCAGTGTAGATCACACGTGTTAGGTTTATCAAGTCGTGTACCAACACGGAAAGGTAGGGTTGAGAAGTTATTCAGAAGCCTTGTTATTTTAAAAACTGGAAGTGTTTCACAGACTTACTCCTAATAATAATTCATTCCCCTTTCGAATTATAAGTTAGAAGATTGTGACAGCTAAATTTCAAAGTATTAGCCTCCTTCTCTACAGAAGTCAAAGCCATTTGTTTCGGCTCCAAAAGACAGCAAACCTGGGAAAGGAAACTCATTTGAGTCTTGATGACGCAAGCATCCATTACCAAGGAAACTTGCTCATCATTGTGGCGGCCCCAGCAAACGGTTGCCTTACCAATGATAAAGGTGCATTGATGTAACAGCTAAAATAGGAATGTGGTGTTTAATGTTTAACAGAATAGCACTAATCCTGCCGGTTGTTACCATCATACGTTTTCTGGTTGCCTTTCTAACTACTTTTTAGCAGTTTGAGAATATATGTTGCTATTTACTATTGAAAAGCAAAAGGTTTACTGAAATCATTCTGTAAGACCCTTCTAGAAGAGCCCTAATAATGTAATATTTTCCTCTGAAATGGATATGAAGAGTGTAAATTTTATAACAGCATTATTTATCCTGGTTCAATCCTAATGGGATGTCATGTCAATTTCATGTTGTGATTAATAAAAACATTTTCTTCTTCACTCAGTTTTGTGTAGGTTCCTGAACCATGCCACCTATTGCCGTAAGCAAAAGAGAAACTGAAGAGAGATTGAAAAAATAAGAACTTCTGGTTTCTGCCTGAATCTTGTGGATGGGAGGTGTGTGTGTGTTGTGTGTGTATTTTAATGCATTGCCCGTGAAAAGTCATTGACTACTATTTGAGTTATATACACATACATGACCTCACTGGTTATTATTCCATTTGGATAGTAAGCATTCATGTTATGAGTGGGGTTTCTTAGATTTTTGAGACTCTTACGTTTGAGGTATATAAAATAATATTAGAAGGAGGCAAGTATTCTCTTAATTAAGAAAAGCTGTAATGAATCCTGGAGGAATAATTTTGGAAATGCTTTGAATAAGAAAAAGATTACAAATATGAGAGGACAGGGAATATAAAAGATTTTATGTTGATATTTTTTATCTTACAGTAACTAATTAAAGAAGTCTAAGGACTATGAAAATATAGAAGGGTAATAAAAGGGAAATGAGTTTAAGTAAATTTTAGAAATGGTAGTAATTTGTAAATGATAAAGCTACAAATGACAATAAAAGGATGAACTTTCCTACAGTTTTTGAAAAAGCTCATGAGAAGATGACAGGTAAGATGTCTCTTAATGCCAGTAAAGGAATAATTGGAAACGTAAGGAAGAAATGAGAGAAAATTATGCACCAGAGTCTAGATGACAAAGGAATTAAAGGAAAAGGGTGTTCACTATGTAGCTGACAGAGAGTTGGGGTGGAGAGATTAGTCTGTTTGGACTGCTCTAACAAAATCCCAGGACTTGGGTGGCTTATAAACAAAATTTTATTTCTCACAGTTCTGGAGGCTGAGAAGTCTAAGATCCCAGTGCTGGCAAATTCCTTGTCTGGTGAGAGCCCATTTCCTCACAGACCAAGGTCGTTTTCCTGTAACCTCATGTGGTGGAAGGGCAAAGGGGCATTCTTGGGCTACTTTTTTTTTTTTTTTTTAACTGTTTACTTACTTATTTTGAGAGAGAGAGTGTGAGCAGAGAAGGGGCAGAGAGAGAGAGGGAGAGAGAGAATCCCTAATAGGCTTCAAGCTGTCAGCACAAAGCCCGACGTGAGGCTCGATCCCACAAACCATGAGATCATGACTTGAACTGGAATCAAGACTTGGACGCTTAACCGACTGAGCCACCCAGGTACCTTGGGGTACTTTTAAAAGGGCGCTAATCTGGGCTGCCACGCTGGCTCAGTTGGTAGAGCATGAGACTCGATCTCAGGGTGGTGTGTGGGAGCCCCACGTTGGGCATAGAGATTGCTTTAAGATATATACATACATAAGGGTGCAAATTCTATCCTTGGGCTCCACCAAAGGCCCCACCTCCAAATACCATCAATTTGGAGGTTAGATTTCAACATACAGATTTTGAAGGGGACACATATTCAGTCTACAGCAAGAAGCATTTCTTGTCCATGATGAAAAGGGTATCAGAAAAACTATAATTCATTTTGAGTAATTGAGGGTGGAAATAGATTCAGGAATAAAGAGAAAGTTCCAATATTAGATTGAGTTTGTCAAAGGAGCAAGTGAAAGGAAGGGAAAAAGACGAGTGGAATATTTCTTAGACCCTAAGAAACTCATTCACAGTTAAATGTGATGGAAAAAAGATCTTAGGAAGAACTTGAGGTATAAAGTAGATAGGTCGTGAGGGAGGAAACTGCCTAGGAAGAAGATAGTCAGGTAGATGGTGCATCCGTAAAAATTCATGGTCCTTAGTAAGGGAAGGAGGAAAAATATCACCTCTGGAATATCCAAGAAGAGAACAAATGCACTAAATTTTGTCAACATTTTGTTTGTGGAGAATGTAGGGAACAAAGACCTCTTAAAACTGTGGCCCTTTTTATTCCTGTTAATCCACATCTACCTCAGTCGTGCTCTTTCTCACAATGGCACTGATTTCCAGTCTTGGATCAAAACTCAAGTTGATTTCCTAAAGTTGTTGTTTTTTTTTTTTTTTTTTTTTAAGATTTTCTTTTCAAAGTTTATTTTGAGAGGGAGTGAGAGAGCGAGAGAGTGCAAGTGGGGGAGGGGCAGAGAGAGAGAGAGAGAGAGAGAGAGAGAGAGAGAGAGAATCCCAAGCAGGCTCTGCACTGCCATTGCAGAGCCTGATGGGGCTCCAACTATGAGATATGACCTGAGCCGAAATCAAGAGTCTGACGCTTAACTGACTGAGCCTCCCAGGTGCCCCTAAACATTTTAAAGTACTCCGCAGCCAGCGTAGGGCTTGAACTCAACCCGGAGATGGAGTCGCAAGCTCTACTGACTAAGCCAACCAGGCATCCCAAAAACCTAAATTGATTTCTTAGAAGGGAATCCTCAAAGGGGCTTCTCTAATCTTATCAGCATTTCTGGAGTATCAGGGCTTCTTGGCTTGGCTTCCTGGAAGACTAGCCTTAGTTGCTAACTCTAACTGATGTCCAGTTTAGAATTGCACAAAGATTGAGAGCCACTGGCATAATGCAGAGAAAAATGCACAGCAGCCTTTGCCCAGCAGATGGTGCTGTTGACCCAGAGACCCTGTCAAGTGTGAGGCCACCAGATAGATACAGCAGATGGAGCTAAGAGGTGGCATTTAGAGAGAATAACGAGTATAGTTCATTATCTTTAAAAGCCTGTAGCATGATGTTGCAAGAGTCAGAATAGTTTGGAAAAAATGGCAATAATCCTGAATGAAATCCACCCACTAACATTCCTCTTCTCCTTTTATTCCGCAAGTCACATAAAAAAACAAAAGCCCAAAATGGTCATTTTTGGATAGCTAGTTTTTCCAGTGGTAGTGTTAAAAAGAACTTGTTTTCAGGTTTTTAAAATTCCTATCAGAGTACCAAGTTGAATATAATATGTGCCCAATTTATTATCCCACCACTTGAGCCCCAGATGGGGAAGAATAATTTGCAGTTTTTGCTAACACATCAGAGTAACCAAGAGAAGTAGAATTCACCTTCCTTGCCCAAGTTACTTAGATTTAGGCCAAGTTATTCATTCAGATATTGATAGGTATGTGTTAAAAAATATATAAATATGTGTGTGTGTTGGGGTGGTGGTGAATGCATGCATAAAAGAAATCCTGGGGGAGAAATGCATGAACTGTTAACATTTGTTCGATTTAAGGGCATCTATATTGTGCCCTGGAGCTGCTGTCAGGGGTCAAAGTCCTGTCCTACTCTGCAGGTACATCCGTCCTTGGGGGAGGCAGTCTATAAACAGTGAACAAAAACAAAGCCACGAGATGTGGCCACATAAGAAGAGTCTGTTGATAGAGAGCCTAGGCAGAGCTCTTGGTTTCCAGTATTAGGGAACAGGTTAAGGAGAGAAGCCAGCAAAGGAGAAAGGCATTGGGCATCAAGGAACGGAAACCAAGAGAGTGGCAGGACAGTCCAACGAAGAAGGCAGTGCTCAGGTGCTCAAATGCTGGTAAGAGTTCAAGTAAGTTGTGAACAGCAGTGGTCCTTGGATGAGACAGGTGCAGTCTCGAGTGGTGGGAACAAAAATTAAGTTGAGAAGGGAATGTGAGGCCAAAGGTTTATCCATTTTGTTTTATCAGTTCTGTTTTCAAAGAACCAACTTTCGGTTTTATTGAGTCTCTATTTTATTTATCTCCACTCTAATCTTTCTTTCCTTCTGCTTGTTTAGCATTTAGTTTGCTCTTGGCCGTTTCCTTCAGGTGGGAGATTAGGTTATTGCTTTGAGATCTTTCTTCTTTTTCAAGGTAGTCCTAGCTTTATATTTGTCTCCCAGCACTGCTTTCACCCGCCTCCCATAGGTTTGGTATGTTGTGTTTTGGTTTTCATTGTCTCAAAGTGTTTTCTAGTTTTTTTCTTTAGGTTTATTTATTTATTTTGAGAGAGAGAGCAAGAGAGTGCGTGCATACACAGTGTGTATAAGGGAGGAGCAGAGAGGGAGAGAATCCCAGGCAGGCTCCTCTCTGTCAGTGCAGAGCCAGACGTGGGGCTGTCTCACAAACCATGAGATCCTGACCTGAGTCGAGATCAAAAGTTGGACACATACCCAACTGAGCCACCCAGGCACCCCTCAAAGTGTTTTCTTTCTTTTTTAAAAAATGAATATATATATTTAAAGTTAGAGAGAGGGAGGGGCACAGAGAGAGGGAGACACAGAATCCAAAGCAGGCTCCAGGCTCCGAGCTGTCAGCACAGAGCCCAAGTCGGGGCTCGAACTCACCAACTGTGAGATCATCACCTGAGCCCAAGTCAGATGCTCAAGTGACTGAGCCACCCAGGTGCCCCCCTCAAAGTGTTTTCTAATTTCCCTTGTGATTTCATCTATGACCCATTAGTTATTGAAGAGTGTGTTGTCTAAGTTCCACGTATTTCTGAATTTTCTAAATTTCCTTCTGTTATTGATTTCTCATTTCATGCCACTTAGTGAACGTACTTTGTGTGATTTTGATCGTTTAAAATGTATTGAGATTTGTTTTGTGGCCTAACATATGGTCTGTACTGGAGAATGTTCTTTCTGCACTGAAGAAAAATGTGTGTTGTGCCGCTGTTGGGTAGAGTGTTCTCTGGTGTTTGTCAGAACTGGTTGGTTTATAGTGGAGCTTCAGTCTTCTGTTTCCTTACTGATCTTCTATGGAGTTTTTTTGTCCAGCATTGAGTGTGGAATACTGGATTCTCCATCTCTTATTGTTGACATATTTCTCCCTTCAGTATTGTCTGGTAACAAGATACAGAAGTTTGCTCCCATCCAACTTTACTCACCCCCTGCTTATGTGGTGTTCCAGGTGACATCTTTGAAATTTTTTAAGCTTTATTTATTTTGAGAGAGAGAGAGAACATGAGCAGGGGAGGGGTAGAGGGAGAGAGAGAATCCCTCGCAGGCTCCATGCTGCCAGTGACACAGGGCTCGAACTCACGAACCATGAGATCATGACGTGAACCAAAATCAAGAGGTGGACGCTTATCCGACTGAGCCACCCGGGTGCCTCGCAACATCTTTGTACATTGTGTGCCCATCGCCAGATTTATAATTACTGGTCTGGGTAGTGTCTTAAATCTGAAGAAAAAAAGGAGTTACAAGCAACAAATACATTTATACTTTCTTTTAATATTGACCTATTAGTTTCTTGGAGCTTCGAAGTACTACTAATAGGGTGGTTTAAAGAGGCAGAAATGTATTCTCTCACAGTTCTGGATCCCAAAAGTCTAAAATAAAGGTGTTGGCAGGGTCGGTTCCTTCTGGAAGCAATAAAGGAGAATCTGTGCCATGCCTCCGAGCTTCTGGTGACAGCTAGAATCCTTAGCATTACTTGGCTCGGAGAGGCATTGCTCCTGTCTCCACCTCCATCATCATGAGGCATTCTCCCCGTTTCTCTGCATCTTTGCATGGCTGTCCTGTAAGCACTCGGGTAGTATTGGATTAGTGGCTCACCCTAACCTTCCAGCATGACCTCATCTTAACTAATTAACATCTGCGATGATTCTGTTTCCAAATAAGGACACATTCAGAAGTTTTGGGGATTAGGACCTCAGCTTGTCTTTTTGGGGTGACACAATTCAACCCGTAACACCAGAGATATGTCAGAGCTTTCCAAAGCCATTACTTGCCAAAGCATCTCATCTTCTGCTCTTTCCTCTCATGCTTTTTGATTAGTCCGTTGTTTGCCCCAACTGCTATCCATTGTTCTGGGTAGCTGTGACTAGCACATCTGCCTTTAAATGTTTTTGACAAATGTCTGAGGGTAGCTGCCTCAGCACTGGGAGAATTTTTAGTCACCTAAGATAGAAGGTAAACCCTTTGAGCCTGTCCTCCAAGGTGCCACCGAACAGGCCGCTATGGACTGAACTGGGTTTCTCATGCCCCCCCACCTCCACCCTTCTCAAATTTGTGTGTTGGGAAGCCCTAACCTCCAATGTGACTATTTGGAGATAGGGCTTTTAGGTGGTAATTTAAGTTAAGCGAAGTTATAAGGGTGGGGCCCAAATCGAATGGGACTGATGTCTTTAAAAGAGGAAGAAGAGATACGAGGGAGCTCTCACCAAAAATCAAATCAGCCAGAACTTTGATCCTGGACTTCTCAGCCTGCAGAAGTGTGAGATAACACATTTCTGTTGTTTAAAACACCCTGTTTGTGGTTTTTTGTTATAGCAGCTCAACCTAACACACACAGTTCAAAACCACAATTCCTAGTGAATATGGTCCATTTCTCTCCTGGTACTCTTTTCTAATTTTTTTTTTTTAATGTTTATTTATTTTTGAGAGAGACAGAGACAGAGTGAGAATGGGTTGGGGGCAGAGAGAGAGGGAGACACAGAATCTGAAGCAGGCTCCAGGCTCCGAGTTGTCAGCACAGAGCCCAAAGCGGAGCTTGAAGTCACAAACTATGAGATCATGACCTGAGCTGAAATGGGATGTTTAACTGACTGAGCCACCCAGTAGCCCCTCCTGGCACTCTTTTCTGTGTTAGAAATACAGACTGTTACTTTTGAGGCCACCACTGAGCTGGGGGCCTGGAATGGGACCAGGGTAAGTTAAAACACCACAAAGCTATTTTTACTGAGATTCAGCTAGCTTTTTTTTTTTTTTTTTAAATGTATTTTGAGAGAGTGAGAGAGCACACACAAGTGGGGAAGGAGCAGAGAGAGGGGGAGAGAGAATCTCAAGCAGGCTCTGTACCACTGGCTCAGAGCCCAATGTGGGGCTCAAACTCCCAAACCACAAGATCATTACCTGAGCCAAAGTTGGATGCTCAACCAACTGAGCCACCCAGGTGCCCCCAGCTAGCTTTTCTTGATTAAGCATGCTCCTGGTTCCTGCGAGCTTTTACTTAGTTTGCAGAATTCTGAAAGCGTTGATTTTGGTGGTTTTTGCCAGTGTATATATTGGTGTTTTGGAGGGCAGGACTTTGGTGTTCCTTAATCCTCTATTTTCACTGCTGTCCTCCCACATGTTCTTTTCACGTTGACTTTGACACTCCTCCCACCAAGAGGTGGGGGTTTGTCTCCTGCCGCCTTGAGTCTGGGTGGGGGCTTAGGACTGCTCCAACCAAAAGAGGACAACTGAGGTGATGCTTTGTGACTTTCCAGGCGGGGTTATAAAAAGGCTACAGCTCCCATATGCCTTTCTGAGGAGCCAGGGTTGGAACACTTGCTCTGGGGAAGCCAGGTACCACGCTGTGAGGGAGCCCAAGTTCACTCACCTGGAGAGACCAGGTCAACAGGAACCAGGGACCCAAGCTGACGGCCAGACTCAGTCTTTAGACAGGAATAAATTAGCCTTCAGACACTTCCAGCCTCCAGCCCTCAAGTCTTCCAGCTGAGACCCAGACATCATGGAGCAGAAATGAGCTGTCCCCGCTGTGCGCTGTCTGAATTTCTGACCCACAGCATCTGTGAGCATAATAAATAGTTATTTTATGCTGTTGCATTTTCTGGTAATTTGTTCAGCAATCAACAGTAACTGGAACAGTCGCCAAGTGAATTAAATGGTACCAGGCAGCGGACAGCCTTTTTCATCCCTTTCAGTGTAGCTGGGCTGTGAAAAGGCTGTGCTCAAGTTGCGGTTAGGAGCATCGAGATGATCTCATTAGTCACCCTTCCCTCCCTCCACACAGTGCCATCTCTTGTTCTAGATTTTACAAGTGTCGCCATCTTCCCAATCATCCGGAACTGGAACTGCAGAGGGTCTGATTTTTCCTTTCCCTTCCCCCTTCTGACAAAGGCAACAAGTGATGCCCATTGTCTTTTTGCTAGTGCCTCACAAATGTGTTCCTTCCATCCCGTTCCTAACAGAATTATAGACAGGATACAAAAGTCCCCTGTATTTAGAGACCACTGTCTCCTCCCAGGGCAATGCAATACATGAATTGCCTGGTCTCTCTCTCTGAAATATTGCTAGCCCATCAATCGACTGTCCCTGTGTTCAGTCCAAGCCCTTTTCCTCCGGCTCCTCTTAAGTCTCCCTGGCTGCAAATCTAAATTTGGCTTACAGAAATTGAGTGGTGTTAGATAGTATTCTGATTGTGACTGTTAAATAAATCCCTCTGTTCTGCTTTCTATGGAAATACTCATTCAACAACTCACAGCTTTTTCTTTGTCCTGACTCAAACAGCATTTGGAGGGAGAGTTTTTGATGAGTTCAATTCAAAAATCTGGGTAGAGCCTACAGGGTCAGCTCAGTGTCTTGTCTTAAAAACATGAAATACATGCAGTTTTCATCAGGCACGAACCAAGCTAGCCCCACTGTTTTTTTGTGAAGCTGCACGAGAGGAAGTCCAGTACTCACACAGAGTTGTGTAAGGATTATTTCAGGCCCTCTTAAGAACGTAGGTATTTAACATGTGCTAGTTACTACAGACATTATAAGAAATAACCCTTTTTATAATCTAGAACTTCCTCCTTACGACACAGAAAGCTGTTTCCTATAAGAAGCCAGAGGATAATTGCATCCTCTGAAATCTGACCACATTACTATTGTCTCCTAAATGCCTTGTTGAGCAGCCCATATTTAAGAGATTAAATCTTTAAAAAAGAGAGCGAGGAAAGGAAAAGAGGAGGGCAGCTACTGTCATTCATTTATTTTGCAAGTATTTATTAAGCACTTAACTCTGTGCCAGGCACTCTTTTAGTTACTAGGTGTGTGACAGACTCGGGTCCCGGGGCTCTCTAAAGCAGCAGAAATTGACAAGAGGCCAAAAGGGAATTCCAGGCAAAGCTTGTATTAGGGCTCATGCATGAGGGAAATGGCACAAAGGGAAAGTGTCCTTCAGGCTGACTCTCAGAACAAAGGCCGGGGAAAGTTTTCCAAGGGACTGAGGTGGGAAAGGGGTAACATCAAAACATGTTGGGGTGGGGAGGTATAGGAGGTTGGGTGGGCAGGCACAGTGGACAGAACGTTTCTACATGCGGCTTATGTCTCATTAGCATGTTAGATCTGGGCATGATATTTAGTATTACAATGAGGGAGAAAGTAGGTAAAAGTTCAGTACTGGGGTCCATCTTGGCACAGACTGGTTTGGTCCGGTCTGGGTTTGTTTTTTTGTTTTTTGTGTTTTTTTGCCCAATTTTTTTTTTTAATTTACTTATTTTTGAGAGAGAGCGCACGCGAGAGAGAGCTTGAGTGGGGGAGGGGCAGAAAGAGCCACAGACACAGAATTGGAAGCAGGCTCCAGGCTCTGAGCCATCAGCACAGAGCCTGATGCAGGGCTTGAACCCACGAACTGTGAGATCATGACCTGAGCTGAAGTCAGATGTTCAACAGACTGAGCCACCCGGACACCCCTAGTTTGGTCCAGTCTTGACGAGTCTCCATAGTGAGCATTCCTGCAAGATATTACTGATCAAGGGGCATAGAGTTTTAGCTATCCTAGAGGATGTACTACTCAATGGGCATCGCTATGCAGGAATGCTGGATTTTGGTGGTTAGGGTTGAGGGGATCTGAGTCCAGGCCCTGCTCTACCTCAGGTACATGACAGGTAAAAATCTGTGCCCTCAAAACAAACAAACACAACCCCTGCCCTCACGGAGCTTACATTTTAGGGGTAGAGAAAATGACATAATAAAATAAGTAAAATGTGTTAAACAGTGTTATGCATGTTAGAATTTTAAATAACCCAGGACCATGTTTAGAAAATGCTAGCAAGCAAAATAAAGCTGGAAAGACTAGTAGTGCTGGTTTGGGCTTGAGTTTTAGAGGTCAGGTAGGCCTCAGTGAGAGGATAACATTGGAGGAGGTGAAGAGGGTGAGAGATTTCATCAAGTGCAAAAGTCCTGAGGTCAGAGCATGCCTGGCTATTGGAGAAACATAAGAAGGTTGAGGGACTGGAACAGAGGGAATGAAAGGTGGAAAGGTGGGTCTTACTGGCCCTTGCAGGGCATTTTAATGATTGGGGTTTTTAATCTAAGCACAAGAGAAGCCATTGGAAGGTTGTAAGCAAGGGAGTGATGATCTCACTTAGCTTTTAAAAAGACCATTTTGTGGTGTTGAGGACAGTCTGAAGGGGACAAATGATGGAAGCAGACAGACCAGTTTTTGTGGGCTATTATAAGATCCCATGAGAGATGGGAGGTTCCTGGACCACAGGGTAGCAGTGCATGGATTCTAGAATAATGTGAAGATTGAGCAGACTGGATTTGCTGACAGACGTGGGGTCTGAGAGAATGAAGAGCTACTTTAAGATTACCTATTTAAGGTTTCACTCTGACAACTAAAAGATGTGCTGTCCTTAACTTAGATGGGAAGATCCTGGGAGGAATGAGGTTAAGGGGATAAGATCAGGGCTTATTAAACTCTAGATGACAAGTGGAGATGTCACACAGGTAAGTGAATATACAGGAGAGAAGTCTGGGCTGGCGAAGTTGGGAGAGGTCAGCATCTGGTGATATTTAAAACAAGAAGACTGGATGAAGTCACCAGCACAATGAACTAGAAAGGAAGGGAAGAGTTCCAAGGACTGGGGCATGGGACACTACAGTATGAGGGTGTCAGGGAGAAGGCCCGGCAAAGGAGGTGGTGGTGTGGACAGTGAAGCGGGAGGCAAATTAAGAGGCAACGATTTCTGGAAGCCAAGTGAAGAACATGTTTTAAGCAGAGAAGGGAGGTAGGGATTGATCAAATTGTAAAGTATTGCTTATGGGTCTAGATAAGGTAGTAAAAGAACTAATCATCGTATGTAACATCACAAGATCTCTGGAGAACTTTAGTAAAGCAGTTCCGTGAAGTGATAGAAGCAAGCTCCAATGATTGGAGTGGGTTCAAGAGAGAATTGGGACAGAGGGCCTAGAGACAACAAATAGGGACTTTTTTTTTTTTTTTTTTTTTTAAGTAATCTCTATGCCCAAAGTGGGGCTCAAACTCATGACCCTGAGATCAAGAGTTGCATGGTCTACCGACTGAGCCAGCCAGGCTCCCAGGGACTTTTTTTTTTTTTTTTTTTTAAGTTTTATTATTTAAGTAATCTCTACACCCAACGTGGGGCTTAAACTTATGACCCCGAAATTAAGAGTAGCACGCTCCACCGACCGAGCCAGCCAGGCGCCCTGGGGATTTTTTTTATCTTTAAAGATAGGAGAAATAAAAGCATATTTTATGCTGATGAAAAGATCTTTGCTTTTCCAGTGAGAGACCTAGCCTTCTCACCCACACTCCCTTCTTTGGACTTCATATTTGGATATTTGCTATTTCTTGGAAGAGTATAATTGGAATCTGAACTGATATGAAGCTGAGGATTGTGAAATCCAACTTATTTCATATGCAGAATTCTTCTCTCCCCCCAACTCTTGATTCCCATTGTTCGGAAGAAACACAACGTAGATGGGGTCAAGACTGTCCTTAGGTTCAGTGGAATTGCTTTTCTCTCATTTATTATTTGGATGGTTCTTCATATTTGTAATTTGGTGCTCTATGTCAACTCCATAGATAGGGCCTTTCCCCTATTTCTGTATGATGATGGTTCTTTACTGATTCTTTGTTACTCCTGCTTCAAGGGAATGACAATGACCAAAGAAGTCTTAAAAACGTAAGGTGAACCCTGTGGCAGTCACTGGGCTGTTCACAGAAATTCCTCCCATCTGGACACATGGGAGAGCGACTCTCAGATACGACTGTGCAATTTGCCCTAACCAATGAAATGTAAGCTAAGTGATGTCACTTGGTAGCAGAATCTCAAGAACCAGTGAGCAGTCTGCCACATTTTCTTGGTTGTTGGCAATTGTGGAAGCACATGTTGAGATACAGCCCCTATCAGCCAGGGTCTGAGTCCTAGCCATGGGCTCCCTTGCTAACCCCGGAAACACATCTAGTAGGAGAAATGAACCTTAGTTTTATTCGTTTTATTTTGGGACAGCAAAACCCAACCTATCCGGACTGACACAACGTCTAAGCAAAAATAAACGTTGGTGTTCCACTCTTCCATTACAACCAACAGACTACAAAATCCAGGATATGAAAGTTTTACTTTCCCATCCCAGCAGCAAAGAAAACCCAGGAAATAACACAGGTGGTAAAACTTCATCTCGCTGTCAGTTCTCCATTAAATAAAAAACAACTGAACCTTTAAAACGTTAACATTGTTTCAAAAATATTTCTCTCCTGGGGCGCCTGGGTGGCTCAGTCAGTTAAGCATTGGACTCTTGGTTTCGGCTCAGGTCATGATCTCATGATTCATGAGATCGAGCCCTGAGTTGGGCTCTGGGCTGACAGCATGGAGCTTGCTTGGGATTCTCTCTCTCCCACTCTCTCTACCCCTTCCCTGCTCATGCTCTCTCTCTCTCTCAAATCAATAAAAAAAAAATTTAGGAGAGAACTTTTCTTCAAGAGACCTAGTCAGACTACCAAAACGAAGTTCAGTGTATTTCAAAGTTTGTTCTCCAGGCCATCTGTGTTAGATACTCCAGGGGTGCTCATTCCAAATGCAGATTCCCTGGTCTTGGCCTCCAAGAGGAGTCCTGTGGTTCTTAATTCCTAGAAGGTTCTGTAATCTTGATCTGTATTTATATGTGTGGTATAACACAAAAATATATTTGGTGTTTGTCCTAGGTTCCTGCCCTAGAGCTGCTAAAACTTGAAATCTCCTGATAGCAGTGACTTTTGTTTCATAAGGAGCCTGAGTTTATGCCAATGAGGTCACTTATCGTGGGGCCCCCAAACAGCTCTACAATAAGGGTTGAGCTGGTCACCAGAAAGACCAAGTGATTAGACCTCCTGACCGGCCTCTAGAAGCAGATGGAAGGAGGGTGTTGGAAACTGAGCTCTATAAACTCTTTTTCAAATTTTTAAAAATGTTTATTTTTGAGAAAGAGAGCGTGAACAGGGGAGGGGCAGAGAGAGAGGGGGAGACACAGAATCCAAAGCAGGCTCCAGGCTCCCAGCTGTCCACACAGAGCCCAACGCAGGGCTCCAACCCAGGAACCACAAAATCATTATCTCAGCTGAAGTCGGACGCTCAACCGAGCCACCTAGGCACCCGAGCTCTATAAACTCTTGAACAGGGAGATTTAGAGGGCTTCCGGGTCAGTGAACACATCCTAATGCTGGGAAGATGGCAGGCCCCGCATCCCTCCCCTTACTTGCCCTATTTGTCTCTTTCATTTGGTTGTTCTTGGGTTATAGCCTCTACAATAAGCAGGCAGATAGATGTAGCGTTTTCTGGAGTTCTGGGAGCCATTCTAGCAAATTATCCAACTTAAAAGAGAAGGGAGTAGCGGGAACCCCCCTAATTTTACAGTTAAGTTGGACAGAAGTGTGGGTAGCCTGGGACCTAATACTTGTGACTGGCATCTGAAGTGAGTGAGGGCAGTCTTGTGGAACGGAGCCCTTAAACCTGAAGGGTCTAACAAAAACCCTGGGTTGTGTCAGAATTGAACTGAACTGTAGGACATCCAGTTGATGTCTAAAGAATCAGAGAATTGATTTTTGGTGTTGGAAAACACCTTAGAAATAGGCTACCAACGTAACACTGAAGTATATTTTCAACAGACTGTCTGATGGAGTTTACACATGCTTCGACATTACAGAAGAAATGCTGGTGTACGAGACAAATCATACTTCTGCATAAAAGAATTTTATTTAGTGGTCAGATCCCGATGAATAATGCCAGTCACTGCTTGATTCTGCTAAAATGTACTATTAGATATACTCTTAAGAAAATGTACAGTGCATCACCAAAAGCTGTTTAATTTGGATTGTGTAGAGTGAAAGAAAACTTCAGAAATCTTTGTTTTCTGGTAAAATCTTTGAGATACAAAAATGAAAAAAACAAACCCAAAAGCAGTATTCCAAAATAATAAATGTCACCTTGGACTATTTACAGTAAGATGCCTTTTTCCCAGGAGGATGCTCTCTGCTTGATTCTTTTCCTCACGTGTTACCCGTCTCTTGTAGGTATTCTCACCCCCGCCTGCCCCTTCTCGAGGATTTCTTCCACTCCTGTCTCGCTTGAAGCAGCCATCTGTTCTTTCATCTTTGAATCTTTCTCGGATACTCCTTTTTCCCACGCTTGAATGACCAGTAATTCTACCGAACAGACGTTTGCTGAGCACCTATATGTGCTAGGCACAGGGCTAGGAGGCAGAGAGACATTACAGAGATGCAAAGTCATGGACCCCTTCCTCAAGAATCTGAGTTCGGGTTGAATTAAAAAACAGTTTTGTTTTGTGTTGTTTTTTTTTCACATTATATTCCACGAGATTCCAGCCCCCGGTGAAGTAAATGTGGGGATTTCTTGAAACAAAGCGCACTCACACAGGGTCCGCCAACTTGGCCCATTCCAAGACATTTTGAACTAAGAATTCTGCTCTTTATGAAGCCCAGGCCTATGGTCTGCATTCTAAACTCTTAGCAGGTAGAAAGCAGGTGTGCTGGGCAGTAGAGCATCAGCTATGCCAGTCTGTTTGGGGGGGGGGGGGGGAAGGGTAATCTTTTAATTGGTTTCTACAAATTCCAAGTATGAAAAAGCCCTTAACTCCCCCACCCCCCCACCAAAACACTAAATCGTAGCTATAGATACATATTAAGCTCTTCCTTGATCTTGACTTGTAACAAGTGTTCTAAGACTCTTTTTATAATGTCCAGCAGGAGCTCTTTTTATTACCTCCACAAATATTTCTTTGTGCTTTTCTGTGAACATTTTCTTAGCTTCAAACATAAAAGCAGCGAAGTAAGCCTGCAGGTGACCTTTTTTTTTTTCCTTTCATCATGGTTAACCTGAAACAAATTCAGCTCTTGCATTTGGCCTACATCGTCTCTGTCCACGAGGCCTTGAGAGACCCATGGTAGTTACTTAAAGAAAAAAAGAAGACAAACCATGAAATATAAAACAAAAGCTGTGCCTAGCATACTATGGAAGCAAAAACAAAACCATGCCCTCGCTGCCCCCATCTTGTTCCGTGCCTGGCAGATCATGTCCCTACAAATATTCACATTTGGAAATATTTCTCAGTCACAATAAAGTCCAAATCGTGGTAGTGGGCTTGCAGCCTATCCCTTTCATTGACTCTGCACAGCCAACCACCGAACGATGATGAAGGGAGTTTTCGTGGGGAAGTTCTTGACCCCATGCCATTCAACAGGTTACACGGGGTCACGTCTCTGTACAGTTTCCATCCAATTAGATGATACTCAATCTATTCAAGCGCCAGATGCAGAACTTCCTCATGAGCTGGTTCCAAGCCCTTTGGATCTGAAGGCAACTTTGGGAGTTGGCATTATTCCCATGTTACATTTGGCCTGCCCTACCCTGTGGTAGGGGGAACACAATGCCTGAAATGTGTGAAGAGAATGAGAAGAGCAGGGAGAACTGGGAGAGAGAGGGAAAAGAGAAGTGATCATGCACAAGCTTCTTGCTCTGTCGTGCATATATTTTCAGTGTAACAGCGTGTATTTCGACACATAAGGGCTTGTGCTTTTTCGTTAAAGAAACAACTTGCCCTGAAAAGCTCATTTGGCAAATGTGGCCAAGAACGTGTGTGTGTGTGTGTGTGTGTGTGTGTGTGTGTAAAATGTGTTATGAGGCTCTGTACCAAGTCCTGCGGGTGTATCTTGCTGGCCCCTCCCTCCACCACACCCACCTCGCTGGCAAGGAAAAACTGGTGGGTTACACCTGGTCGGTTTGATATTCAGAGGCTTCGGACAGGCTTTCTGAGAAGCTCAGGAAATTCTCCTGGTATTCGGAACAAACAATCTCATAGCGGTAATGCCGGAACTCTACAGCAAAGGTGCCAAAATAAGACAGGAAGCACATGACCAGACCCCACTGGACCCTGGCTGCATACATGTGGATGCCTTGGGCCATGAGGATGAAATCTGGGGAGGAGCAGTCAAGGAAAGTACCCCCATAAGCCACCTTCAAACCGGGCTCTTTTCTGGACAAGGACAGGTTACAAGAAAAGTCTTACTCTCCGCCCCCTCATCAGCAAAACTTAGCTTGACAGCTTCCTGAACGCAACACTTGCATGAATAATACAAAATAACATTGCTGAGCTCTTCGTTTGTGCCAGACGTGCTTCTAGGTGCTTTCACAGAAAATCTAAATCCTCACAACAATCCTATTGTTATCAGTTCATTTAAAAATAGGGGAATTGGGGCGCCTGGGTGGCTCAGTCGGTTAGGTGTCCGACTTCGGCTCAGGTCATGATCTCATGGTCCGTGAGTCGAGCCACACGTCGGGCTCTGTGCTGACAGCTCGGAGCCTGGAGCCTGTTTCAGATTCTGTGTCTCCCTCTTTTTCTGCCCCTCCCCCCTCATGCTCTGTCTCTCTCTGTCTCAAAAACATTAAAAAATTTTTTTAAAAATAGGGAAACTGAGGCCAAATGGTTAAGTAACTTGCCTGAGGTCACAAAGATGTTCACTGGGACAGCTGGGATTTGAATACAAGGACTCTGGCTGCCAGGCCAGGCATTCAACTCTATAGCTACCTTCTCAACTGTGAGATTAGCAAGAGGATTAAAATTCCAAAGAAATTAGTTGGCCAGAAGAATAAATTTCTCGTTTTAAAAAAAATCACTGCAAATGACTATGGCTTTATAGTCATCATTTTATCTGCAGAAATAATTTTGAACATATCAAATCACCAATTACCTACATATAAGCTTTACCTCTGCAGTGCTACTAATGTGTAAGTGGCTCCTTTTCCTATTCTGTCTCGTTTTCACTATTAAAACAAACAAAGGAGACTCCTATGCCTGAATATATATCGAGTGTACACACACACACACACACACACACACACACACACACAGCATACATGAGGTTGGAGCTAGGAAGGAAAATGTTTCAAAGCATGTTTCAGTGAAAAGCCAAGAGGCCAAAGACTAAATACATTTTTAAAGAAAAATCAGAAATGCTCCCTTAGAATTAGTGCTATCTCCAGACTTAAAATCTTGGGAAATTTTCAGAGAGCAAAAGAATATGGTGAAACTACTTCAGCCAAACTTTGCTCTCCTGACGAGGCCTGGATCCATTCACCTGGGAACCTAGACAGGGTTCCAAATGTTCAGAAACAACATGGATCAGAATTGTTTGGTATAAGCTGAAAACTCAAAATAATTTAAAGTCTGTACATTCTCTTCCCACTGAGGGCTCAAAGTACTGGCAAAGCAATATTATTACTTAATGAGGAAAGGATAGATCTTCAAATCTCACCCTGGCAGAATTCTGACCTTTTTACTCATAAAATATTTCATCACGTGCCTAGCAGTCAGCAAAATTTTTGGCTTGATTTTCCAGCCCTTAAATGTTCTCTAATGTGCTGAAGAACTTGAAAACAAACAAACAATTAAATGTTTGGCAGTTAGTGAGGGAAGAAGAAATAAAGATCCCCAATACTCCAGTAACTACAGGATGTCTCTGAACAATAAATATTTTCATATTTTAAAGCCACTTTCCCTAAGGCAAGAGGGTTTGGGGTTGAGTTCAAGAACTGTGCCTGAGTTTAAGTCGAGATCACTGCATACAGAGTGTGATCTTGGATAAATTAATCTCTGTTCTTACTATCATACTTGTTAAATGAGGATTAAAAGGGTTGATAATTTAATGTATTAATGTGCTTAGAACAATGCCTAGCACATTATAAGTGCCCAATAATGTTAGCTATTACTTGACCGAAGATGTGTAATTGGGTTAGCTACACATTCTACCACCTAGGAACCTTATTCCCTTCCTCTCTGGTTTCCTGAGGAGACCCTATTGGAGTGAACACTTGAGATCATGCCTCCCAGTGGAATGATCGGCTGATCTGACTGGTTGCACTGGAATTGGCCAGCTTCTTCTTCTTTTTTTTTTTTTTTAATTTTTTTTTTAACGTTTATTTATTTTTGAGACAGAGAGAGACAGAGCATGAACGGGGGAGGGGCAGAGAGAGAGGGAGACACAGAATCGGAAAGCAGGCTCCAGGCTCTGGGCCATCAGCCCAGAGCCCGACGCGGTGCTCGAACCCATGGACCGTGAGATCGTGACCTGAGCTGAAGTTGGACGCTTAACCGACTGAGCCACCCAGGCGCCCCGGAACTGGCCAGCTTCTATTGGGCCATGTTACCAGTAGGTGGGGTCACTGAGCTCCCTCCAGGACTAGTCTCTCTGGGATCTGTTTGGGGTTAAGCAGAAGCGCTCTCCTCTGCCTGTTTTTGGTTTCTTTCCTTGTTACTTAATGGGTAAGTTGAATTCCAGAGTGTGAGATCAGAGGCCTGACACTTTCTCCTTCACAAATTAAATTAAATGAAATAAAAGGGCCATTAATAAAGTCATAAATTAACTTTTTTTAAGACGGAAGGGGAAAAAAAAATCACAATTCCCATTACGCATTCTGTGTTTTTCAGACAGGGAATCTTTTCCATCACTAATGACAAGGAGAATGCATGACACCATTCCTACAGATAGAAACAAATTTTGAGAAGGCAGAGCTTGTTTTAATTTTAGTTCTCTATCTCTTCAGGTCTGAGAGTTTTTGTTTTTATATCCATTTACCTATTTTGTCTAAGATTTTGAGATAATCTGACAGTACATGCTTACTAATCGGAAATGGCAGTTTTCTCATCTACATATGTGTGTTTTAATCTCCCTACCAAAGAATCTTTTCACATTCAAAGGATACAGAGGACCACACACAGAGTGATAGATGCTGAGAGAATAACTCGTGGAATCCCAACTTTCCGCCCTTCATTCTTGATGTTGACTTTGAGTGTCAATGCAGCCTGGATCCAGCAGGTCAATGTGCCAAATCCAAAGGTCAAGGAAGTTCCAACATTATGGATTTCTTCATCATTCGTGAGCTAAGGGATGAACAGATAATGACAAGGAGGCCTATTTAGAAAAGACATGATGGGAGAAAAAATAGGTGAAGTGATATCTCCATAACGGGATGGTAGGTTTTGGAAAGAGTAGAATCATTCATCTGTGCTGGCTCTTTGTGTTTGTTCTCAAATGGTTTGAACTCTGAGGGGGAAAGGGAGATAAACAGCACTTCCAAACCTCAAAACATTTGTTTAGAATAACCACTCAGGCAGTGGTAATCTATTCCTTGAATTTAATTTCCAGAAAAGCATGGAGAAGTCAAAGAAAAAAGCAGGAGAGTTACACAAAAAAGAGAAATGTCAGTTTCTACAAACATACACTGCAAACTTTGTTTTCCAGACTGAGAAATGAGACTTGGGATCTGGCTGTGTATTTAATGATTGAAGAGGACCAATTCTAAGAAGGTCAAGATTTTACTGTCATAGACAGCTAATAACATTTATTCCTACGTAATGTGATCAATTCATTGTTAATGGGATTTTGTTTTATTTTCCTCTTATAAGAAAATTGCCACCTAATAGCTTTTGCCGTATTTGTAGACCCATTAAACGACATTAGTGTTTGACGATTCCTGGCCAAGGCTTTTATAGAATTAATAGGTTAAAGGAGACCCATTCGGGTTATTTCATTTGAAGGTTAAAAATGTAAACTCTCCATTACCTACTGATTTAAAAAAATATGTTGGTCACTGGGGTGCCTGGGTGGCTCAGTTGATTAAGACCTGACTTCAGCTCAGGTCATGATCTCACAGTTCTTGGGTTTGAGCCCTGCATCGGGCTCTGTGCTGACAGCTCAGGCTGGAGCCTGCTTCAGCTCCTCTGTCTCCCTCTCTCCATTTGCTCTCTCTCTCTCTCTCTCTCTCAAAAATAAATAAACACTAAAAAATATACTGGTCACTTAAAACACTTTTAGCAATGATCTATATCTATATAATCTATCATCTATATGTTTTTTTCAATGCTGGGCTTGAACTCATGACCTTGAGATCATGACCTGTGCTGAGTTTAAGAGACAAACACTTAACTGACTGAGCCACTCAGGCACCTTGTTTTATATATATTTTTTTAATTACACGTGGGAAAATAAAATCTATAGCTGAAGAGATGGTTCTTACAACATGGTAAAATATTGTTTTGAATTGCCATTGCCTTCAGATGTTTTATTGTTTGACATTTCTGGGAATAATGGTTGCCTCAAGTCAATATTGCTTTCCTTTGACAACTTTTTCTATTGTTTTTGGCTGTAGTATTTTTTCCTCTTCTTTGGAAGAAGCCACTTTTTTCTTTCTTATTCGGAAGGCATATTTTCAAAACTCATTTTAAATAACGATTCCTCAAATTAAATTTTACTTTTAGGAAATTGGTTGTCCACACTATACACAGTCTATTCACTTATTAGTTTAAACTTGATTTTAAAAATAGATAATATATGGGGTGCCTGGGTGGCTCAGTTGGTTGAGCATCCGACTTCAGCTCAGGTCACGATCTTGCGGTCCATGAGTTCGAGCCCCGCGTCAGGCTCTGGGCTGATGGCTCAGAGCCTGGAGCCTGCTTTCCGATTCTGTGTCTCCCTCTCTCTCTGCCCCTCCCCCATTCATGCTCTATCTCTCTCTGTGTCAAAAATAAATAAATGTTAAAAAAAAATTTTTTGGGGCGCCTGGGTGGCGCAGTCGGTTAGGCGTCCGACTTCAGCCAGGTCACTATCTCGCGGTCCGTGAGTTCGAGCCCCGCGTCGGGCTCTGGGCTGATGGCTCGGAGCCTGGAGCCTGTTTCCGATTCTGTGTCTCCCTCTCTCTCTGCCCCTCCCCCGTTCATGCTCTGTCTCTCTCTGTCCCAAGAATAAATAAACGTTGAAAAAAAAAAAATTTAAAAAAAAAAAAAAAAAAATTTTTTTTAATAAATAAAAATAAAAATAGATAATATAATTACCTGGTTCAAACTTTAAAAAATTATAAAAAGAGTATGGATGGAAAAGTCTGTCTACACCATAGACTAACCACCTGGCTTCTTCACAAGCAACTAACTTGTGGTTTCCTATGTATTCTCTGTAGATATTCTAGAAAGTGTTCTTCATAAGTGGTGTTGAGCATCTGTGGTTCACCAAAACACTTCAAGTTTCTGAGCTTTAGGAAAGAACAAAATGTCTACTCAGTAACTTCCATCCAAGCCCTGGTTGAGAGAATGGATAGTGAGCACTTTACAACATCCAGAACCGGCAGCACAGAGCAGAGCAATAGCTCAGTCAGTCTGGCTTGATATGGGATGAGATCTAGAACAGAACGAGTGGGATGGCCTGTCAAAGAAGCCATCAATTCAAAAATACTCATTCAGTTGCTACTGTGTGCCTGGAGAAGTGCTGGGGAATGAGCTTTCCTGGTTTAATCAATTATCAGGACTGAGGGTTCGAACAAGAGACAGTCTTAGAAAATCCACTAGCATATTTTCTTGAATGCCTGTGCCAGCTGGATTTCACTCCACAGACAGGGAGAGAAGTGTCAGGATTCATGTTAGACTGCAGGGAAGAGGTTTCTAAACACAGTACAAGGCACAGGCTGGAGGACTTTGGGAAGAGAATGCAGGCAGGGAAACCAGACAAGTACTCTTCCAGTTGGTTGTCTATCTCACAAGTGGAGTCATTCGAGTCAAGAGTTGGATAATGGTATTGGCAAGGGAAATTATTCTTAAATGTAGTGACCTTGGGCTTCTAAATTTCTGGGAAGAAGACTTAGTGTGTCTTCACACAAGTCATAGATGTTCTAGAGAAATTCTAGGCTTTCTTTTTTTTTTAATTTTTTTAAAGTTTATGTATTTTGAAACAGAGAGAGAGAGAGAGAGAGAGAGAGAGAGAGAGGCAGAGAGAGCACAAGCAGGGGAGGGGCAGAGAGAAAGGGAGACACAGAATCCAAAGCAGGCTCCAGGCTCTGGGCTGTCAACACAGAGCCTGACGTGGGGCTCAAAGCCACGAACCGCAAGATCATGACCTGAGCTGAAGTCAGAAGCTCAACCGATTGAGCCACCCAGACACCCCAAAATTCTGGGTTTTCAAACTTGATTCCCACACGAGCTTGCTAATATGAAATGCAAGCTTGCATCCAAAAAAGATGTTCAGTGTTTAATTTTAGAAAGGCAATGATCCTATTAGTTTTCTAGAAAGTTACATTAGGAGACAATTTGTTATGAAAAAAAGCATAAAGCACTTTGAAATCCTTTGTATAAAATACACAGCTATTTAAAAAAATTTTTTAAGTGTTTATTTTTGAGAGAGAGACAGAGAGACAGAGTGCGAGTGGGGGAGGGGCAGAGAGAGAGGGAGACACAAAATGCAAAGCAGGCTCCAGGCTCCGAGCTGTCAGCACAGAACCCGAGGTGGGGGGCTTGAACCCACAAACCCCAAGATCACGACCTGAGCCGAAGTCGGAAGCCCAACCAACTGAGCCACCCAGGTGCCCCTGCACAGCTATCTTAGTAGCTCCTTTTCCCGTAGCCCTGCGGCAAGCACCCTCACATACGCAGTTCGAATGCAGGCAGGCCAGGCTGAACACCAGAAGGGCTGACTGCTGGAGAACCTGTGCTTATCAGGAACCACCGTTAGCACTTTTGAAAAGATCTGTGCAGGGGCGCCTGGGTGGCGCAGTCGGTTAAGCGTCCGACTTCAGCCAGGTCACTATCTCGCGGTCCGTGAGTTCGAGCCCCGCGTTGGGCTCTGGGCTGACGGCTCGGAGCCTGGAGCCTGCTTCCGATTCTGTGTCTCCCTCTCTCTCTGCCCCTCACCCGTTCATGCTCTGTCTCCCTCTGTCCCAAAAATAAAAAAAAATAAATAATAATAATAAAAAAAAAATGAAAAGATCTGTGCAGAATCCGCGGCTATGATACCCATATAGGTGAAGGGTAAGAAAGAGGTGAAGAAGGCCAAAGGAAGTACCTGAAAATTACCAAGTAAGGTCATTCCAAAGGAAGCCAGACACAGCGCCACCAATCCACTAATATTCAGCCATGGATTTAAAACCTTTGGTTTCAGTTGTATGAAGCGCAGAACAGCTACCACAAGTGCTGGGGACAAAACAAAATGTTAAAGTTTAAAAATCTGTCACACAGCCAGACTGTGAGGTAGAGTTCTTCTAAAGCCACAATGTGCAAGATTAAAGTTTTTGTCATGGTGCATTTTTATTTTGTATTTATTTTTTAAGATGTTTATTTAGTTTGAGAGAGAGAAAAAGCACGAGCAGGGGAGGGGCAGAGAGACGGCAGAGAATCCCCAGCAGGCTCCACACTCTTTACAGAGCCTGACATGGAGCTCGATCCCACCAACTGTGAGATCATGACCTGAACCAAAACCAAGAGTCGGATGCTTAACCAACTTGAGTCACCCGGGCGCCCCTCGTTAAGGTACTTTTTTAAGTCTCTGAAGTGACAGACAATTAAAAACAAAATTTTTAAAACTTTATTCATTTTTGAGAGACAGAGAGAGACACAGCATGAGCGGGGAAGGGCTAGAGAGAGAGGGAGACCCAGAATCCGAAGCAGGCTCCAGGCTCTGAGCTGTCCGCACAGAGCCCGACGCGGGGCTCGAACCCACGAACCGTGAGATCATGACCTGAGCCGAAGTCAGACGCTCAACCGACTGAGCCACCCAGGTGCCCCGACAGGCAATTGTTAAAAGAAATTTTTCATGCAATGCTTATGATTATTTGGATGTTTTATCATGCCTAACAAGAGGGAAGGAGAGAGGGGCTGAAGCCGCTGGGGCTGTATGTTATCGGGCGGTGCAAGGGTGACAAGCTGCTATTAGCGTTGTCCTCGGGGTTTTCAACACCAGGTCAGTACAGGACACACTGGCTTAGGAGAACATCGCAGAGGCCTGACACAACAAATAAGACAGGGATAAAGACAGCTGGCACGAGAATTCACTAATTCAACCACCCTTAAGTTTAACCGTGTCAGAACAGACATGGCAGGAAAGCAGAGGAAAGAAGACACGGTTCCACCTCTAGACAAACCTGCTGGTCCCTGCACCAGAAATCATTCTCGGGGACAGGAAGGAAGACAAGGCAAGTGTACAGCTCCCTTCATTACTGCTTTACCCCTTCTTCCCTCTAATTCTACCGGAGGTATCCATTGTCAAAGGACAAAGATAGTTGACCTAAATTAGAGCAGTTACAGTAACCAAATTACGAAATGTGAATTTTAACATGGCCGATTTGGGAGTTTGGTATGTACTAAAAATCACACTGATTATACTAATAAAGCTCAATTCTTCTATGATGGTAATTACTCATTTAAAAAGACCACCCCATCTTTTGAAGCATATTGTTATGAGGGAATCTGAGAGAGAATGAAGGAAGTTACCTAAATTTCAAGCCTGACTTCTAATAGTAACCCTGAGGGCAGCCCATACTCAAGCCACTCATGTAAGAATCCCCTTTCATTAATTGCTTAGTGCAGAGATACTTTCATGTTTGTACAAAGTGCTGGGAGAGGTTAGTCTACAAACAAGACAAAAAATACTTGCAGTTAATATAAATTATATCTACATATAAGGAAATGAACTTACTACTTCCTAAGGCAATTTATTTTGACATTAAAGTTTAGCAGGGAAGACAATTAGAAATCCAAGAATTACCCTATTGATACAGCAATTAAGTAAGTATTTGCTAAATGTTTTATCTTCATTATAGGCCCTTATTAATAGTCATTAATAAAGAAAACCCATCCATAAATTTGCATTTCCTAAATCTACTGAATTTCATAGTTTCAAGCTACAAAGTTAAGCTCAGCAAGTTGATTTTCAGTTCCAGGTACCTCGATCAAAGAGTGGTATGCAACTTGGTTAATATTTGGATTTTAGAGGGGCGCCTGGGTGGCTCAGTTAGTTAAGCATCCGACTCTTAATTTCAGCTCAGGTCATGATCTCCTGGTTCATGAGACAGAGCCCTGCATCAGGCTCTGTGCTGACAGCATGGTACCTGCTTGGGATTTTCTCTCCCTCTCTCTCTGCCCCTGTCCTGCTCACTCTTTCTCTCTCAAAATAAATAAATAAACATTCTAAAAAATACTTGGACTTTAGAAACAAAATAACAATAAACCATAATTTATTAAATGTCAAATTGTTCAGCTCTGATTTAGCTTTTAGTATATTCACATTTTATCTAATTCCCACTAGTGGTCATAGAATTAGTAAATGATACACTTGAGTTGACAATAGTCCAACCCTAATGGTTTGAGTGACCTAGTTAGAAGTTATATCTGAAGTCTATTGATAGTGACAAGTATCCTAGAGGATGAAAAAAATCAGCACAACGTCTTGCTACTTTTGAGGATGGGAATCAGAGGAGGAAGTAAGGAGAGGAGAAATTCCATGTAAGCCCTCTGACACAAAGTGATCATCAGATAAAGAGGTCACTAGATTAAGACCAGAAGCCTCAACACAGGGCACCATGGGAGACACTTGGTATTAATTGTGTATGGATATTAGGGCCTAATGACAAAATACCAAGGCAGCACATTTCATTTCTTTTAAAAATGACTAGTGAAAAGTTTTGCTCTGGCAACCATCTTGATGTCATTCAGTTTGGGGGGATAGGATTGTACTAGAATTTGGCTTAAGCCCTAAAACATGGCTGAAGCAGACACAGAAGGCTCTTCATGTTGACCCATCCAGTCAATTTGGTCCACTGTGCCCAGATGATGAGGGTCAGGCCATTCTCTGTTAGTCATTTCTGCCCAGGAAACACAGGACATGTATCATCTTTTGGTCCCAGCACTGGTAGCCTTCCCATTTGTAATATGATGATAAATCATTTTATCATGAACAGATGATGAAATTAAGCAGGAAACAGAAACCTACTTGGAGACATGAATTTGAGTCAACACTCTTAACTTCCAGAACAACAGTCCCAACACCACACTCTGCCCTCTTTACCTATTAACCCCATTATTAATCACCTTGGACTAGGCAAAATTTCCTTTAAAAATAGATTCTGTGGGTGCCTGGGTGGCTCCGTCAGGACAGCATATGACTCTTGACCTCAGGATTGTGAGTTCCAACTCCATGAAGGGCATAGAGGGTTACATTAAAAAAAAAAAACAAAAAAAAAAGATTCTAGGTGAAGGTTTAAGGTGCTGGAATTAGTAAGATTCTGGTCCTTTAACAGTTTTATTAACAGGTTTAATGGAGGCAGATTCAGATTATTGGTTAC
Organism: Puma concolor; assembly: GCF_028749965.1. NCBI lineage: Eukaryota > Metazoa > Chordata > Mammalia > Carnivora > Felidae > Puma > Puma concolor. The sequence goes on along the minus strand of NC_141670.1, from coordinate 139,508,209 downwards.
AAAGTCTTTTTTTCAACCAAGTAGTGATTTATACACCCTTGAAAAAGACTTATTGGCAGTGGGGTGATTTCAAAGCCGTCTTTATATATAATGACTTTTTTTTTTTTTATAACTACATTGATGTTCTAATCAGAAGATACATCTTTTAGTTTCATTAAACATTTTAGATTTCATGAATAGTTTTAGAAAAGATTTTTTTAAATTTTTAAAGTTTTTTAGTTTTTATTTTTTTACTTTGAGAGAGACAGAACACTAGCAGGGGAGGGGCAGAGAGGCAGGGAATCCCAAGCAGGCTCTACACCATTGGTGCAGAGCCAGACGTGGGGCCTGAACTCACAAACCGTGAGATCATGACCTGAGCCGAAATCAAGTCTGACGCTCAATTGAATGAGCCACCTAGGTGCCCCAGAAAAGATTTTTAAAACCCACCTTTCTGTTGTTTATGGTATTTAGAACAGTCCTTTGCTGTATGTGTCCCCTGTTTATCTATTTTAAAAAAACACAGATATTAGAATAATTGCTTATTTTCTTTACTAATCTTTTTCTTTTGAGGCTAACTGGGTTTTATTTATTTATTTATTTATTTATTTATTTATTTGGCTCCACACCCAATGTGGGGCTTGAACTCACAACCCTGAGATCGAGAATTGCATGATTCACCAACTGAGCCAGCCAGGCGCCCTTTGTTGGGCTTTTAAAGTTCAAACTCAAAATAGCAGCTCTTCATTGCAGTTCTAAACTGGTGCCTGGCCAAATTCTTTTCTGATTTGTTTAGTTTTATTGTTTATGCATCAATAATTCCTATTTATGACCGCAATAGAACACGGGAATCAATGTGCTTCGGCTGAAGGAGGGGGAACAGCTGCTGTTGGGTGACCGAAATCATTCAGCTCGTAGCTTTATCCTCACAACCTCTCCCGGGCAGAAAAGAATATTCCTTTCAAGAAATTTGTCTCAGGTCTCTTTTCTCCCCAGGAGAGATCGAAAGCGTGGATTCAGGACAAAGTGCAAAACTAATTGCGTAGAGAAAACAATTGAGTTTGATCTTTGATTAGTACATCAAAAAGACAGAAGATCTTTGCTAACTGATTTTAATAAATGCTACACTGGCTCATTTGTAGACTGTAAATTATAATCCATACGGCTGCCAAAAAAGCAATGATTTATAGGCAGTCCAGGTTGTTTCTTAAAGTCAGTTATGCCGTCTAAAGTAATAGTCCGAGGTCTGGCAGGGACAGGCCTGGGGAGATGGAAGGCCTCCGCCATTTCGAGCAAGAATCATTCGTAAATGGATTCCTCCTCACTCCCAGAGTTGATAAATAAATGATTGTTGGTTTCCTCCCACTGCACACTAATCTTCATCAGTTTTGTGTCTACCAGATGGCACTACAAATGATGGAAGATAATAAAGAATAAACCCTGGATACTGCAATACCTCAGAGCAAGAGCTAGTAAAGGCTTATTAAGTGCTTCTTGCTGGAACAGGGGAGGACCAGGGAATAAGATGATGACGAATGTCATCTGGAAGAGGGGAACTTGTTTTCATTACTCTGTTTTTGGAAATGCTTTTACAATTAGTTAATCATAAGCTTTATAACTGGATAAATGTGCGAGCTGTGCAAATTGACATTTTTAAGATTACACACTAAAGACAACTGGGAAGTATCAATTTGTCTTAAGAATATGAGGGAAGCAATATGTAGCTTCCAACATGTTCATTGGTTTCTTTAAAGCCCAAATGGAGGACAAACAGCTTGTGACAGCTTTTTAATAAGGACAGTCTCCTGTGTATCGTGATTAGATGAGGTAGTATTTGCAAAGCACTTAGCACTGTGCCTGGAATATAAATGACTGCTATTAATTACTGGTATTATTGCACCCCATGGGGAAGACCATATGACTAGGTACCAACCTGCAGGTCTGTGTGGTGTGACTGCAGACTGGCTGGGAAAGGTCCCTGACCCTGCAATTCAAGATCCTCTCTCAGGGCTTTGCGTTCTGTTAAATGCAGAGATCTCCTCAGCAGTCACTTATGCTTTGGTATGATTAGGTCTTTTCAGAAAAGTGGTGTCAAGGGTAGAAAAAAAAGAGTGAGTGTTAAAGCTCATGGTAGCTGAAGCTGAAGGCAGTGAAGACCAAACTCGCCTGACTGGGGCAGGCACTGGTGCCCACATGGGCACCAGCTGCGGTAAGAACTGCCCTTTGAAGAGTTGGGGAATAGCTGGGACATGAAAATCCTATTAAAGCTAAAATCCTGTTAATGCTGCCTATTGAGGGCATGAAGAGAAGAGCTTCTTCAAAGACTCAGCAATGTCAGCATTAGGGTTATATCTAACCTTCTCCTTAGTGGTGGCATAGCAGCCCATGCCTGATAGACACTTCCTGCTTAGACAAATGGGCTATATGTTTTGGGGAAGCCTGGGTGGTGAAAGGCTTTGACCCAAATAGAGTTAGGTCCAGGGAGGAATCTTATTAACTGCAGGAAAGCTCTGCAGTGTGCTTCTCGTCGAACTCTGCAGGTTCCAGAGAGGCCTCTTGGGCCTCACTGGGAACATTCTCCATGTGTCTCGTGTCTTGAGCCTTCTAAACTAAGATTGTGCCTGTGTTGCATGTTGGACCAACTGTCTCCCTTGATTTTCCAGGGGGTTTTATAGGACTTTCGTTTCCCAAAGCAAACATTTAAAAATAGCATCTTAAGGGGCACTTGGGTGGCTCAGTTGGTTAAGCATCCAACTTCAGCTCAGGTCATGATCTCACAGTTCATGAGTTCGAGCTCTGCGCAGGGCTCTGTGCTGACAGCTCAGAGTCTGGAGCCTGCTTCGGATTCTGTGTCTCCCTCTCTCTCTCCCCCTCCCTTGCTCATGCTCTGTCTCTCTCTCTCTCTCTCTCAAAAATGAATAAACATTAAAAAAATTAAAAAATAAAAATAGCATCTTAAGAATGAGTGGAACTCTTTGTGGGTGGAGTTCTACATAAATTAAATAACGGGTCACCTTTTAGGGGAGAGATGCCACAAACGCCGATGATTCCCTCAGGAATAACATCATCTTTCTTTCTTACTTGGAGTGAAACTTTCCCCATCCAAAAGAACCATTTCCAGAAAACTTTTGTTGAAAATTTCACTGGCCCATCACCCACAGTATGCCAATGGTGATAGTTAGCTGACGCTTTGAAAGACACTGAGGAGACTGGCCTTGGGGAGATGGTATACAAGGTCAACATGGACAAGGACAGAGAGCATGGCTGGTTCCCTCGACCCTCAGGGAAGCACTCACAGAACAAAGGGGCCAGGATATGAAATGACGGTCTTGGGCCCTGAAGAAAAGGTGTGGAACTGGGACCAGACATAAGTACTAAAGGTTTCTTCCTTTTTTTTTAAACCTACATCTCCATTTGCCATCTTGGTATGCATTTGTGTACGGGAGACTGAGTCACCCATGTTAATGCTGACCTTTAGATTTAAAGACCATATCTACACACATCAAGATTTATCACAAAGCCTATGCATTTGTCATCCTTGCCAGTGAAGAAATAAGTGTGGCATTCTTTTTAATGCAAATGTATTATACAATATTATATTCTTCTCATGCTGGATTTTATGGCACGTGAAATATATTATTTCATGCGGCAAAAGAAATAAAGTCGAGAATACACTGAAACGATGAAGATGGTGAAAATGTAAGGTAAAACAAAAAGCCAGCTTCAGCATGTTGACATGATACCCAATTATCAACTAAGCTAACCATGCTTTTGATATAGGTTTGGGAGAAATAAAGAAGAAATGTACCAAAGCATATAAAGCATTCTTTACTTTCTTCTTACCTAGGAATGCTGCCATGTTCATAACTTGACTAAACACACAGCTTGCAGGAGGTTCATCACCTGCAATACTTAAAAATTATGACATGTTTTATTATTACTGTATTAAAATCTGTCACCTACAATATACTGAATGTCTGTGTGTCCCTTCAAAATTCATATGTTGAAATCCTAACTCCCAATGTGATACTATTAGGAGGTGGGGACTTTGGGAGTTACTTAGGTCATGAGGGTAGAAGCCGTTCCCAGCGGGATTAGTGCCCTTGTAAAATAGATTCCAGGGGCACCTGGGTGGCTCAGTCGGTTAAGTGTCCGATTTCAGCTCAGGTCATGATCTCACAGCTCATGAGTTCGAGCCCCACATCAGGCTCTGTGCTGACAGTTCAGAGCCTGGAGCCTGCTTCAGATTCTGTGTCTACCTCTCTCTCTGCCCCTCTCCTTCTCATGCTCTGTCGCTCTGTGCCTCAGTCTCTCAAAAATAAATAAATGTTAAAAAAAATTTTTTTTAAAGAGAATCCAGAGGACTGTCTCATCCTCCTTCTGCTGCATGAGGACATGATGAGAAGATGGCCATCTGCAACCCAGAAGAGGGCCCTCATCGACACTTGACTGCTGGTACCCTGATGGACCTCCAGTGTCTACAGCTGGGAGACATAACTTTTTGTGGACAAGCCTCCCAGTCTATGCTACTTTGTTACAGTAGCCCAAACTAAGACACTCTCTCAACCTGTAAGATCCAACAGATCGGAGGAAAGCTATCCAGTTACCTTATATATGGTGCGTGCTTCACACCAGGTTTCCTGGAAAACAAAAAACACAAGTTAAAGTACAGTCAGTGCACAGTCTAACCTCACCAGCGGCAAAATTTTTGTTAAGTCTATTAATAAATAATCAATTACCCAGAGATCAACTTTACCTTTCAGCTGAATTTAATGGGAAAATTTTGTCATCTTCCACAGCTATAAAGTATCTGTGAAGAAAAAACAACCTAAGTTTATAAAACAAAGACATTTTTTTAAAAAAGACTTGTTTCCCAGAATGACTAGACTAACCACATTAAATCATATTCATTGTTTTTTTTTTTTAACTGGGAAAAATCTCTTTTACTATGTTTACCTATACTCTGGTTTCTCTTCAGATCGCATGACTCTTTCACCTTTTACTATGTTTACCTATAGATCACTTAGCTCTTTAAAGTTCAAATGTGATTACTAACACTATTTCTTTAATTTTTAAAACACTCCCCAAATTAATGGTAATCATTATAATCTGGAAACTGGAAAACAAAGAAATGAGACCTTATTACCTTGGGCAAACTGAAGTACAATTAGAATTCAAATTTTCTAATTTCTCAGGAGTATGTGTTCACCTCTATTAGTGAACTTCAAGGAACCAAAATAATTTGCCGGCAGGGAAATAGTACTTGAAATAATAAGCAAGTGTAGGAGTGTTCTGTGATAAGCCAAGACTTATAATGTAATGATACCCATTTTATAAACATACCAAGCCCAGTCACACACAATAACTGGACTATGAACTGGACTGTGAGTGGAATCTTTGGCATGTTAGTATAATGAGCAAATCTTGCAAATAATGAATCCGTATCATCAGTTTATAGAATGTTCGTTACTGAAAGAACACGGGAACACAAAATAAGACCAGCAGTCTTCACTACCTGCTTTGCATTATTTATTACTCACTCAAGCTATTTACTTTGAGTAACAGAAGGAGGGAAGAGAAATGGAGACTTCAGCAAGGTTGAATTAGTAAACATTATTTTAAAGTATTTCTAAACACGTTTCTACATCAAAACTACCTTCCTATCTACATTGCAACCCAAGTCCTTAAATAATGAATGAAGAGAATACTCACACTATCCATAATCCAGCTGAAGTAAACAAAGTAAATACAAGAGGTAAAAACATCCATACGCTGCATTTCTTCCCATCCATGCCTGTACCACTGAAATGAAATCAACAGGTATTAATAACCAAGGCAAAAATTTATCTCAATCGTTCAGGACTGAAAGGAAGTTCACTCTAACTGAAAAGAATTTATGAATAAAAACTGAAAGTACTTTATGAAATCATGATCCAAATCAATTACTGCCACTTACTCATGTGGAAATCCCTTGAGCAGTTAATGTGGATGATTGTTATCTAGAATTGGCTTAAATATTCCAGAGCCTTAGTTGAGAAACAAAGGGGAAATTTCTCACAAACACATTTATCCTTATACAAGCATCAATGTTTTTTAAAAAGGACAAAAGGGCTTGGGTTAGGACTTTCAGAAGGGCTAGGTACCAAAGGCTTATTCCAATCTACTTTTAGTGCTATTATTAACATTCATGGATTTATGGTTCTATGGATCTGGCATGTACATATGCCTACAGCTTGGCAGACAAGAGTCCTGGAAACAAATGGTTACTAAATAAATCAGCAGTTCAGGAGGAAATGACAAATGCTTTGCAAATCTGAACTTTTCTCATGATATGTTATTGAGCAACTATCTCAGAAGACTCTAAAGATGAATGTTCTGGAAAACAGTGCATTGTGTATAATTTTAAATGAACTCCAACGAACACAGTGGGGAAAAAGAGCAGATGCCAGGCATTCTGGATGTTATATTTGAAAGCAAAAATAAATGAATAAAAAAATTCCCCACAAAAATGAAGTAAGAGAAGCTAAGCTGTAAGAGTGTCTATGAGAAAGCGACCTGGCACACAGACCCGACACACAGAAGAATAATGTAATTAATAGGTTTCTCTAAAGAGGTATCACTGCTCATCATTTTGGGTGATTATTATAGGGAACTACAACTTGTAACATATCGTTACAAGTTTGAACCAGCACTGCCACATATCTGAGCGCCTCCCTGATATTTGCTTTTGCATGCTGACACTCCCTGGACCTTCCAAATACTGAGGTCAGAGAAAAAAACATGGCCCTCCCTTGAGGATGGCCATGAGGTGTCAGAAAGGTCTTGGTTATCAGAACTGACCTACCTGATAAGGCAGATCTTTCAGGTGAGGGGACAGACACCTGACCCTAATAATATGCCTTTGAACAGTCACGCTGTAGCCTAAACAGCTATCTGGGTAGGGATGTTAAATAAATGACAGAATCTAGGAGTTGAAAGACATTAGAGCCACTTTCAATCAATTTAATCCAGTCTAATCCAATCCAATCCAATTCACGAGTATTGACATTCTGCTTGTGCCAGGTACGACACCAGGTGGTGGACATGACTGAGGTAAAGTCTAATGAATATAACTATACACAACAGTCTATACAATATATAAAAGCTATTGTATGAAGTGATGATGCATGGCTACCCAGTTTATATAATGTAGAAGGATGATGAACACTTTAAGTATACCCACTATGGCTAGTCAAGTCAGTATCTATTCATTTATTTATGTCCAGAAAATCGTGGGTTTATAACAAAGCTATCAATTTTGCTAACAAAAAATAATTTAATCATTAGCCAAGAAGTAGAGTGAGTACAGAAAATGGGAATGTTGACTGAGCATGTAAACCAACTATTCTAGATCTGCCCCTAATAGGATGCTCTGACAGGATGAGTACAGATGAAATGGTTACACTGGAATAAGAGTCAAGAGACCTAGTTTTCAACGTTAGCTTTGCCCATAATCAACTCTATGGGCCTTGGCTAGTTACTGAAATCTGTAATACCATCTCCCCATCTTGCTGCATGAAGACCGAATTTTAAAAGAGGCATCAAAGACTGAGGCCTCACAGGGTGGTAGTACTCTGGAGGTAACCCAAGCCCAATATTTTTGCAGTAACAGAATGCTCCAATGTACCCAGAATCATCAGCCCATGAGGAACTCACCCCTCTTAACCATTTTTACAACAGACTGGTAAATAAACCAAAGCCAACTGGTTAATTACAGTGAAAAATACAACTGCCAAATGGACAGATACTCACACTGGTTTCCCTTATAGGAACAGCTATATGGGAAATCAAAACTTGGAAGCAGAAAAGTAGAATGAAGAGAGTTATCAAGATAATTCTAAGACCGTGGCATCAAGCTCCAATAGTTTTATGCACTCGGTATGGCAGTGCATTGGACTGAAATCCACCTCTGTCGCTCAGTACTTGTGTGATCTCTGGCAAGTTATGTCATCTCTTAAGCCTTTGTAATTGTGGCGATGACTTCTATTTGGTAGGGTTGTGCTGAAGATTAATGACGACACAGGTAGAGCACCTCACACATAATACATGCTCTGTAAGGGGCGGCCCGGCCAACTAGACCTGATATCTTTCAATATGCATTGCTCTTCTTATTTTATCGTGAAAGCATCCAAGGTGGCTAGTGGCTACCCTCCTAAATTATTTTATCTTTACTAGTTTAATTCTCATACAGCAAACTTGCATCCAAACTCCAGGAAAACCATACTGTATTGCTTGCCTAATGATAGATGAAATTGCCCTTTCTTAACTTAAAGGGATGCGTTGGAGGTGAAAAGAGTAAGTCGATGGATAATTGTATTATTACCTTCCAGTGGAACTACTTAAGAGCTTCTTCAGAATTTTCACATTAGTTATGCCTTTTTGGGGGGCAGGTGGTGGTAATGGCAAACTCACATGCTGTTGTAAGAAATAACATGCAGAGATCCCGTATATCCTTCACTTTATCTCTCCAATGGTAACATCCAGTATAACTACAGTACAACAACCAAGGTATTGACATTGATACAATCCTTGACTTCATCCATATTTCACCAGTTTTATATGTACTCCTTTCTGTGTGTGTATTTAGTGTTATGCAATTTTTCATGAGTAGATATGTACGATCACCACCACAGTCAACTTATAAAACATACAGTTGTTCCTAAAAGGGGAGCCAATATGACATGAGTTACATCACCTCAAAAATTGCTTTTGTTGCCCTTTTATAACCACACACACTTTCCTCTCCCACACCCTTCTTTCTAATCTCTGGCAACCACTAATCTTTTCTCCGTTTATATAATTTTATCATTTCAAAATGTTATACAAATGGAATCATATAATATGCAACCTTTGGGACTGGCTTTTGTCACTCAACATAATTCCCTGGAGATTCATCAAAGGTTTGTGTTCATTAGTAGTTTGGTACCTTTTATCATTGGGTACTATTCTATGGTATGGATCTACAAATTTGTTTATTCATCCATTACAGGACATCTGGATTGTTTCAAGTTTTGTTTGTTTATTTGTTATTAAAAAAATTTTTTAACGTTTTTTCATTTTTGAGACAGAGAGAGACAAAGCATGAATGGGGGAGGGTCAGAGAGAGAGGGAGACACAGAATCTGAAACAGGCTCCAGGCTGTCAGCACAGAGCCCGACGTGGGGCTTGAACTCACGGACCGCGAGATCATGACCTGAGCCGAAGTCGGATGCCTAACCGACTGAGCCACCCAGGCGCCCCATGTTATTTTAGAGAAAGAGGGAGAGAGCACGCATGAGTGGGGCAGATGGGCAGAAGGAAAGAGAATCTCAAGCAGACTCCATGCTCAGCACGAAGCCCAACATGGGGCTGGATCCCATGACTCTGGTATTATGACCTGAGCTGAAATCAAGAGTCAGACGTTCAACTGACTGAGGCACTCAGGCACCCCTCAAGTTTTGGGTTATTGCAAATACAGAAGCTATAGAACATTAGTGTATGGGTGTTTGTGCCAATGTAAGTTTTTATTTCTCTGGACTAAATGCCCACGATTGCCAAGTACTGGGTTGTATAACTGCATGTTTAGTTTTAAAGAATCTGTCAAACTTTTTCCAGAATTGTTGCATCATTTTACAATGCATATGGACTCCAATTTCTCCACACCCTCAGCAATATTTATTTTCTGTTTATTTAGCAGTAGCCGCCCCAATGGGTATGAAGGGGTATCTCATTGTGAATTTGATTTCCATTTCCTTAATGATTAGTGATGCTGATTATATTTTCATGTGCTTATTGGCCATTTATATTTCTTCTTTGGAAAAATGTCGACTCATACCTTTTGCACATTTGTATTAAAATTTTTTTTCATGTTTGTGTGTGTGAGAGAGAGAGAGAGAGAGCAAGCTGGAGAGGGGCAGAGAGAGAGGGAGACACAGAATTGGAAGCAGGCTCCAGGCTCTGAGTTGTCAGCACAGAGCCTGATGCGGGGGGCTCAAACTCACAAGCCATGAGATCATGACCTGAGGTGAAGTCAGACACTTAACCAACTGAGCCCCCCGCCAGGCGCCCCTGCACATTTTTAAATTGGGTTGTTTGGTTTTGCTGTTGTTGAGTGGTGGGAGATCTTTATATATTAATATATATTCATTAATTCCTGGATATTAATCCCTTATCAGATATATGATTTACAAATTCTTCTCCCATTATGTGAGTTGCCTTTCAGTCTGTTGATAGTGTCCCTTGATGCACCAAAGTTTTAAATTTTGATGAAGTCCACTGTATCTATTTTTTCTTTTGTTGTCTGTACTTTTGGTATTCTACCCAAGAAATTATTGTCAAATACAACATAACTTCCCCCTATGTTTTATTGTAAGTGTTTTATAGTTTTAGCTCTTCCTATTTAGGTATTTGATCCATTTTGAGTTAATTTTTTGCATATGGTGCAAGTAACTTCATTCATTTGCATTTCCAGAGCCATTTGTTTAAAAGACTCATTTCCCCCATTGAATGGTCTTAGCACTTAACAGGGTCTTTTGCAGAGCAAAAGTTTACATTTTTTTTAAATTTCATTTTTTAAAATTTACATCCAAATTAGTTAGCATATAGTGCAACAATGATTTCAGGAGTAGATTCCTTAGTGCCCCTTACCCATTTAGCCCATTCCCCCCTCCCACACCCCCTCCAGTAACCCTCTGTTTGTTCTCCATATTTATGAGTCTCTTCTGTTTTGTCCCCCTCCCTGTTTTTATATTATTTTTGTTTTCCTTCCCTTATGTTCATCTGTTTTGTCTCTGAAAGTCCTCATATGACTGAAGTCATATTTGTCTTTCTCTAATTTCGCTTAGCACAATACCCTTCAGTTCCATCCATGTAGTTGCAAATGGCAAGATTTCATTCTTTTTGATTGCCGAGTAATACTCCATTGTATATATATATACCACATCTTCTTTATCCATTCATCCATCGATGGCCATTTGGGCTCTTTCCATTCTTTGGCTATTGTTGATTGTTCTGCTATAAACATGGGGGTGCATGTGTCCCTTCGAAACAGCACACCTGTATCCTGTGGATAAATGCCTAGTAGTGCAATTGCTGGGTCATAGGGTAGTTTTATTTTTAGTTTTTTGAGGAACCTCCATACTGTTTTCCAGAGCGGCTGCACCAGCTTGCATTCCCATACATTTTTTTTTAATTTTTTTTTCAACGTTTATTTATTTTTGGGACAGAGAGAGACAGAGCATGAACGGGCGAGGGGCAGAGAGAGAGGGAGACACAGAATCGGAAACAGGCTCCAGGCTCTGAGCCATCAGCCCAGAGCCCGACGCGGGGCTCGAACTCACGGACCGCAAGATCGTGACCTGGCTGAAGTCGGACGCTTAACCGACTGCGCCACCCAGGCGCCCCCATACATTTTTTTTTTTAAGTAAGCTCTATGCCCAACATGGGGCTTGAACTCATGACCCTGAGATCAAGAGCCACATGGTCTATTGCCTGAGCCAGCCAGGTACCATTAGCTGTGTCTTTTTAAACTATAGATCTCTATTGTCTTACTGAAGTGGGTTAGACCCTAGGCAGTTTACAAATGATTTTGACAAGGATTAGGAAATATGTGATGATCCAAGTCAGTTTTCTGAAATAAGTAAAGGAAGATTCTTGTAATGAAGAACATATACTTTAGTCATATACACTCTACTATGCCAGGTTCTTTTGGCAACTGACAAATATGAGCTTAAGAACAGAACAATGAAGTGTGTATGTGAAGGTGGGGAAAGTTCTCTTCCCTATATCTCCTTCCTATCCATCTTTGTGTTATCATGGAGACCAGAAGATGAGAGTAAAAAGCTTTCCGGACCAGTTTCTGGTATTGTTAACCTATCAGTGCCCCATCTGACATATCTTGGTCCCGTTACTTCTTTCTCCCTCCCTGGTAGGGCTGTATTAACCGAAGAAGAGGACTCTGTTACATATATTTTTCCTTTCTTGTCCAAAATAATTTGTTTGTCCTTCCTTAGCCCATACACAGCTTATAATGTGACCAAAGAATCTGCAGTACAGAAACAACACCAACACATTCTCTACTCTCAGTGCTGGAGGAGGATTCTGGAGATGCCAGGAAATAACATTTGCTTTGGTTAGGTTTCCTAATACGTTGTGAGCTGTTCTGGATCGAAAAGTTTCGATATTTGACTGGAAGTTCCTCTGCTAAGAATAAATGAGTAGATCGATTAAATTAACTCTCTTCACTGCCTCAATCTTATCTGAGAATTAAAAGTTAAAACTGAGATGAGTCTCTTTCTCTCTCTGTCCAGACACCATTAAAATAAACTGGTCCATTGCTTCCAGTCCCATTAGAAAATGTCACTAAACTTTACTTATGTTTCCTAGCAAGGACACATTCCACTCTTTCCCTGAGCTGTAGCAACACAGTACCTACCAGCTAAGAGAGTACATTTTACCTTGACTTTTTAAGGAAAGGGGGGAGTGTGGAAGGAATACTCCATACTCCCAAGAGAGTTTTATCTTTGCATTCTGAATTATACTTCTTTTTTATTTCTGTGTACTATTTACTCCAATGATGTTATATTCCAATAATACTTCATAGTAAAAAATTTAGGATTGTTCCCGCATCCAAAATGGTAAAGTATATCTGGAACAATGGCACCTAATTAGTTTCTAATAAAAGGAGGAAAAGAGCCAAAATTGCACAAACCTTCTTGAAAGGGTTCTGGCATTTAGATTTGGTTTGGGAGGCTCTCCTCCAAATGGTATCATTTATCCAAATGATTTGCAAAGCTGTTATCCAGATGGTCAAATCCTCCTAGAGAGCCAATACTAGCTCTCTGTACTCTCTGTACACTTCTATTGTGTGTTCTTTTCTCCCAATAAATATTCCCAAAGTTTGAGTGATCTTCACTCTCTTTCACCCACTCTGTGGCAAGAGTGAGACTCTTCAACACAGAGTCAGAAGCTGCAAATCCCCATCTGCCCCCTGAAGCTTTCATTCTTCCTCAGAACCTGAACTGTATCAAACATTTGTGGTGGCTCCCACTGCTGACACTTCTGTTCTTCTGTAAGTCTTCTAGCTGTAAACTCTCAAGAGAATACCTGGCCATTTGAAAATTTACAATCTCGCGGAAGCAAACAAAGTGTTACTTTAAGCACACTTTAACTGGGACGCCTAAGACTCCGACTACTTTAACTGATTCGAAAAAGGGGTCTTGATAAAGTTGAGGTCATATAATTACGATGTACTTTTATCATCAAATTCCAAACAGATGGTTCTTACAGTAGAACCTCACGAAGCTACTGAAGTCAAAGAATATACCACTCTGTTCCCAGTGATACACCTTGAAGACAAATTTCCTATTCTTTCAGGCGATGGTAAAACCCCTCCAATCCACAAACGGAAAAGTAAAGCCCAATTGGATCATCTTCATTTATACATTTTGAAACCTTACTGGTGTGAAACCACTTACAATAAAATGACCCTAAAGTTGAGATAATATTTTCTGGGGCTGGAAAGGATTTGTCTGTTATGATTCAGAAGGATTTTGCACAACCTAGGGTAAGTGAGGAGGTAGCTATAGCTCGAGGACTCTGGAGCCAGATTCACCACATCTTTGAATTCCAGCCCTGGTGCCACCTACTGGTTGTGCGGGCTTGGTTGGTAAGCCCTCTCTTTGCCTCGGTTTCTTCATCAGTCAAGTGGGAATAATAATGGTACTTACTCATGGGTTTTTATGAGGGTTGGAGATATACTTAAAGCACTGATAACTACCTAGCATTTGATGGCTTTTCAATAAATGTTAACTATATTCTGCTACAAGTGATGTTTGGGATCTTTTTTTCACTTTGCAATTTATCAGGAAATGAGCTCCCTGCCAAAGCAATTTTTCTTTCTCTTCTCAGGGCCAGCTGGAATGGAACAGGAAAGATTAACGAGTCACCCACTAAAAACTGGGATTATCACAGTGCCTGTGAACCATGAGCATCCTTGCCTTTTTTTTTTTTTTTTAACCTTCTGGGACTCTTATTTTCCAGTCGTATCATGGAGAAATGTGAAAGGCTTGTGTTATTTTGTAATTCATTTACAATTATGAGGGGTAATGACAAGAACTACTTGTTTTGTTTTGCTCAAATGTTTACAGGCTCTCAGATAGAAATCAGCATGGGCAACCAGCTCTTATGCTGACAGTAAATTCTGCTTTCACTAAGTCCTAAGTTTGGGAAAGCGTAGTTTGAGTGACCTGGTGTCACCCTAAGATATATGACTTTCTTTAATGGGATGTACACAATATTTTTCAATCTATGAGGTCAATTTTGTCCCAAAATAATTTTCATGAGCACTGGCAAGAGACGATATATTAATTAGTAAAAGATTTCTACAAAATATTACCATCTCCAAAAGAACACGATGATTTCTTTTTTATTTTTTTCATGTTTCTTTTATTTTGAGAGAAAGAGAGACAGAGCATGAGCAGGGCAGAGGCAGAAAGAGAGGGAGTACAGAATCTGAAGCAGGCTCCAGGCTCTGAGCTGTCAGCACAGAGCCTGACACGGGGCTTGAACCCACGAACCGCGAGTTCATGACCTGAGACAAAATCATATGCTCACCAGAGCTGAGCCACCCAGGTGCCCAAGAATATGATGATTTGTAAGTAAAACCATGGTGACTGGTTTTTCCCCAGTGCTCTCTTGATTTCTAAAAGCAATCACCATCATTCAACTGACAGATCACTACAGGGATCCTCTCATGCTAGTGGCCCAAAGAACTCTTTCTCTCAGAAATAGATGGTTGACACTGTCCCCACACCATTTATAGAGTAATCCCAGAAAGAATCCCCTCCTACCAGTATTTCAGTTTGATATCTTCTCAGAATTTCTATGCCAAGATTCTCCCCGGAGTTCACTTATGTCTTTAACAGTATTTCAAAATATCGCCCACGTGACAGATTTATTGCCAACCCACCAGTCATTTATCCTCTTTTTCTTAGCTAACAGAGTCTTCTTTTATTCAGGACTGCAATGTGTTCATCCCTGACTGGTGAAAGTCATAACTGGTGTAAGCCAACCATAGCTATCTCACTCCTTTGATGAGTATCTTCCCAGACCCCTTGAACCTGGCCAATAAGAGTCAAGGGGCAGTCTACTTACTGAATAGCAAATGGGAAGGGTCTGCATCCCTGACAATGAAAAGCTTCTTTTCTTCCACTCTTCTCTTTTCCTACTTGGGAGGCTGGTGTTAAAATATACCATATAGCCGTTAGCCATAAGACAACAAACACGAAGATCCAAAGACGACACACTGAGGATGGCAGAAGAGAAGATGAAAAGAACTGACTCCTTGATAACAACATCGAGACATTGCCCCAAGCTCTCGATATCACCAGACACCAAAATTCTTGTAATGTGAATCAATTAAGCCTTTATTACATTATTATTGCAGGTTGGAAAGCACCAGAATCCATTCTCCCTTCTTCCATTATAACCAGGCAAGTGACTGCTCAGCTACACTCTAACGAGCAGCCTCCCTCTCAAGTAAGGGGGGGGGGTGCTATTTGTAGGTTCTCTCCAATGGATATGAGTGAACAGTATTCATATGATAATAGTGTAGCATCATACGATTATAGCATTGTGTTATATAGGAAAAGGTCTCTCTTTTCTAGAGACGCATACCGAAGCCCTTAGGGATTGACTGTAACAATGTCTAAAATTTACTTTGGAAAACTTCACCAACTGGGTGATGAAAAACTTCTGAAATTGAGTGGTGATGGTTGCACAACTTTATGAGTGTAATTAATGCCACTGAGTTGTGTTCTTAAAAATGGTTAAAATGGCAGAATTTACGTTATATATATTTTACCATAATAAAAATAAGTATAAAAAATAGCACATCAAAAAAAGACACACATTAGGATATCTATTATCAAAAAAACCCACCAAAAAAAAAAAAACCCAGAAAATAACAAGTGGTGGCAAAGAAACTCTTGTGCACTGTTGCTGGGAAAATAAAATGGGACAGCTGCTGTGAAAAACAGCGTGGAAGTTCCTCGTGGAACTTCCTCAAAAAATTAAACATAGTATTCACATATGATCCAGTAATTTCATTTCTGGCTATATACCATAAGGATTGAAGGCAGAGACTTGAAGAGATAGCTCCACATCCATATTCACAGCAGCGTTTTTCGCAAGAGCCAGAAGATGGAAGCAATCTAAATGCCCACCGATGGGCAAATGGATAAACAAAATGTGGTCTATGCATACAATATAATGTTACTCAGCCTTGGAGAGGAAGGAAATTATGCCACATGCTACAACATGGCTGACCCTTGAGGACATTATATTAAATGAAATAAGCCAGTCACAGGAGGGCAAAGAATGTATGACTGCACTTCTAGGCTACTTCCAGGGTGGTCACATTCATAGAGACAGAATGGGTTGCCAAGGGCTGGGGAGAAAGGGGGAATGCGGAGTTCACGTTTAATGGGTACAGAGTTTCTAGTTTTGTAAGACGAAAAGAGTTCTGGAGACGGGTGGTGGTGATGGTTGCACAACAGTGTGAATGTACTTAATGCCACTGAGCTACGCACTTAAAATGGTTAAATTGGTAGATTTTATGTTATGATATTTTACCACAATTAAAAAAAATAGACACAAGGAAAACGTCTTGCAAAAATCTGGTCTTGGGGGCGCCTGGGTGGTTCAGTCCGTGAAGCATCTGATTCTTGATTTTGGCTCAGGTCATGCATGATCTCATGGTTTGTGAGATAAAGCCCTGTGTCAGGCTCTGTGCTGATGGCATGGAGCCTGCTTGGGATTCTCTCCTTCCTCTTTCTCTGCCCCTTCCCTGCTCACACTTTGTCTCTCTTTCAAAAATAAACAAACAAACATTAAAAAAAACCCTGATCTGAGAAAACAAAGTTTCTTGATTCTTTAAAAAGAAAAAAGAAAGAAAGAGAGAAAGAAAGAAAGAAAGAAAGAAAGGAAGGAAGGAAGAAAGGAAGGAAAAGAGAAAGAAAAAGAAAGAAAGAAAGAAAGAAAGAAAGAAAGAAAGAAAGAAAGAAAGAAAGAAAGAAAGAAAGAGGCAGGGAGGAAAAGAAAACAAAACTGTCACCTGGTATGTCTGACTTGGAAAGCAGATCATCTTCTTATTTTGCTTATAACTTTGTGAGAAATGGCTGAAAAGAGCCTGCATATTAATGTGAATTATCTGTTCTTGTTCTTAGTATGAATTATAAGAAAGAGACTAGCCTAGGACAGAAGAGACTGCTTTGCAGAGAGACAGATGCAAAAGAAGGAAGGAGTTTAGAAATTTGGAGCTTTGAAAGGCTGGAAAAGCCAGTGGCTTCTACACCTCAAATGGCATGAGATTAGAGATGAGAAAAAGCATGTTGCCGTCTTTCCAAAGTCTTTTGTCTCAGAGACCCCAGTACAGCTGCCATTAAATTGAAGGAAGGAAGCATGGAAGCAAAGAAATAAAGCAAGCTTGAGACCCATGACTTGGAAAGAACTTTGGGAGAGATTGCTGGTATGTGAACTGCCTGAAAATTAACAGATCAGAAGCCAGCAGAGTTTCTGAGGGAATTGTGGTATTTGTGAAGGTGCTACAGCCAAGCCAATAAAACCGTGTGAGAGCTACACTCTCAGACCTCCAAATTCGCACCAGCAGGCAATTAAAGCATTGCAAAAGCTGTATAGTCACCAAAGATGGGGCATATCCCAACACCCACTTTAGATTTGGCTAAAGAGGATAGGCAGATGCTCCCCAAGGGCAAGGCCAAGGGGCACACAGAGCCATGATGAAGGGGGTCCCCCTGAAGGGCATATCTGGGGTACCATCAGGAACCATCTCCTCTGCCAGGGTGGGGAGCCTTCCCATCACCTGTTCCAGGATTCCAGCACTGCTATGGGCTGGGGGCTGCTGTGTGCATTCCTTTCCCCTCTTTTGAATGGCAATTTTTAAAAATCATTTAATTGGATTTATTTAAAAAAATTTTTTTAATTTACATTTATTTATTTTTGATAGAGAGAGACAGAGCACAAGTGGGGGAGGGGCAGAGAGAGAGGGAGACACAGAATCCAAAGCAGGCTCCAGGCTCCACGCTGTCAGCACAGAGCCTGAAGCGGGGCTTGAATTCACAAACCACAAGATCATGACCTGAGCCGAAGTTGGGTGCTTAACCAACTGAGCCACCCAGGAGCCCCTTGAATTTATTTTTTTTTAATTTACATCCAAGTTAGTTAGCATATAGTGCAACAATGATTTCAGGAGTAGATTCCTTAGTGCCCCTTACCCATTTAGCCCATCCCCCCTCCCCCAACCCATCCAGTAACCCTCTGTTTGTTTTCCATATTTATGAGTCTCTTATGTTTTTGTCCCCCTCCCTGTTTTTATACTATTTTTGCTTCCTTTCCCTTATGTTCATCTGTTTTGTCTCTTAAAGTCCTCACATGACTGAAGTCATAGGAGTCATTTCTCTTTCTCTAATTTCTCTTAGCATAATACCCTTCAATTCCATCCATGTAGTTGCAAGTGGCAAGATTTCATTCTTTTTGATTGCCTAGTAATACTCCATTGTATATATACCACATCTTCTTTATCCTTCATCCATTGATGGCCATTTGGGCTCTTTCCATACTTTGGCTATTGTGGATAGTACTGTTATAAACATGGGGGTGCATGTGCCCTTTCAAAACAGCACACTTGTATCCCTTGGGTAAATACCTAGTAGTGCAATTGCTGGGTCAGAGGGTAGTTCTATTTTTAATTTTTTGAGGAACCTCCATACTGCTTTCCAGAGCGGCTGCACCAGTTTGCATTCCCACCAGCAGTGCAAAAGAGATCCTCTTTCTCTGCATCCTCACCAACATCTGTTGTTGCCTGAGTTGTTAATGTTAGCCATTTTGACCGGTGTGAGGTGGTATCTCATTGTGGTTCTGATGGTTTTGATTTGTATTTCCCTGATGATGAGTGATGTTTGAGCATTTTTTCATGTGTCGGTTGATCATCTGGATGTCTTCTTTGGAGAAGTGTCTATTCATGTCTTTGGCCCATTTCTTCACTGGATTATTTGCTTTTTGGGTGTTGAGTTTGTAAGTTCTTTATAGATTTTGGATACTAACCCTTTATCTGGTATGTCGTTTGCAAATATCTTCTCCCTGAATGGCAATTTTAATCGTGGTTTTCTACCCCCTGTTCCACCATCGGACACGGACTGTGAGTGTGAGTGCAGAGGGGAGATAATTTGCCTTTCAGTTCACAGGTTGCCAGATCATTAGGAACCACACCCAAACCTGATGGAAAGGACAGTGCATTACCCAGAGATCATGGACTTTCAGGTGGTGCATTAATGGATGGATTTTGTTTGTCTCCCTGGGGATGAAGTGAGTGTGTTCTATATTGGGAAATAGGATATTCACTGATATTTGGTGGCCGGAGGGACTGACTGTGCCCAGACTGTCAGCTGTCTAGGAAAATCTATTCTCCCCTTCTTCCCCAGTGTTCGAAGAAGAACAAGGCCTTTGGCTGCCCCAAGCCCTCTGCCCTGTGAGGCAACCATGTGACTAAATTCGTGCCAATGGGAAGGGAGCAGAAGAGATGTGTGTCACTTCCCAGCCCAGCACACACACCTCCCAAACACTCATTTCCCTCGGGTTGAGATGGTGATGACTGCAAGAAAAAAGCTATGTTGAGCATAGCCTGGAGGTCATGAACCTCTCCTCCTCCAGTGAGAGGAGACCCTCTCACACAAAGAAAACAAACTTCATTTTTAAGCCACATTATTCTTGTTCAGCTTGTTACAACAGCTGAATCTTTTATTCCAGCTGACATTCAGATACTCTGAATACATTTACAGATGCTCTGTTTACAGGCCAAATACCTTATCCAATACTCCACATTATTCCATATAAAAATGACAAAGTCACTCTGTCCATGAGCGACTCGAGAGATACATGGATTCTGAGGCAAGAGTAATTTACTAGAATTCTTCCCTGGTGAATCAGATGTTCCAAGCAAAGAGGTGGTTCCTCTAAGTCTGTGGAAGGATTAAGGAAGGGAATGGCTTCCTTACTTAGCAGTGACCTATCTTTCATATATAATTATCACAAAAGTTTTATAAATACACACATACCTTCCCCCTAAAGAGCTAGGTCTAGTTGCATTTTATAGATCTGGAATCAAATGAATAAAAAAGGCTGGGTAACATCATTAATTTTACTTCACAGATGGCAATGAGGTGTTTACTCTCAACATGCCTAATGCAGCAGCTCTAAAGACTCTTTTCTAGATCCTCCACCATATGCAATTACTTCATGTGCCTTCCCATCCCTCAGGCAAAATACAAACACACAAAAACTCTCTAAAGCGTCCGACTACATCTAATTGAAAATGAAATCTTTGTGCCTAAAAGTCCCCAGCCTACAGCTTTGAAAGAGCATCACAGCAAACTTTCCTGGCCCACAGTCCCAGTTCCAAGTGCCAAAAAAACCTATGACTCCTCACGATGCTGACTCTCTCTTGCTACTCTCTGACACTAGCGCCTCAGGCTGGTTCAGTGAAGAGATGCAACTAAACACTAAACAAACCAGAGCAAACAAGAAAGCCCTAAAGGACAGATAGGTCCACAAAGTTCAAGAGATGGGGGCCTGAGAAGGAAATTCAGGCAGAATCCTATATGGCTAGTGGTACAATGCTAACGCGGAGAAACGCTAGGCTACTGCACGTGACCCTCAAATCCCAAACCCTGAACTTGGATGTCCTCGTCCAGCAGATTGGCAGCTGCTCAGTGGATGCTTTACACCAAAGGTGATGGCCCTAATGATAACTCAGCCACTCTCCAACGGAGTGGGAATGCAGAACACAGCCAGAACCGTGAACCCATGTCCTGGATCCAGATTCTCCGGTTTCAAATCCAGGCTCTGCCACTTAGTTGTGGGGGGATGTTTCGCCAATTGCTTACCCTCCCTAAGCCTCGATTTTCTCCTCTATAGGATGGGATCATAATAGTACCTATTTCCTAGGGTTGTCTGCCATGAGGATTAAGGGCATTAATCCATACATATACGTTTCTTTTATAAGCCTATGGCAAGCGCTCAATAATTGGAAGTCTATTATTATAAATAGCTGTTTTAATATCACTGATGTCCAACCCATTTGTGATCCAAGAGAAACAAGTAGAACTATAGATTTATTCCAGCTTCACGGTGACTAGGAATTCAGTGAGGAACTTGAAAGAGAATGTAGGAGAGGCTTTTTATGTTCTGTCGGTGACGCAGGGTACGTCCTTGTACAAAAATCCTCCCAACGGTCCCTCAGAAATTATGCTGATACTTCTTTAGAAAGAAAACAACCACACGAAAGATAAGGGGCCAGAGGTTACTTTGCGGGGTCTGGACTGGTGCTGAAGAAGTTCGTACGTCGTCCCGCAGCCCTCCCACAGCCGGAAGTATGAATCAACAACTCAAGAGCCCAGACTCCCCGAAACTTCACCAGAATGAAAACCAGTGAAACCAGGGACTCGTAAAATGTAGTTAACCGCCTGATGCCTGTTCTTCCGCAGCCAGGCTGCCATCCACGCACCTTGTACAAGGTGACCTAAAGCAGTTTCTCGCTTCGTACAGTTCCCTGTCCAAAAATCTACCTGGACCAGACCTCATAAATTATCAGCCTTCTCCGTCTTCCTTGACCCCTCGTGCCCACAGAGGAGGTCCCTTGACGTTAACTGTAAGGCTACAGGGTATAAGTGAGGATGCGCCTGCCGGATTCAGAGCAAAACGACAAATCGACCGATAAAGGTGGCTCTTCAGTTAAGCAACGAAATGAGGCACACAGAGCCGTAACACAAGCCAGCCAAAGGCTTGCCAGTGTGCCACTGAGAAGGCCGGCATGTTTCTCAACTGTCCAAAGCAGCGGCTGGGGGGCTCCTTGGTGGCCATCCAGAGTCCCGTCACCAGACCGACGATACCGTGGCTTTGGTCCTGCGTTAGCCATGCAGGACGCTGCTCTCCCACGGTCGCTTTGGCCACTCACATGCCAGCTCCCTTCTGTGGCGCGTCTCTCCCTTCCCGTGAAGATCGGTCACGGATGAAGCCCCCCTCCTCTCCCGGGACAGGAAGTGGGGAGACACACATGCAGTCTCCCCCAAGTTCCTCCCTCTGTCCCTTCACTGCACCTGGACCAACAACCTCTCCCCCACCATGGCCTGGCTGCCCGGGTGCAGGACAACGAGCACTGAAGAACACGGTTCTACCTTTCGGGACTTGCCCCCTGCCTGTGCTACTTCTCTCTTCCAGCTCTGGAACCTGTAGTTCACCTTCACCGGCTCCACAGTCCTCGGTCCCCTTGCAAAGGACGGCCTGAGGAAACAGTTTTCTTTCAGAAACAGCTCATCAGGAAATAGCCTGTTCTCTTTCCATACAGAAGGAATTTATAGCATGTTATTCAGATTCTCACATCGGCCACACTCCCCCTAACATCGTGAATTGTTCCTTGCTTGTGTGAATGAACTCAGTGAACTTTCACTGAGAAGGTTGAACCATTAGAGTTCTCAGCGTGTCTGAACACTGCCTGACAGGGGCAAAGCTGCTCTGATTCTGAGGATGATAAACAACCTGACAGTAAAGAATAGCAATTCGCCAAACTAGTCTTGCTTGACAGAAATATCCTCACTTACCAATCCAAATTTACCAAGTCATCTATGGGCCTACAATATGGGTTTCTGGATGGAGTTACTGCCAAGACAGGATTTTCCTAAGCAAATAATGTTACTTTAATCCACAGTGAATACATTTCTATTCTGGTGGTTCTTGTCAGTTGGCTTCCAGGGTTTGAGCTTTCTGGTGAATGAAGAAGAAACGTGCAAGGCTCAGAGCCGAGGCCCGGGACGGGGGCAGACTAATGGGGTGCGGTCACCCTACTTCACCCTCACCTGCTCTGCTCTCTGCCCTCTTCCTACACACACCGAGGCCCAGGCCAGTCTTACGCATCTTGCTCCCCTCAAATCACCTGGACTTGGGGATTGCATGCATGTGGAATTAAGAGTCAGAAAATGGGAAGTGTAAGTCCCCAGCAATGCCATGCCTGAAACAGTTAATTGTTAACAGTTAAATGTACATCCTGTCAGGCTTGTTGCCCCATACCTGTACGTGTGAAATCTTGTACTTAGCCAACTGTGGGCACCTTTAAGAGTCAGTAGACACAGATGTCCTTTTGATCTTGTTCCCCCAAACTTGCAGTCTCTACTTCTCCATTAATGGTGGCTCCATCCTTCCTACTTCTCAGACCAAAAGCCGCAGGGTCACCTTAGACACTTCAATTTCTCGAACACCCACATTTAGTGTGCCAGGAAATCCTGATCTAAAAATGATCCTGAACTTGGCTACTTCTCACCACAGTGGCCAAGGAGATCCTTTTAAAACACAGATCAGGTAGATCATGACATTCTTTAGCTCAACTCCCTGTTAAGGGTAAACACCCAGGCCCCAACCTCAGAGTGCACTCCCTTCTGGCTTCATCCACTACTTGCCCCTGGCTCGGCTACTCTGGCCTCCATGAGGACCTTGGATATCTCTGGCACCTCCCTACACTACCTCCCACAAATGCATATGGCTGATCTCTTACCCCCACAAATCGTCATCAAGGTGGTACCTTTTTGGGGAGGGCCTCCCTGAAAACCCATTTATTTTATTTTTTTAAAGTTTATTTTTTAAATTTATTTTGAGAGAGAAGTAGAGAGCAAGTGGGGGAAAGGCAGAGAGAGGGGGAGCAAAATCCCAAGCAGGCTCCGCGATGCCTGTGCAGAGCCTGATGAAGGGCTTGAACTCACAAACCATGAGCTCATGACTTGAGCCTCAACCAGGTCATGAATTTCCTTCACTGGCCTGTTATCTACCTTATTCTCTACGGCGCCTGGTACTATGGTTTATCTATTTATTTTATTAACAAACCTTCTTCTTTCACTAAATGTAAGCTCTGTGAGAGTAGAAATTTTATCTTCTGTTTCCTGTTTTATCCCCAGTGTCTAGAGAGAGGCCTGGCTCGTAGTAGGGTGCTCGATGAATATCTGGTGAATGAATGAGAGGCGCTATGCTTGGAAATGGGAAATATCAGAATTAAAAGAGCAAACACAAAAGCAGCAATCTTGGCTCAAGGGAACATAAACATGGACACAAATAACTACAGGATAAGGAGCAACCTGATCATTGCTATGCATACACTGAAAACAAAGATCTATGTCTACACTACAGTAAGAGTGATTAATTCTGACTATGGGGATTTGGACAGGGTCTGTGGAGAGAGTGGCATCTGAACTGGGTCTTGGACAAACAGAATTGCAACATACTGAGAGGGAATGAAAAGCTCTTAACAGAGAAACTGCCTGAAAGGGAACAGAAAATATTTGTGAAGAAGAGTCTGTGGGGCAGCAGGACTGATGTGAGGAGCATCTGATTGAGGAGATGTGAGGTGGGAGGCAGGGCTGGGGTGGGGGGGGGGGGGAGGCATCTGTAGTCAAGCTGTGTGGAGCCCGGCACCTTAGGAAGGGGGTTGTGGGGAACACATTCTCAGGTAAGGTGGGCGTGGGAGGGGATGGGCATCACTTTATTGAGCAAGAAGGTGAAAACAGTGTTTCAGGAGCATTAACTTCACTGTATGTTCACAGTATTCTCCAGAAACATAAAGACATGGCAGGTAGAGAAAGAGGTGAGGAGGCCACAGGAAGGATTCCCATGCCTGTGTGTAAGACACTTCTCTTTGGGAGTTCTCTGCTTGGGAATGGTGAGCTAGCCATGGTGTGCCTGGTCCTTGTTACCTCACCAAAATCCACAACTGACCAAAGGTGAGACAAGGTAGAGAGACCACAACACTGAAGATTCTTGGAATGGTTGACATGATGGGAGTAAGCTCCAATAAAACACCACATGTTCTGGAATCAAATAAAATACCAAATATGTTCTGGAAATCAGTTAGGGGTCCCTAACATGCACATTTTTCTTTCCTGATGAGTATTAAACAGAAGATTTACAAAGATAAAGAGATGGTTTACATTGAGTTGGGGTACAAAGAAATTTTGGCATCTTAATGCATAGAATCAATATGTGTACTGTCTTGAGAGGCCATTGGATCCCCAACTACCTGGTCCTGAAGCATTCTACATGATGTTAAAAGAATGAGGGGAAAGGGGAACCTGGGTGGCTCAGTCAGTTAAGCGACCCACTCTTGATTTCGGCTTAGGTCACCATTTCATGGTTAGTGAATTGAAGCCCCACGTCCCAGGTTCCGTGTTTACAGTGTGAATCTTGCTTGGAATTCTCTCTCTCTCTCTCTCTCTCTGCTCCCCCCCTGCTTATGCTCTCTCCCTCTCTAAAAAAAAAAAAAAAAAAAAAAAAAAAAAAAAAAAACTTAAAAAAAAATGAGGGGAAACAATGTGTGGGACTCCTGCTGGTGGCAAGCGAAGAATCTGCTTGGGATTCTCTCTGCCCCTCCCCCACTCACGCTCTCTCTCTGTCTCTCTCTCTCTCTCTCTTAAAAATAAACTAAAAAAAAGAAAGGAAAAAAAAAGAATGAGGGCAAAGAGTGTGTTGGGTCAAAATGACCTATTTTATTAAAACACAATAACTAAACCATGGCGGTAACTTAAAATTAGGTTGCAGAAGCTAAGATTTTCTCTGAAGTACCATTTTATTCGTTGATTTTCTTTTTTGGGGACAGCAAAAAAAAAATTTATTTTATTTTATTTATTATTTTTTTTTTTTACTTTCTCCAAGACATTCATTATACATTTAGGTAGGCAGTATATATTTGCAAAGAGAGAAGCGTGTCTTGGGAGCCCTGAATTTCATCCTCTAGCTGTGAACGAATAGCTCATTTCTTTTAAATTGCAAACGAATTACTTGCAGCTTTCTCTAGTTCCTTCAGAAAAATATCTAAGTCATTGTCTTCTTTATTATGTCTTTCCTTCTTATTTACATACCTACCTAAAAAAAGGAGATTGTATTTACATCCACCCAACAATTATTTACCGAGTGCCTCCCTGCGTCAGAGAAGGCCCTGGGTAGTGACTGGAGAAGGTACAATTATGAAGGCAAGGATTCTGCCCAAGGCATCGAGAGAAGACAGACACAATTAAATAATTACAAATGCAAATGTAACCATGTCTGTAATCCAAACAAGCTACCAGGCGCAAAGTAAGGCTGCATACTCCCAACTGAAGAAGCTGGGAAGACATTAGAGGAGGAGGTGACATTTAAGATGGTCTTCGAGGAATTCACCAAGCAGACAAAGCTGAAAGGGCATTCTGGGCAGAGGGAGAGCTTGAACAAAGCCATGGAAACACAATTCAGTTATGAACCTATTTTGCCAGTGAGGAGGATTTCAGTTATACTTCAGGATTTCAGAAATACTTTGGGGGGAAGGGTGGGTCTAGAGGCAAAAGCAGAAAGAATGCTTGATGTGTTTCATTCATAAACACATATCCGAGGTAAGATGAACAGAAACCTGTTAATTTATTTCCACTGAGGGGATTTTTGCATTTGGAGTAAAGTCAGCTTGGGCTTGGTAAAGGAGAAAAAGTTGTCACATTGATGGGATCCATAGATTTTGTTCTAAAACAGAGGTATGTAAATCAAAGTATGTTCTGGGGATCCAATCACTATTGAAACTGAGTGATAAAACCAGAAGGGACTATCATTTCCAAATTATACTTCAGTGATTTCTCTACAATGAAAATGGTCACAAAGCAGAAAACCTAATTAAGATGGGGGTGGGAGAAGAAAATGAGACTGTAGATTCATTCATAGGAGATAAAGATTTATGAAGACTCAGTGATAGGATAAGGAAAGGGGTTAGAATAGCTCTTTAATTAAAGGATAACATTCCATTCTTTGTTTTTTATTGTTCAACAAAGATAAAGAGCTATCCAGTTCTCTCTCTCAGGCAGAGAAGTGCTTAACAGCTCCTGTTTACTGTGATAAAATGACACCCAGGGCTGTGGGTGGACACCAGTCTGTTTTTCTGTGGCCTCACAAGTCCCCAAACTCTGCTACAGGGTGGCCATCGACCATCACTTTAACCTCATCTCATTCCTTCCAGCTGGGACCTGACAGTGGGTCAGGTGACTGCAGCGACCGCGCACATAGCTGCCCACGTCGTGAACTGGCAGGGTGGCTGTGGCTCCAGCCCTCACACTCTGGGTCCTGAAACCATCCTTGCTCAACGTCTGGTAAAAGCAGGTGGTACAGAAAAGCTGCAAAGCCCGTTTCTTAGACAAGGGAAAGGGAACTTTCACAGGCAAGTGGAGGAATGCATTTTGGGGCTGGGGCTGAGGAGACAAGGGCGACTATATTTGAATCTAAAGGAACCATAAAAATAACTACAGCAAATTTCTTCTAACGGTCCTATCTGCTAATTTGGCCTGCCACTTTTGAGTGATCAAAGGTATCAGTGAGATTTTGGAATCAACCTGCCTGGGAAGTATTTCCTTAGTAAATAATAAAATAACAATAGCAACAACAATGATGGTAAGATATTGGCAGCAGTTAATATATATGCACCTAATATTCTGCTAAGCCTTTTATATGAATTCACAAGTCCTCATAAGAACTCTACGAGGTAGAGACCATTACTATTGCCAATTGACAAATGAGAATACAAAGGCTTGCAAAGGTTTAGTATCTTGTTCAGGGTCACACAGCCAGTAAGTAGTTGAGTTCCAGGACTTGCCCACCACATCCTACTAAACTCACTCACCACTTACCGAAAACACTCCGTGAACTATCATGTGTGGATGATGTTCTGATTAATTAATTTTGATGGCTTTGCTTTTAAATCTTACTGATAATCTTTCAAAAATCTATCTTATCTCAGAAAAGACAATATACTCAGCAAAATAATGCCTTTTACTGGTGACTGAGGGTCTTCTGTTGAGAATCATGATTTGTCTCCTCTGGGATGTCTTAGCCTTCCCCCATGTAATTCTTAACCCATCTTTCTGGAACCAGCCAATCGGCAAAAGGTTTTCCCTCACCACCAGCTCACAGTGGGTTTTGGGGAAAAATATTGCCCATATTTCAGGTTTTTCAGTTCAGGGAGTAAAGCTCAGGTATTTCAGAATCAGAGACGTGGATATTGTGGTGGCTTTAGGTTTTCCAGAATTCCCTTCCCTGCAGGTTTCTGGGTAAGAGTGGGCCACAAGAGATATTTTCACGAGATTTAGAGGTGCAAGTGAAGCAGTAGTTATCAGAAAATAAAAAAAAACAACCAAACTTTATTCTGGGATAATTTTAGATGCACAGAGCCTTTCTGTTTTTATGTTGGAAGGTTGGGACAGGTGCGTTTGTAGCTCCCACACATGGTTGTTCATCTGTGGCTCCCTTCTTGCTGCAGGACAGCCGCTGGGCCTGCAGCTACTCCTGTTTGCCCAGATCCCCCTTCAACTCTTCCAACTGCTGGGTCAGTAGTGTGTTACTCCCATGATGGAGTCACCGGCTTCTCTGGTGGGACAGCCACTTCATCAAGGTTGGAGTCAGGAGAAGTGACCCAGTCCCCAGTCCGTCCTCATGAGTTCCACGGTGCACCTCTGGGATCAAGTTTTCCTTTGACTTCCCCAACACCCCCTCTTCATGAATCTTTCCCTTCACAGTGTCTACCCAGTGGACGTCACGCTCCAGCATGGAAGTGAAGAAAATAGCTTTGCACAGACAGTTCAACCAGTTCTACAGTTGTGCAAGTTTAAATCCTTGTAATCGATCTTAATATATCTCTGTATAAATCCCTGTTAATCAATTTTAATATATCTCTGTACCCATACATCTCCATTTCTGGTTTTGCTTCTCTCTTCGAACCCTGCCTGACAGACATGAAGGGGTTGAAACCTTGAATCCAATGAAAACTTTGCTTCTGGATGGAAAGATCTCATACTGATGATTTATTCATACCCAGAAGCCAAGATCAAGGAAGAGAAAGAACAGGTAAGAGAGAGTGAAAAGGGGTCATGGAAGCAGAAAAAATAAAAGTTATTGGTGATACTGTAACATATGTCAACTTCATGCCAGGCACTGTGCTTGCTGCAAGAAAATAAAAAGATCAATAATAACCCTAGAATTTATAACCTGTGGAGGAGGAGAGACTCTTAGCTAACTATAAAGAAATAAGTGCTATATAATTGGCATGAATAAAGTACTATGGGCAAACAGAAGAGGAAGTCATTAATTTTGTCTGAGAGGATCAGGGAGGGTTCTGCACATGAGGTAACACTGACGCTGGGCCATGAAGAATGAATAAGAAACTCACTAGTTCCAGGATTCTCAAATTTTAGCAGGCATCAGAATCAAATGGACTAAATTCAGGAAGAAACTGAAAAGCTACTTGGCACTAGGTACACATGCAAATTTTTGTTGAATGAATGATTTCTTTAGCTGTGCTGATGTGTTATTTTTGTAGGAAAACAAATTGTGTTCAGTGGAAAACTATGCATCATCTAGAGAAGAGCTCCCCTTGTTATCTGATTCTACGGGAGCTATCTTACAACTGTAAATTCTAAGTAACTGAGAGCAAGGCAAAATAATTCTTATCTATAGACATGCAGATTCTGTTCTGTCTGGTAGAAGTTCAATTGATTCCCTTGTGACAAAACCACTTTTGTGTCCATGTGCACATTTACTCATTCATTTCAATATTGCTTATCTATAATTCAACATTGTTGGTCTATATAAATTTTTAAAAATTCTCTTTGAGCTGGTTATAACACCTGCCTGGTTCCATTACTGATTAATGACTGCAATAAAGTCTGTAACACATGTTCCTTTTTGTATCTTTAAGAGAGTCATGAATTTACTAAATTCTAAATATTATCCTTTAACAGCTTCAAACTTTTAAGGAAAAAGCCAATTTTAAGGCTAAATATATTATACTAGAACATGGAAAAATATGAGAAGCTGCCCAGATTTTTTTGAAAATAGAATACTTCTGATACCAAAAACTGTGAGTACATCTCCAAAAAAAAAAAAAAAAAAAACTATAGACTAATTTTATTTCTGAATAAGAAGATACCAACTCTCACATTTTTGAATAAGTATTTGAATAAGTATTTTTGATATAAAAATTCATAAAGTTTTATAATTCTTTGCTAAAAATGACAAATTTTTTTATTTTTTAACATATCCACAGTTTACGCCCTTAAGCAAATAAACAAACAAAAACTAGACAACAACAACTGTTGTTTTTTGATCTTATAGGTACGTCTATTGAGTGGATCAGAAAGATCTCTTCACTCCATCTTCTCTATACATGGATCATTCATCAGGCAGTCTCTGCAAAATATGCCAGTAAGTTTTTCACTAATTTTCTTAAATGGCCATAGTTTAAGCAATATTTAGCCAAACTTGTAAAAACAAACAAGGGAGATTTCAAAGCATGTGCAGTTTCTCGGTGAATTATGAAATCACAAAAATGTTTTCTGAACAATTAGAGAACATGAATCAGGAAGAAAGTTACCTATCAGCACAGGTTTTATTTATTTATTTTTAATTTTTATTAACTAATTTTATTTTTAAAATTGTATTTATTTATTTATTTATTTATTTATTTACATCCCAGTTAGTTAGCATATAGTGCAATGATTTCAGGAGTAGGTTCCAGTGATTCATCCCCTATGAATAACACCCAGTGCTCATCCCAACAAGTGTCTTCCTTAATGCCCCTTACCCATTTAGCCCATCCCCCACCCACAACCCCTCTAGTAACCCTCAGTTTGTTCTCTGTATTTAAGAGTCTCTTACGTTTTGTCCTCCTCGTTTTTATATTACTTTTGCTTCCCTTCCCTTACGTTCATCTGTTTTGTATCTTAAATTCCACATGAGTGAAGTCATATGATTTTTGTCTTTCTGTGACTAATTTCACTTAACATGATACCCTCCAGTTCCACCCATGCAGTTGCAAATGGCAAGATTTCATTCTTTTTGATTGCTGAGTAATACTCCATTGTATATATACCACATCTTCTTTATCCATTCATCCATCAATGGCCATTTGGGCTCTTTCCATACTTTGGCTCTTGTTGACAGCACTGCTATAAACACTGGGGTGCATGTGTCCCTTTGAAACAGCATACCTGCATCTCTTGGATAAATGCCTAGTAGTGCAATTGCTGGGTCATAGGGTAGTTCTATTTTTAATTTTTTGAGGAACCTCCATACTGTTTTCCAGAGTGGCTGCACCAGTTTGCATTCCCACCAGCAATGCAAAAGAGATCCTCTTTCTCCGCATCCTCGCCAACATCTGTTGTTGCCTAATTTTAGCCATTCTATCAGCACAGGTTTTAATATCACCAAATTTGGTTTGTTTGGGAAGAGCTTGCCACCTGGAACTTTCCCTTTACTGAATTTAGTTCATATTCAAAACTGAAGCCAGTGCCTTACTCTAATTAATCTTTAAAACCTTGGTTTTGACAACTGTAGTTTGGCAGGCAAGCTACTTTTTAGAATGAAAATATCTCACAGTTAGAGACTGCAGCTGTAGGGAATAAAATTCAGAATAAATGAAAAGAATGAGCCACAACTAAGTGTGAGTTATTTCAGAAGGGTGAAGATGGGTTAAGAATTTTATTAATATCCTTAACAAAAAAAAAAGAAAAACAGTATTATTCCTTAGACACTGAAAGGCACTAAGTAGTAAGACTTGAAGGGGATCAGGATATGCCACCTCAAACCATGACTGTTTTACATAAGAATTGTTTCAAGGTGAAGGCATTGGACTTCCTGAAATCCTATCTGCCTACAAGAAGAGCCTCCCCAAAGAACTCAATTGTCATATAAATCCCCTACCAGGAGTGACTCTACACCCAGACACTGTCACACATTAGCAGGACTCCTGTCTATTCTCCCCAGGGCCCCCTGGTCTTCCCAAAAAGTTGTTTGCTTTTCTGGAAATGCCCCTTCTTCCCCTCTTCTAGGAGGTTAGATATATAGACCCTGAATTTGTTTTTCTTACTGAGGTATACATGACATACAATGTTATATTAGACGTCAAGCTCTCACCACCCTTTCAAGTTACTCATCTCTGCGACCTCCCAAGGGTAAGTGGGATTCACATGCTAATAAACTGGTTTGTTTTCTTTTGTTCATCAACCTTTTGTCATCCCAATTTATAGGGCCCCAGGAAAAGAACCCAAGAGGGGAAAAGGAGAAGGAAAAGGAGAAGGAAAAGAAGACAGAGGAGAAGCAGTAGCAGCATTAAGATCAGGAATAGTAAGCTATTTCCTTAACATAAATTTTAAAAGATCTTTCTAAAATCAATAGCCAGAGCCATTCTTAACCATGGAACCATAATAAGGCATTGCCTTAAAAATCAGGAACAAACTAAGGGTGGACTCTGAGTGTTTATTTAGCAATGTTCTGGAAGCTCTGGACAATGCAGTGACACATAAACTAGATATAATAGGTATAATGTTATAAAGGAGGAGGCAAAATCAAGTGTTCCCTGATGCTGGGCTGGTTTACCATTCTCACCCTCACCTCACCCACGCATAAGGTACAACTGAAAAACTATTAGATTTAACAAGAGAAGTGAACAAAATGGCTGGATAAAAAAACAAATATCTAAAAATCAATAGCTTTCCTGTGTACTAGCAATAACAATTACAAGATATAATAGAAAAAAACCCCACATTCACAGTGTGCAAGATGTTAACATTTGAAGGAAAAACTTTGCTAAAAGGTAAAAGGAAGACCCAAATACATGAAGAGACGGTAAAAAGTTGTCAATTCTGTGCAAATTACTCGCAGCAGTTTGTCTCTAAATGGGGTTGTAGGGATGACTGTTTTAAAATCCCTTGATGCTTATTAAAATGCAGATTCTTGGGCTGAACCCAGACTTAAGAGAATCACAAGAGGAGGAAGGGTAGGTTTTCAAGAAAACTGTCTTCTTACCAAGCTCCCCAAGTGATTCTAGTACACATTAAAGCTTAGCAACCACAGCTTTATGTAGATGTCATAAAATTTCAATAAGATTCAAACTTCATCTAGAATGAAAGCCAATAAGGGGGCTGCCCTAACATATGTCAAGTAGATCATAAACTTAAAGTACATATATAAGGTACATCATAAACCTCAGTAATAAAAATAATGTGGTTTTTGTAAAAAACAAACAAACTTAACAGAGGAGTCCCAAAACAGATTTCTGCATTAAGTTACAGAAGTCAAATTGTTTCCATGTGTCAATTACTGCATCTCCAGAAAATGGCTGCGTCTTTTTATTTTTTTTTTTAAATTTTTTTTTTTCAACGTTTTTATTTATTTTTGGGACAGAGAGAGACAGAGCATGAACGGGGGAGGGGCAGAGAGAGAGGGAGACACAGAATCAGAAACAGGCTCCAGGCTCCGAGCCACCAGCCCAGAGCCCGACGCAGGGCTCGAACTCACGGACCGCGAGATCGTGACCTGGCTGAAGTCGGACGCTTAACCGACTGCGCCACCCAGCCGCCCCATGGCTGCGTCTTTTTAAATACAATATGGAGGATATGTTTGGAATAATCTGATGCTACGTGAAATAAAAACAACTTGGCTGGGGAGACCACAGGTACATGTGTGTAAGGAGTAAATATATCACTTAAATGGTTTTTGTTTTGTTTTGTTTAATCAGTCAAGTGCGGACCCAGAATAATACCATGGAGAGAAGAATGGAAATGAAAGAAACTGATTATACTCACAGGTCCCAGAAAACCGAGGTATGGCACTCCAACAGGAGGCCACATGGGAGGATGCCCAGGGAGTTGGCTCAACCAAGCAGGTGGGGAGCAGGGAGAAGAAGCGGGGAGAGGGAGAACCCATAGGCAAGTGCCTTAACTGGGAGTCAGAGGGGTGATCAAAAGCAAAAGGAGTGAGGGAATTTCACTGGTGCATTTGAATGTCACTAGGTCACAGTGTGAGAAGGGACTAGCTTTATCACACATGTGTACCTGGCTGCCTGGGCACGGTACTCATAGCCTGTTGGTAGGGATGTTGAGGCATCAGGAAAATATGAAGTTTTTAAAAGTTATAATGCAATTGATCTTATGATGCCTTAACATCATTAACAATAGTAGCTGGGATGGATAACACTTGCATCTGGGTTGTGGAGATGTTAAGTGAGTGGGACAGCTTGACTTAGCCACTGGAAGACACACTTTGATAAAGGTGACAGCTAGGAAAAGTCCTATGAGGCATATGATGAGAATATGTGCCACCCCACTCTATGGGCAATAGCCAAGAGAACAGTCATCTCTGATTTTAAGAGAATCTCTTGGAAGATGTTGGTTACATTATGAGGGATCTTAACCTCTTGGCCCATTTCTCGTAATTTGGCCTGTACTGCCCAGAGTTAATAATGTCCTATAGCAAGAGGTACCCCGAATGGACAAACTCTTCCTTCCCTAGCTAGTAAATAGTCTAGGGCCAGTCTATTACCATTTGGGTTAGAGACTCATGGAATTGTTGCATAAGGGACAAAGTGTTGTGTAGCCTTTAAAGGATTTGAAAAGACTGGTGAAAGGTGTTGGTTGGCAGTTATAATCTGATTTTGTTTGAGAAAGGCTGCTATACTGGTGCTAATGTTGGCTGCTCCTGTGGTTATGACAAGTCCTAATACGATGGGAATAAACATCATCTGTTTTGCCTGGCATTCTTGGGTTGATGGAAATGGGGAAGTACCTGGTAGTTAAAGAACTATGGGAATACCCAGTGAAACCACTGCACCCTGGGGTACGGTTTAATTAGAGAAAACAAGCAGGGGAGTCAACAAGGAAAAATACATAAGGTGCTATGCCTATGAGTCTGGACCTCAATAGTACCGAAAGGTGTCATTATTTAGAGCATAATGTACCTGTGGACAAGAGGTGTTGTGCTTAACCCAGGGGAAAGAGTGCTTATGGTGGTCACGGCTGGAGACACAAGGCAAGAGATTGTGGTGGAAAGCTAGGGCAGGGGTGGATAGAAAAGGAAAAGGCATCAGGGAGTGGGTGGTCCTCTCCCCAGGGAGTCAAGGGGGGAGTGACTGATATCTGGCAGGTGCCTCTGAGGGAAGCAGGATCTCCATCAATTTTAGTAACCTCTGCCAAATTTTCCTTTAGGCATGGAAATGCAGGGTGTACATTTTAGGAGAGAGCAAGGGGTAAACTAGAATCATGGGCCAACGGAGACAGCAAACTCAGGAAGAAAAGCAAAAAATATCCTGTGTCCACGTTGTGCCATAGGAGAGGTGGGCCGTAGGTGTTCCCGGGGTGGAGATTTTAGTGTGAGAAGTGAAATCACTTCCAATGGTGAGGTCTTGGATTGGAGCAATGTCACCTGGGGCCATGTCGTCTCTAGCTGTGAGATTCTGGGCCAGGGCAATGATGTCTGGCATGTGGGATTGGGCTCTCTTTTCCAAGGGAGTATCCACTGGAATCACTGTGAGTCTCCAGTCTGTAAACCACTGAAAGCACCCAGACCAGCAGTAATCAGACCAAGAGTCAACAGAATGGGGGTACAGCTGCACCTGGCAGGGATTTTGTTTTAGTTTTTGGTCGAAGTTCAGATTGAAATGGTCCCCCATCAGAGGAGCCAGCTGTCTGGCCAGTGGGACAATCTATGGTTAATGAGTCCCAGGAGAGTATCTGGCCTCCAACCCTATAAGATGGAGGTGAGATTGAACATTCATAAAATTAAATTAAGGTCTGGGGCAAGATAGAGAACTTTAGAGTTTGTTGTACTTGTATTTGAGAAGGAGTTGAGAAGACCATATGCCTCTCAATTAAACCAATTATCTGGCACCTATCATGAAAATTCTATTGACTGCCCTCTTTCAAGAGTTCAGCATTATGTATTTTGAAAAGTGAAAATATGTGTCTTAGTTACTACCAGTAACATCTGTAACTCTGAAGGGAACAAGGAGTGTCCTGGCAAAGCTGTGTACTGTGGCCTTAATACATGCAGAGACACGAGTTTTTAGGTTTATATTTTGGCTATCTGTGAGGCAAGAGATTTCTAAAATATTTTCCTTGAAGGAGATAATTTTTAGGCAAAGGTCCAACAGCTCATAATAAATGTGGAAATGGGGCCATAATTGGTCAGGGCATTCGGCGCTAAGATGACTGCCTGAAGTTTGGCTTAGTATGTTGTTCCTTGGGTCCCATTCTTCATCAGGGACATTCTGACTAAGGGATAGAAAGCATCAACATTCCACTGACATCCAGCATGTGTGATGGCTGGCAGTTCCATTTGCATAGGACAGGAACTCTCACTGCTGTTCACTCAGTTAATCCCAAGAGGCTCTCCAGGTAGCCAAGGGGTTTGGGGAATGGTGCCCTCCTCTAGCACCCTGGCATCTGGCAAGAAACTGAGGTCAGGGGCCACCCCCTCCCGCAGGTGGAATATGCTAGAGGGTCCAGGTTTGGCTCCATCTTGTCTTAAGGAGGCCTCAGTAGACAAGGCAAGCTTGTGGAGTGTTGTTTTAATCCAAAGCATAAGATGCCGCTGAGTATGGTGGGGCACAGGCTCAGGGTCTGTGGCAGTCTCTATTTCCAGGACAGCCCAGTAGGTAGCCAGTCATTTGTGTACAACACGAGACTGAGAGGAGCAGTTTCTTTCATCAGAAACCCTGGGTCAAGCAGCGGCCATCATAAATGGTCTGGAAACTCCAGGAGGTGTGAAAAGAGCCTCCTGGAGCCTCTACAGTGAAGGAGTTTTTGAAGGCACTAACAGAAGTGCCTGCTGATTTTTTTTTTTAAGCTTTTAAAGTTTATTTATTTAAATAATCTCTACACCCAACATGGGGCTCACACTCATGTCCCCCAGAACAAGAGTCACATGCTTTTCCAACTGAGCCAGGCGGGCATCCCCCTGTTGATTTTAATTAAGGGAATACGTTGTTACCAGAACCCCAAAAGTACTAAATGATATTAGACCTAAGTGTCGTTAATATTTGTATCAAATGAATGAATCTTCTTGAAAAAGGATGTTATCTGGAGCACCTGGGTGGCTCAGCTGGTTAAACGACTGACTTTGGCTCAGGTCATGATCTCATGGTCTGTGACTTCGAGCCCTGAGTAGAGCTCTGTGCTGACAGCTCAGAGACTGGAGCCTGCTTCGGATTCTGTGTCTCCCCCTCTCTCTGCCCCTCCCCCACTCATGCTCTGTCTCTCTCTGTCTCAAAAATAAATAAACGTTTTAAAAAATAAATAAATAAAAGAAAAAAAGAAAAAGGATGTTATTGATTTAATGTCCTGGAGAAAGGTGGATGTAGTTAAGGTCTGCAAAGACTGTGTGATAGCAAAGCTGTTAAATTACCCCACAGGCAACCCAGAAAAGGTATATTGTGTCCCTTCTGAGGTGGACACAAACTGCCACTGGGAGACTGTTGAATAGGCACTGAATAAAACACGTTAGCCCATCTGTAAGAGCAAAATATTTACTAATTGTTGATTAAATAGAATCAGTAATGTTTTTCTTTTATTTGAGAGAGAGAGAGAGAGAGAGAGAGAGAGAGAGAGAGAGAGAGAGAGAGAATCTCAAGCAGGCTCCACACAGAGCTCAATCCCATGACCCTGGGATCATGACCTGAGCTGAAATCAAGAGTTGGATGCTCAACCCACTGAGCCACCCAAGTGTCTCTAGAATCAGTAATTTCAATAATATTGGGTAATATTGGCTTTGGTGGATGGGACCACAGCACTAAGGTTACAGTAATCCATCAGAAGGCACCATTAGTTATTTTTCAGATTTAAGAACAGGCAAAATTAGATTGTCAAATGGAGAAGCAGTGGGGATAATCACTTCTTTATTTATTAAGATTTATATAATAAGTTTTCATCTTTGAAGGTCCTATTTTAATTTATTTTGGGCTATATTAACTCTCCTAACGGTGATCCATGGAGTTCCATTTATCAAGCCAATTTTTTTAAATTTTATTTTTTAAAATTTACATCCAAATTAGTTAGCATACAGTGCAATGATTTCAAGAGTAGATTCCTTAGTGCCCCTTACCCATTTAGCCCATCCCCCCTTCCACAACCCCTCCAGTAACCCTCAGTTTGTTCTTCATATTTATGAGTCTCTTCTGTTTTGTCCCCCTCCCTGTTTTTATATTATTTTTGTTTTCCTTCCCTTATGTTCATCTGTTTTGTCTCTTAAAGTCCTCATATGACTGAAGTCGTATGATTTTTGTTTTTCTCTGACTAATTCACTTAACATAATACCCTCCAGTTCCATCCACATAGTTGCGAATGGCAAGATTTCATTCTTTTTGATTGCCGAGTAATACTCCATTGTATATATATACCGCATCTTCTTTATCCATTCATCCATTGATGGACATTGGGCTCTTTCCATACTTTGGCTATTGTTGATAGTGCTGCTATAAACATGGGGGTGCATGTATCCCTTTGAAACAGCACACATGTATCCTGTGGATAAATGCCTAGTAGTGCAATTGCTGGGTTGTAGGGTAGTTCTATTTTTAGTTTTTTGAGGAAGCTCCATACTGTTTTCCAGAGTGGCTGCATCAGCTTGCATTCCCATATCAAGCCAATTTGTAAAGGGACAAAAACTTATGTTAATTTTATTATTCATTATATTAGAGCATCTGTGTCTAACATGGAATATTTTAGGGCATTGAGTACTATGAGTATGGGAAATTTAGTCAAGGCTACAGTTAAAGTGTTGCATCCTTATTTTTTCCTCTTTTATCTTTAGTTACCTATTTTATTTATTACCTTTTAAAAATTATCAGGGAATATATTTAAATTCAGCAGGATGCCCAGGTATAACTCTAACTTGAGCCCCAGTATTAAGCCCAAGAAGTTTGTCAACTGGTGCATTTTAGTAAATGTTAAAGTTAATGAAAAACGTAGGTTATAGATACATGAAAGCCAATCAGCACCCTTTTTATCTTTCTGTTACAGAGAATTTTCTGTATATAGAAACTATATACAAATTTTGGATTTCCAATTGCATCAAATTATAGAAACTTGTTTTAAGTTAGTTATACACACAGACACACATTATTTATTATAATACTTTAAATTTATTTTTTTCCCTGTATTTAGGGTTTTTTTGTTCTCGTTTGTTTTTTAAATAAGTAATCCAGGACTAGCACTGTTTGCTAGATCTGGCATTTGCTCAGTACAAAAGGTTTAAAGTTCCTGTTTTTCTTTTCTTTTTCTCCCTTGGGCTTGTAGCTACCTTAAGGGTGCAGTTTCTTCCCCTCTCCCCCCACCTCTGCTTGCCCCCTTCTCCCCCTCCCCCATTTTAGGCTTTTAGTCACCTGAAAGCCTAGGTCTTTAGTTTCTATCTCTGGTTGATAAGAATAAGAGGAAAGACAGAGAGAGGGAAGTGGTGTCTCCAGGCAGTACCCTCTCTCTAGGACAGCGCACTCCAACCACAGGATAATCAACCTTTGCATGCCACCCCCTTCTGTTTTGTTAAACAAAATCTCCCTATCTCTAGGTAGCTCAAACTTTTTATGCTATTTTTGGTCGTTTACCTGACAAGTTCCAGGTGGTCCCCAGTGAACCCTGCTGTCAGGATCTCCCGCAGGGGGTCCCAATCAACTTCGGAGGGGCTAGGATCCACAAGTAGAGTAGTCATGGCCTCAACTTGGTCTTTTAAATGCTTTGTGTTGTGATCATTCTAAGGACACTTTCAGCAGGTCAACAGGTAGCAGCACTTGAAAGTGCCCAGGCACTGAGATTTGTAATTTCACGTGGGCTGAGACACCTCCTCCTCCGGTGTTTTTGGGGCACAGGATCAAAGTGCTCCTTCCCCTCCTCCACCTCCTTTCTTTTTTTACATTGAACCACCAGCTTGCCTGGATGGGATCCCTGATACCCCGTGGCTGAGGCCGGAAAGGACAGCTGCGTGGGACGCAGCCGAGAAGGGGTTGCCAAGCCCAGAGGCGTGGACTCTCCCAGGGGGGGTCGTCTGACACCCAAAGGAAAGGGAGCAGCACTCTCCCTTCAGGAGTGTCACTCAAAGACACACTAGACGGCGTGGACGCGGTCACCAGCTCGCACTCTAGACACACCAACACTCCGCACTCCCGCCACTCCTCAGGGGCCTAACCAAGACACGTGCAGGGGCTTTTCGCTAACAAGTCCAAGCTCGGGAACTGCAAGCGATCTGTTCTGTGGCTTTGAGTCCCGGAGCCGCAAGATGACTCCACCCCCCCCCTCCCCCGCCTCCCTTCCCTCGCCTTGCCGGGGCTCAGGCTGGAAAGCGGGATCCTGGGACGTTCCTCTGGGGCTGGGGCAGAATCCGCACCTTAGGAGGACGGGGGCAGCGGGCAGCACTGCCCCGGGCGACACCAGGCAGCGCACGGGAGCTCAAAAACACCCACAGTCTTCCAAAAAGGTGGGGCCCAGACGCCACAGCCACGTCTTCAGCCGCGAGCATCCAAGGGCATCTCCGTGGGGTTTTCCGTCCTTACTCAGAACGGCCCATCCTCCTCGCCAACTGTGTTGTAAGGAATTATTATTGTTACTGAAATCTTCCCAACCCCCCCCCCCCCCCCGCCCCGGGTCGGGGGACAATCAGCCTGGTGCGGACGTGGAATAACACCACGAAGAGGCGTATGAAAGTGAAAGAGATTGATAACATGCGCAAATCCTAGAAGAGGGAGGCGGCAGGACCTGCGGGTGTCCGCGTGGGAAGGGAGCCCAGGGAGCGGCTCCACCACCCCAGGGGTGCAGAGGGAGCGAGGACCTGCGGGCTGGTGCCGCTATTAAGGGTTAGACGGAAGGGCACAAGCAAAAGGCGGGAGGGAACTTCGCTGAGCGTCTGGTTGCGCTAGGTCACAGTCAGGGGAGGTCCTGAGAAAAGAACGTGTGGCAGGGACTCAGCCCACAGCACTAAGCCACTAAGCCAGTCGCCTCAGCAGGGTTCCTACTGCCTGTCTGTGGGAATGCTGGGCACCAGGAAAATAGGAAGATGAAAACATTCACAATATGGTACACATTAAAACCAGAATGCAGAGACAGGCCATGAAATTTCCAGGCAGGAGATGAGTTGTATATGTAAAAAGATGTAATGAAACATCAAAAAGGGGATCCAATTTGGAAAAAAGAAAGAAAGGCGGGAGGAAATGTAAGCACTGATCGGGGACTGAGTTGTTTATTATTTTTGTTTATTTGAGAGAGAGAGAGAGAGAGAGAGAGAGAGAGAGAGAGAGACAGCTCCAGCAGGGGATGGGCAGAGCGAGAGGGAGAAAGAGAATCCTAAGCAGGCTCCACACTGTCATCCCAGAGCCCCATGAACAGTGAGATGACCTGAGCTGAAATCAAAAGTCAGATGCTCAATCGACTGAGCTACCCAGGCACCCCAACATCTAATATCTAATATGGTGACAGCCTGCTTGTCTAAGATAAGCTTTAAAATAGGGGTTTCTTGGGGCACCTGGGTGGCTCAGTCGGTTAAGCGTAGGATTTGGGCTCAGGTCACGATCTTGCAGTTTGTGAGTTGGAACCCTGCTTGCAGGCTCTGGGCTGACAGTTCAGAGCCTACTTCACATGCTGTGTCTCCACTGTCTCCGCCCCTCCCCCCCCCTCTCTTTCTCTCAAAAATAAATAAAAATAAGCATATTGACATTTTGAGCTGGATAATTCTTTGCCGTGGGGGGCAGATGGATGCATCTGTAAGATGTTCAGCATCATCCCTGCCTCTAGCTATTAGATGCTCAGAGCATTCCTATCCCTGTTATGACAACCAGAAAGGTCTCTTCACATTGTCAAATGTCCCTGAGAGGCAAAGATCACTTCTGCTTGAGAAGCACTGCTTTAAAGGAATTAGTGAGGAATACGGGAATTATTTAATAAATGTGCTGGGAAAAATCAATTTTAAAATGGGGCAAAGAGGGGCACCTGGGTGGCTCAATCAGTTAAGCATCCAACTTTGGCTCAGGTCATGCTCTCACACTTCATGAGTTCAGAGCCTGCTTCAGATCCTCTGTCTCCCTCTCTCTCTGGACCTCCCCCGCTCATGCTCTCAATCTCTCTCAAAAACAAACATTAAAAAAAAATTAAAGATAAAATCTATCTAGATAAAAGATAAAATTTATCTAGATCCAGGTGGAATAAATCAATTCCAGGTGAAATAAAGAGTAAAATATAAAACTTGAAACTACAGCATAGTTAGGAAATTTAGGTTAATATTTAGCCAATGCCTGGATAGGGAAGCATTTTCTTTTCTCTTTTTTTTTTAGTTTTTTTTAATGTGTATTCATTTTTGAGGGAGACAGATCGTGGGGGGGGGGGGGGGGGGGGAAAGCACAGAGAGAAGGAGACACAGAATCTGAAGCAGGCTCCAGGCTCCAGGCTCTGAGCTGTCAGCACAGAGCCTGACGCAGGGCACAAACCCAAGTGGTGAGATCATGACCTGAGCTGAAGTCAGTCGCTCAACTGACTGAGCTACCCAGGTGCCCCAGCATTTTCTGAAGTTTAGAAACAAAAGAAGAAATCACAAGAGAAATACTGATATCCATGACCCTACATAAGGCTAAACTTTTGTAAAATTAAAAGGTAAGTGACAAACTGGGAAAATATTTACAAGCAATATGACAAAGGGCTAATACTCTTCATATATGATGACAGTATCAATAAGAAAGCAACCAATGTGTCAGAAGGAAAATGGGCAAAAGGCTTGAAGAAAGATTTTATAGGAGAATAATTACAAATATCCATATTAAGTACATAAAAATTTTGTCAACTTCCCCAACAATTAATGTAATAAAACTTAAAAACAGTGAGTTTCCATTTTTACTCTATCCAAGAGGCAATTTTATTTTAAAAAATGTTAATACTTAATGCAGACGTAGATGTAGATAAATGGGTACTCCCTACACCACTGATGATAAATGAACAAAGCCCTCTTACACATTCTGGAAAACAATTTGGTCGTAAGTATTAAGAGGCTTCAGAAGGTTCCTATCCTTTCACTTTGTATTTCTACTCACAGATTGTATATGGAGTTGAAATGTGTCTTCCTCAAAAAAGACATGTCCAAGTCCTAACCCGTCGCCTTATCTGGAAATAGGGACTTTGCAGATGTAATCAAGTACCTTAAGAAGAAATCATCATGGATTTAGGGTGGGTCCTAAGTCCAATGACTGGTGTCCTTATAAGAAAAGGAGGGAACACAGGGAGACACACACAGGAAAGAAGTCCACATGAAGACAAAGGCAGAGAATGGAGTGATGCTACCACAGACCAAGGAATGCCAGGAGCCACCAGAAGCTGCAAGAGGCAAGGAGAGATTCTCTCGCTTGGGGCTTCAAAGGGAGCATGACCTTGCTGACACCTTGGTTTTGGATTTTTGGCCTCCGGGACTATGTGAGAGTACATTTCTGCTCTCCTAAGCCACTAAGATTGTGGTGGCACTTGGAAACAAATATACGATGGAAACAATCATTAATATGAATGAAGGCTTATATATAAAGATCTTCATCTCTGCAGTATTTACAATAGCAAAAATTAGGAAAAACTTAAAGCAATAAAAAACAAAGAAAGGGTTAAATAAGCTATATCTATAATATATTGTCCAGGCATTAAAATGTTTTGAAGAATTGATTTTTTTTAAGACTACAGCATTTTATTTTATTTTTGAGAGAGAGAGAGAGCAAGCAAGCACACATGAGCAGGCGAGAGGGGCAGAGGGAAAGAGAGAATTCCAAGGAGGCTCCATGCTCAGCCTAGAGCCTGACACGAGACTTGGTCCCATGACCCCATGAGTTGAGCCAAAATCAAGAGTCAGACACTCAACCGGTGGAGCCACCCAGGCACCCATTTTGAAAAATTTCTAACGTGACA
Organism: Puma concolor; assembly: GCF_028749965.1. Classification (NCBI taxonomy): domain Eukaryota; kingdom Metazoa; phylum Chordata; class Mammalia; order Carnivora; family Felidae; genus Puma; species Puma concolor. The sequence goes on along the minus strand of NC_141670.1, from coordinate 139,464,407 downwards.
GGAAAATGGTTACAGTACATAAACAGACAATTCAGAATACAAAAATATATATACAATGTGACCCCCAAATACACATGTGTTATAATATGCATTCTTAGGTGTATGAATAATCCTGATGGATAATGTGAGCAAAAAGTCCCAAATGGAAAACACCACATAAAACCCACAATGTACTAAAAGAAAAATAAACCATAACTTAGGAGAGTCTATCCCAGGATATATTGGTATTATTGATGTAATACAAATGTTAATAAATCAACTAAGAAAAATCCTAAGAGGATCCTGAAAAGACGCCTGATAAAATCTGGTGCCCATCCCTTACAAAATATCTAGGAAAATTAGGAATAGAAGGATTCTATAATGAGTATCTCTTACAAACCATCAGCCAATATCGTTCTTGGGTGTTAAAAGAAAGCCTTCCTATTAAGCAAAACTAGCATGAATGAATAGTTACCATGATTATTAACAATATTTTGGCAGTTCTTACCAATTCAGTAAGAGAAGAAAGAAATAAGGGGTCTAGTTATAAGAAATATAGAAATAGAGTTATTTTCTGTAATAAAATTAGTACAGGATCAGAGAATTAATTAAAATATTATTGGAATTAATGAGTGTTCATATAAAGGGTTGGATAAAAGATGAAAATTCAAACAGCTTTTAATTATACAGGAAAATGGAAACAAAAGATTTATAATAGCATTAAAAAACCATAAAATATCTAAGACTATAATAAGAGATGTACATGGAAAACCCCACAAAACTCTGAGACACACAAAAACTTAAATAAATGTTCCTGGAGGGTTAATTAGAAAACTGTGAAGAAAGTCATTCTCGCCACATTAATTTAGAGATATCCAGAATTCAATTAAAAAAGAAAACTCAAGGGGATTAATTTGGAATTTGACAGTGTTTCTAAAGTTCATCTGGAATAGCTGTTGAAACACAGCTATTGTTGTGAATAGAACACAGCTATTGTTGAAATAGAAATTTGTGTCTATGGCCCTCTTTAAAATCTACTTAATAATCCTGAAGAAACTCGTTTTATTTGGAGATTTACAAAACAAGTCATTCAGTGTCTCTGCCTGCTCTTTCAGCTATTAAATTAATAAAGAAGAGATTAGCATTCATTACTTTGGAGGCTTCAAAACTGAAGGATATTTTCTTTAAAAAGTTGTTTTTTTCTGCCTGTTATTTCTTTGCATTTTATTCCTTTTTAATCCTAATTTCCCCTAGGGCAATGTAAGCCCCTGCAAGGCTTTGTGGCTACTTAAAAGTACCCCTTGAAAGCTTTCAATTTACTAGAATTCAATCCCAGCTGTGCCTCTTTTGCAGTCCGTTCCAGCTTATTTTTGAAAAGTAGATTAATATACTTACCTCCAATATTTGCTGTGAGGATACAGCCACAAATTATTAACTAGCACAGAGGTTGGCACATACCAGAAACTTAGTAAGTATGATTTGTTGTAAATTATATACTTTCCAGGCTTCCCTTTCTCTCTGTTTTCCCTGGTTTGTGTATGTAACTATTTACTTTATTTAATTCAACCTCATATTCCGGTTAGAACACAGTTGTTCACATGTGTGTCTCCTGTGCTAGGCTGTGATTTCTTAGAGCGAGAAGGCACTATTTTACTCCTCCACACATCCACACAGCTCCTAGCCCACAACTCTGCATTTCAGATGCCCATTGATGAGAAAGAGAGGAAGAAAAAGAATAGACCGCGGTGTGTGTGTGTGTGTGTGTGTGTGTGTGTGTGTGTGTGTGTGTGGTGGGGGGGAGGGGGTAGAAAGGAGAGGAAGAAGATGTTGATTTTTCATGATTCACGGAATATGTATGTACTCTAGCAATACAATTTTTTTGATGTTTATTTATTTTGAGAGGGGGAGAGAGAGAGCATGTGCACGCGCAGTGGGGGGCAGAGAGAGAATTCCAAGCAGCCTCTGCACTGTCATGGCAGAGCCCTACTTAGCGGCTCAAAGTCACAAACCGTGAGATCATGACTTGAGCCGAAATCAAGAGTGAGATGCTTAACTGGCTGAGTCACCCAGGCGCTCCTCTAGCAATACAATTTTATTTCATTGTATCTTAAGTTTAATAAAATATCGGTATTGTGGAAGATGTACTATATTAGTACAGAGAAGTGAATGGACACATATAAATCAGACTCCATCAGTGAGGACCCAAAAATAAACCACAGACTAACATGTTCACAACATTTACTGGATTCCCACTATGTACTTAAATGATTTCAGGGTTCTGGCTCTTAATTCTATACTCTATCCATGGCTTAATAGAGAAGAAATGTTGATATACTGAAGCAGCCATAGTCTCATGTATTATAAAAGTCAGGAAGTAGTGACTTATGAGTCCCATAATAGCAATAGTAGCCCTGCTTGCTCTACAATATTATTTTGTTTTACTGCATATGGTCTGGGCTCCAGGGCTTTATTTATGTGCAATGGGGTGGAGTTATAGCTGCCAAAAGGAAAATGTTAATTTATTATTATTTTTTTTTACTTATGCATATAAAACAAGTACAATTTTCCTCAATGCTTAACTGGTAACCTTATAATATTATTAAGTTAATAATCTGAGTCATCAATGAGAATTTTTAAACAGCACCTAATAAAGCTCTAAATTAAATATAAGCAAATGCAAAAATATAGGAAGAAGCCGATCAATGTTCAAGAAGAGGTAGGATTGGGGCACCTGGGTGGCTCAGTCAGTTAAGTGCCTGACTCTTGACTTCGGCTCAGGTCATGATTTCATGGTTCTTGAGATCCAGGCTCCGTGTTGGGTTCTGCACTGACAGCATGGAGCCTGCTTGGGATTCTCTCTCTCCCTCTCTCTACCCCTCCCCTGCTTATGCTAACTCTTTCTCAAAATAAAAATAAATAAATAAATAAAAAGCAAGAGGTAGGATTGAAAAAGCAGGTAGGCCTTAACAGAACGGGTCAGGTAGGGCATTTTGCAGTGAGAACCAGGAAAATGAAAGTAAGAAGTCAAGACTGTGTTCAGGAAAGTGGGCAGAAAAAATCTATAGTAGAGAGGAATGGGAAGAAAAACAACAGATAAAACAATGGATAGATAGCATGAGTTCTGATTATGCATGGCCTTGAATGTCAACACGAGTACTTGGGTTTGGTCATATAAATAAGATACTTTCTCAGGAAGGTTCCTGGGTGGGTGAGACCATTATGAAAATGAAATGCTGGGAAGATGAGCAGACAGCACTGTGCACAAGAGACTCAAGGAAGCAGGGAAACCAGTGTGGAAAGTACTGCAGTGTTTTCACATATGAAATCATTGTTATTTAACATAATTTTAAAAATGTGTAGTGCCTGGGATTTGGCCACAGTTATTTCTGTATAACAGACAATGGAAAAAGAGAGCAAACAGCAGTTCTAGGTCAAGGCAGCCTTTCTTTGAACCTTATATTTTATATCAGGGTGATCATGGGTGTCATTAAAAGGGTCCACGTGAGGGTTGCCTGGGTGGCTCAGTCGGTTAAGCTTCCGACTCATGGTTTTGACTCAGGTCATGATCTCATGGTTCCTACGTTTGAGCTCCCATGTCGGGCTTTGCACTGAGCATGGAGCCGGCCTAAGATTCTCTCTCCCACTGCCCCTCTCCCCCACTCGTGCACACTCTTTCTCTCCAAATAAATAAATGAATTTTAAAAAGAAGGGTCCACATTGAAAGACACCCTACTTGGGATATAGAAAATGTGAAATAGGGGTGTCTGGGTGGCTCAGTCGGTTGAGCGTCCTATTTCGGCTCAGGTCATGATCTCGTGGTTCGTGAGTTCAAGCTCCACGTTGGGCTCTGTGCTGATAGCTCAGAGCCTGGAGACTGCTTCGGATTCTGTGTCTCCCTCTCTCTCTGCCCCTACCCTTCTCGCGTGCTTTCTCTCTCTCTCTCTCTCAAAAATAAATAAATGTTAAAAAAAAAAAAAAAAGAAAGTGTGAACGTAATGGAATCACCACTAGATAAGATAGGGAAAGACACACTACTGAAAGTATTTCAGAGCGTCCAATACGTGGCAAGACCTCATTTAACAAATATCACCTTTATATGAACAGCAATTTGAAAAGCCTTTCACATGTCATATCAATAGCTGGTATGTATGGAGCATTTGCTCAGTGCTTACCAGCCACAACTCTAGGAGGCAGGTACCATCACAGATGTACAGAGGACAGTAACCTGCCCAACGTCATGTTCCTGGGAATGCTGGAGCCAGGATGGGGACACAGGGGACTAGCTCCAGAGCCTGTGCTGTCAACACTACACTAAATTGCTGTTCATCCCACCTGCTCTTCAAAACAACCTATGAAGTAAGTAAGATGAATCTGACTTGCTCGACAAATATTTGCAGAATTCTTACCTTAGCAGGTAAGTACCTGTACTGATTTGCTAAGGATGTATGAGCCACAACCCCTACTGTGAAGAAGCTTACAGTCTATTCGGCAAGGCAGACAAATAAATCCACATTTTACTGATGAACAACAGAAACTCTAAGTTTCCATACATTAAATAACCTATTCAAGCATGCAGCTGGTATAGAGGGCAGTTAGGCTTGGACTTAAAGGCTGCCATTAACATCTCCAAGTCTAATGCTTCATCTGAGTCATGTTACTTCCTTTAGTTGTCTACTGGGCAAAAAGAAAAGAAAACAATACAACAATATCATAACCAGGGCTATCTAGTCTGGCCAAGCTTCTCTAAAAGAGCCTGATTTGGATGAGATGGAAACACGAAAGGACCCTATTGTGATTCTGATGCAAACAGCACAGGCCAGTGAACCACATATTGGTTCAACAGCAGAAACATGTATCGTTTCAAACACTAAATGTCCTATCATTAATAATTTTTGCTAAAATTATTTCAGATGCTTTGGGTGAATCACTCACATTGGGCCATTTTCCTTAAGAAAACCCAATATAAATCCTTGTGGGTTGAGAAGCTGAAGGTGGCCCCAACTGATTAAGTTCCCCAGTAATTATAACTATTGTTCACTTTCCTTCTGCCCCTTTCATGCCCCCTAACAGAGGCCTACAATCCCCCTTTTATATGTAAGAGAGCTATCCAAAACTACTTAACTTTACCAGCCTGTGAAATGTGTTTTACCAAATTTGTGTGGCCCATTAAGGTTTCTTAGTGTGAACAGCTGCTGCTTACAATACGATGTTAGCTGCCAGTCCAGTGTAGCTGGCAAGATCAAGGGTAGCAAGCATTCATTCGCTGTCTCTACTCACCAGGGTGCTCAAAGCCATGCCAGGTGTACATCTTTTTACTTCTTCATGTCTCCTAAGGGTCCTGATCGGGATCAGTCACACATGTAGTGTAGGCAGCGAGTCACTATTATATAATGTGGGGGATGAGGATAAAGGCCTCCCATGCCCCCAAATAACTCCTGTTCCAGCCCGTCAAAGTAGCTGAATTTAAGGAACAGAGGTTTGATCATAGGGAGCTAGGAGGGTTATCAAGGAGGTTAACAGGTATTTACCAAACACACGTTTATAAGCCCAACACTATAGGAGATCGGGCATGGTAGATGTGACCAAGGACAGGGGCCAGAGTTCACCAGTATCATTAAGATAAAAATGTAGTCTTTTACAATGATATTAAAATCAAATTTATTTTTAGGAAAATGTAAAGTATTTTTAAATCTTTACATTGTTTATCCAAGGGGCAGCAGTATGTACTGGAGAAAGGGCCATCTACTTTTCCAACCTCATTTCTGAGCATCCCGTGATCCAGCCCCTCTGAATGACCAGTAGCCCCCTAAGCTGCTCAGCTTGTTTGCCAGGCTCACTGCTGAGCATACACAGATAAATGCAGAGTCCCGGCCCCTAAGCAGCTCATAGTTAATCAGGAAAGAACCACAGCACCAGAGATTGGTATGGGGAATTAGGGAGCTCCAAAGGGGGAAAGTGACCCAGCACTGAGGGCAGGGGGTAGGCAAGCAAGGAGGAAATGATCCTGGGCTGAGTCTTCAGAGATGTGGAAGTCTCCTATGCAGCTGCAGTGAGTGGCATGGGCAGGGGCTCCCAGGCATCCGACCACTGTGTATGCAGGAAGCAGGGGTTTGTGGTGCTCAGATTGGAGTGGTGGAAGATGAGCTGGGGCAGGGGAGCAGGGCAGGTACCCATCATGGGGGTGACTCCACTGTAGACGATGAAGGTCTGTCTCCTTGGCTCACTATAAATACTTTAGAAGGTACAGATCAAGAAAAAGATGAAAAGTTTTCAAACTTCCAGGATTTAGAGTTAACCACTATTAACATTTTGATACAGTCACTCTTCCCAACCCCAGTGCAGCTCTTTCTGCCCTTGGGTCCTGTCCCCATTCTTTAATAAAGTCATCTTTCTGCACCAAAAAACTTTGATATATAATGTTTATTATATTGATATTTATTGATATTATAAATATTTATTGATATAATATTGATTTATTATATTGATATTTAATGTTTATTATTTTGAGAGAGAGACAGAGCGTGAGCAGGGGAGAAGCAGAGAGAGAGGGAGACACAGAATCTGGAGCAGGCTTTAGGCTCTGAGTTGTCAGCACAGAGCCCGACGCGGGGCCCAAACCCACAGACCGCGAGATCATGACCTGAGCCGAAGTCAGACACTCAACTGACTGAGCCACCCAGGCGCTATATATATATATATATATATATATGATATATAATGTTTTATATATGTGTGTTTATACTACTACTAATTTCAAAAATGGAATCATTTAAAAGTGTGGCATATACATACAATGTAATACTATTGAACCTTAAAAAGGGAATTCTAATACACCCAACATGGAGAAACCTTCAGGACATCATGCTACATGAAATAAGTCACTCATAAAAAGATAAATACTGCATGATTCTACTTATATGAGGTACCTAGACTAGACAAATTCGCAGAGAAAGCATAATGGTGGATGCCAGGGAGTGAGGAAGGAAGAGGAAGGAGGAAGTTGTTTGATGGGTACAGAATTTCAATTTTGCAAGATAAAAAGAACTTTGGAGGGCTAGTATCCAAAATCTATAAAGAGCTCACCAAACTCCACACCTGAAAAACAAATAATCCAGTGAAGAAATGGGCAGAAAACATGAATAGACGCTTCTCTAAAGAAGACATCCAGATGGCTAACAGGCACATGAAAAGATGCTCAACGTCGCTCCTCATCAGGGAAATACAAATCAAAACCACACTCAGATATCACCGCACGCCAGTCAGAGTGGCCAAAATGAACAAATCAGGAGACTATAGATGCTGGAGAGGATGTGGAGAAACGGGAACCCTCTTGCACTGTTAGTGGGAATGCAAATTGGTGCAGCCACTCTGGAAAACAGTGTGGAGGTTCCTCAGAAAATTAAAAATAGACCTACCCTATGACCCAGCAGTAGCACTGCTAGGAATTTACCCGAGATACAGGAGTACTGATGCATAGGGGCACTTGTACCCCAATGTTTATAGCAGCACTCTCAACAATAGCCAAATTGTGGAAAGAGCCTAAATGTCCATCAACTGATGAATGGATAAAGAAATTGTGGTTTATATACACAATGGAGTACTATGTGGCAATGAGAAAGAATGAAATATGGCCCTTTGTAGCAACGTGGATGGAACTGGAGAGTGTGATGCTAATAAGTGAAATAAGCCATACAGAGAAAGACAGATACCATATGTTTTCACTCTTATGTGGATCCTGAGAAACTTAACAGAAACCCATGGGGGAGGGGAAGAAAAAAAAAAAAAAGAGGTTAGAGTGGAAGAGAGCCAAAGCATAAGAGACTCTTAAAAACTGAGAACAAACTGAGGGTTGATGGGGAGTGGGAGGGAGGGGAGGGGAGGGGAGATGATGGGTATTGAAGAGGGCATCTTTTGGGATGAGCACTGGGTGTTGTATGGAAACCAATTTGACAATAAATTTCATATATTAAAAAAAACAAAAAACAAAACAAACAAAAAAGAAAATAGGGTTGAATCTTGGCACTATCGTTTACTAGCTCTGCAAATTTTGGAAAATTTCTTACATTTGCTAAAACTCTGTGTAGTCATCTGTTAAATGGGATTAAGAGTTCCCACTTCATTAGGTTGTTTTTAGAATCCATAGCTAATGCATCTTGTTCATGATTTAAATATATACCACCTTCCTGGTCTAAAAAAAAAAAAAAAAAAAAAAAGAACTTCGGAGATTGAGTGTGAAACAATGTGAATACAGTTAACACCACTGACTGTATACTTAAAATTGGTTAAAATAGTAATTTTATTTATATGTTATATTATACATATTATATTATATTATATTATATTATATTATATTATATTATACTATATTATATTTTGAGAGAGAAAGAGAGACAGTAGAGGAGAGGGAGAGAGAGAATCTCAAGCAGGTTCCGGGCTGTCAGCACAGAATGCGACACAGGGCTCAGTCTCAAACCGTGAGATAATGACCTAAGCTGAAATCAATAGTTGGGTGCTCAACCAACTGAGCCACCCAGATGCCCCTGTAATTTTATATTGAGTATTTTACTACAAAAATAAAAAAAAATGAAAACAAAATCAATAAATCTGTCTTAATACTTTTTTAAAAATGTTTTATTTATTTTCAAGAGAGAGAGAGAGAGAGAGAGACAGAGCGCAAGCTGGGGAGGGGCACAGAGAGGGCGACACAGAATCCGAAGCAGGCTCCAGGCTCTGAGCTGTCCGCACAGAGCCCGACGCAGGGCTCAAACTCACGAACGGTGAGATCATGACCCAAGCCGAAGTCAGACGCTCAACCGACTGAGCCACCCAGGCGCCCCGTCTTAATACTTTTTAAACTTATTTTTGTGATCATTTTTCCGTGTGAGAAATACATTTATATACCTCCAACAATATTTCACAAGACTGTATAGTGTTCTTGTAGAGACGTTCTTGTAGAGATCTTAATGTACTAAACATAAGAGAATTATTTTTATGGAAGTAACCTGCGAACGCTTCGCTAACAGGAGGAGACGGTAAAGGGAAGAGATAAAAGACCACAGAAAAGAGGAATACAGAGCAAAGGTCTTGAAGGAAGCATGAGGAGATGGTACTCAGGATTCAGGTAATGTGGTGGCCTTAAACATGCAGAAAACAGGATAGCACATCCTCTGAGGAAAGGACATGAAGACAGATATGACTCTATTTGCATTTATAAGGAAGAATTAGGGCAGCTGAAGGAAGTCAAGAGACTGGATGCCTCAGTGATGTTAAAGAGGTGGAGGGAGTAGGGTATGGAACAGCTAGAAGGATGTATAGTGATGTTCAGAGAGAATGGGACACTGAGGTTGAGATTTCTGAGGGGGCGCCTGGGTGGCTCAATCAGTTAAGCCTCCAACTCTTGATTTCGGCTCAGGTCATGATCTCAGCGTTCATGGGTTCAAGCCCCACGTCAGGCTCTGCACTGACAGCATGGAGCCTGCTTGAGATTTTCTCCTTCCTCTCTCTCTACCCCTCCTCCACTCGTGCTCTCTCTGTAATTAAATAAACATTAAAAAAAAAGATTTCTGATGTGAAAAGTACTTTGAACAAGAATTTGTGTGGAGGGTTGGGAGTGAGCAGCTATGGTTTAGCTGGAGATGAACTTATTAAAATGGTCCTGGGGATTTTGAAGCCAGATTTATGGTCAGATATTCCAAGATGGTATCATTGTCAAGGGTTATGACAAGAGTTGGGGAGCCAGGGAGGCAGAGGAGACGTGGAACCTGGTCCTCAGTTCCTCAAGGAATGAATGAAGTGACTAGGAACTGGATGGATAGGAGTGCTGAGAAGGGGTGGAAGGTGCTCTACCATGTTTGCATGACACACCTTTTCATGCAGTGGCCCATATGGAAGAGTGAGAGAGCAGTCAGCCAAAAGGTCAAGGTCATTATTAGACATGGATTCTCTTGGGGCAGAGGAAAAGAATGGGAGGAACCAACAGAGGACGAGAAAACATTAAAAGGGAGTGAAAACACAAGATGTGATATGTAGGGGAGGTGGGTGTGAAAGGTCTTGTTGACACAGTTAGGTGGTGGAAGAGGTAGGAGGTCAGGGGGTTATGGACACAGGTGGATGGCCAGGCTTGAATAAAAGAAAACGATTGCAGGATCCAGGTCTAGTTTCAAAAAAGAGGTAAGAAATGCTAGTAAGTTTGTAGAGAGAGAGCATGCTACAAGACTTCTAGTTCTCAGAGCACTTTCTTGGGTATTTCCAAACTCTTTTTCTCCATAACACATTTGTCACACACTATACTATTTCCTTATTTATCTATTTCTGGTTGGTCTTCTCCAATAGACAATAAAGCTCCCTGAGGGCAGAGATGCTGTTTTGTTCACTGTTCTATCACCAGCACCTAGATGATGTCTGCACACAGTAACACCTCAATACGCCATACTTGTTGAATGAATGAATAAATGAGTGAGTGAATGAATAAATGATAAGGCCCAGTTAGGATAAGGATATCCCGTGAGGTTTGCAAAACTGCAGGGAGGGTCTTCTCTATGAGGAGGGTGTCTTATGGGGTTCAGTCTTAGATTTTTTTTTTTTACTTAAAAAAACATTTATTTATTTTTGAGAGAGAGACAGAGCATGAGTGGGGGAGGGGCAGAGAGAGGGAGACACAGAATCTGAAGCAGGCTCCAGGCTCCATGCTGTCAGTACAGAGCCTGACACGGGGCTTGAACCCACTGACTGTGAGATCATGACCTGAGCTGAAGTTGGACACTTAACCAACAGGCATCCTTTAGAGGAACAGAAAATTTAAGCCAGGGCTTCCTCCCAGGCTGTATCTGCTCTATTGTTCATTTTCCCCCTTCTTCATGTGACTACTTTGTTTTATCTGTAAGACTCAGTTTGGGTGTCACTATCTCTGTCACCCTGGGTGCTCCTGGGTGCTCTCAAGGCACATAGTGATTCTTCTCTCCATATTATGCTTACCCTGCTGTAGGATAACTGTTTACATGTCGGTGTCCCCCATGAGACTGAGCAAGCACACTTTACCTCAAACATACAGTAGGGCCTCTATAAATGTTTGCTGGATATATAAATGGAAAGAATTGCACATGTGAATTGGTCAATAAGAGCCTATATTTTTCTTTCTTTGAAGCTCAATTCTGTTATGCACAAATCTGCACTTTGGCCCCACTGAGCAAGGGGACCTCTGTTGCAAGGGCAACCGGGTGGGAAATAGCTCAGCAATCAACACCAAAGATAAGTTGGAGTCTTTCTGTTTAAGATAAGGGAGGGGTCCACTGTCTTTCATGTGCCCATTTCCCTGCCCATATGACCACAGGCAAGCCTGTGATAGCGTGATGGAGCACTGAAGTGCACAGGCTGCCCAGCAGACGGAATGAAAGAGCACCCAGGGAACTTTTAAAAAATGTCTGATTTGGTCTGAAATGCAGCCTGAATTTTTACAGCTCTTCAGATGATTCTACTGCACAGCCAGGGTTGAGAATCTCTACCTACAGCTCCTTGACATTTTCTCCTGGTGTGTGGCGCTGTCCAAGGTAGCAACTCCTCAAGCACTTCTTCACCCAAATGATTGCCCAAGCCAGCCATGGGCAAGGGTCAATGGTTGTTTGAACAACCCAGTGGAAGGGTGCTGTACCCTAGGACAGTATCAGAAGCCAAACCACATTGTTAATTGTACTGGAGGAAACGACAACCTTGTGTTGTCTAAATAAAACTGTGTTGTCCAACAGCCTCACATGGCTATTTAAAGTTAAATTAATCCTAATTAAAATTTTTAGTTGGGGTGCCTGGGTGGCTCAGTTGGTTAAGCATCTGACTCTTGATTTCAGCTCAGGTCATGATCTCACGGTTCATGAGTTCGAGCCCCGCATCAGGCTCTGTGCTGACAGCATGGGGCCTGCTTGGGGTTCTCTCTGCCTCCTTCTCTCTCTGCCCCTCCCCCATTCATGGTCTTGTTCTCACTCTCTCAAAAATAAAATTTTTTTACACTTAAAAAATTTTTTTAAATTTTTAGTTAAAAATTCAGTTCCTTAGTTGCACATTTCAGTGCTCAACAGATAGTGGCTACTGTACTGCACAGTGCAGAAACAGAACATTTTCATTAACATAGAAAGTTCTATTGGATAATGCTAACATAACCACAAAAACACCCTTCCTTCTGAAAATAACCTGTGGCTATATTCATTTTCTGCTATCATGGGCAAAATGAACCACATGGTTTGCAGACGGTAAACAAACTGAATTTCAGGTCATTCCTTCTCAGCAGTCACACCTAGATGAGGGAGAGTAGCCTTTTATGCCCCTTTTCCAGAATGAGAACTAAGACAGGAATTCTATGCTCTCATGAACAAAAGTTTTCTGTATAGTTCCATATATGTATTAGGGCAGCAGTGGCTTTCCAACTTCTTTGACCACGACTGACAGTAAACAAAAATATTTTATATCACAGCCCAAAATACACACACACACACACACACACACACACACACACACACACGTATATAACTGAAACTAAAGGTTTTACAAATCAATATTTATCCTTACTACATATTTTGCACTTGCATATTTTAATATATTCCATTGTATTGTATTTTCTGTTTCATTACAAAAATTAATCTACTTCACTGTTTTCACAGCTCTGTCGACCTACATTTTGAAAAACCACTATCTTACGATATAAGTTGTCCACACAAAACTGGGACTCAACTTCATACCTCAGAGTTAATAACCAGCTAGAGAATAATAGCTAACATTTATTGGGCACTTACTATCTGCCAGGCACTGTGTTAAATGTCTAATATTCACTACCTTATTCAAGTCTCATAATAACCCCACAGAATAGGTGTCTGAGAATTGGAAAGGTCTGGGATTTTATGCTATTTGCACAAGTTATCTGCCACAGTTTCATGGATGCTGGCATAAGACCCAAGACTCTCAGGTCAGGGACAAAGGACTTTATTACTCTCAGCAATAGCAGTAGCTGGAGTACCTGCATTTTCTTGTACCGTTCTCCAGCTCAATTCCTGCAAGGTGCCACAAAGAGGGTCATGTGATACCTGCACACACAGTGAGCAGCATTCCTGGAGAGGAACTCTGACCTGGGGAAACTCAAATCTATTATACTAGATGTAAGCATGCCTGCCCCTTGCTTCTGAGGGCAACACTACCTCTATATCCAAGACTGTTCATTACACAAACATCCTTGAAAAGACAACCCAGGACAAAAGCACAGTCGGTGCCTCTCTTTGTAAAGACCTATCAAAATGCACAGGACGCTCAGAGGACTATCTTCCAACAGTGGTGCCATAGTACCTATAATAGCTTAAAAAGGATTAGGTAATTTATTCAAAGTTACACAGCTAGCGACCCAGGTCTATATGATACCTAAGCCTATGGTGATAACACCTTCTTGCATAGGCAATGGGCAGTGCAATAGGAAAAGAGAAGTATTTGTCACTCATTTAGTCATTCACATGTGAAATCTGCTCCTACAGGAAGCAATTAACTGTGTATAATTAACTATATATGATAGGCCATTTTTTCCACATTTTCTTCACGGATCCCATAAGAAGAGTATCATATGAACAGGGGTTGATAAGTTTTTCCTATAAAGGGCCAGATAGTACAGATTTTCATCTTTATGGGCCAGATGGGCTGTTTCAACTACTTGACTCTGTAGCGGTAGTACAGAAAGAGTCTCAGGTAATATGCAACCAGCAGGCACGGCTGTGTTCCAATAAAACTTTATTTACAAAATAGTTTGCCAACCTCCATCCTCAATTGGGTGGGATACAAAAAGATTATGTGACATAATTCCTACACAAAAGAAACAATGATTAAACTGGAAAGTCAAGGTACACATGCCACAAGCAAGGAAACCAGGAGATACGCGAAACTGAAGTCAGCCTAGGTTCAACATCAGAGTCCTGTTAAGTCAGCCTTAACAGAGACAGTATGCCAAGAACTAGTGTAAAATATGCACAGGCCGTAACAGTGAAAATAAAAAAGTTACTCTGGGCCAGGGGCCACACTAAGGATTTCACAAATGGTGACCAACAGCTAATAAAGAACACCATTTCCGAATTGCCAAATTTATGGCCCTGTAACTGTACGCTCACTTGGTTCAGTGGTCTGATCTTAAAAGATGATCGTGTGGCCACCATTTGATCACAACAGTATCCCTTCCCCCAAATCAGTTAATGGAAAACTGTTGTCTTTATTTTCACACGCATACAGAGACCATCAAAATTTCGGTATGCAAATGGCAACCCTCCCCTTTTCATAGAAGTCAATTCTTATGCCACATATAAGCTCAAATGAAAATGGAAAAACACCAATCAAAATGTCATAGAAAAAATAATCTGCTCATTCAGGAACAATTCTATTAGCTGCTAAAATTACAGGGCGATAAATATTGTTCTTGTGAACACTGCTGTCATTGACAGGACTGGTAAAATTTTCAAAATGACATAAGTCTAAGATATGTGGGAACATAATACCACAAGAAAGAAAAACTGTCATCCATAAGTGAATGTTCCTGCTACTGCATGTAGGTATATTTTAGTTACTAGTGTTTCTATGTAAATATAATTTAAGTTTTAGTGAAAAGTAGAATTTAGAAATTCCAGGAGATATATTTCCCCTAGAAATTCCAGGACAATTTCATTACAGAATTCTCATTTACAAAACACTTCAGTAAAAAATAATATTTCTATTTGAAATGATGCACAATGACATCAATATTTCTTAATTAACACCTTCCACTCATGAATCAATAGAATGAAAACTAATTTGAAAGACTGTCTTAGTAACCAGCCCCGTTTAAATAATATAATGTCCATTTTGACTATGTACAGTTTTGTTTTTGTCTTTTTGTTAAAGTACTCTGTACCCCCAACATAGGGCTTGAAGTCACAACCCCGAGATCAAGCATTGCATGCTCTAATGACTGAACCAGCCAGGTGACCTCGGCTATGTATAGTTTTAATTTATTCTTTAAAACTTCCAATTATTACCACTTAAAATATTTCTTTGGCAGCTAAGCCATTATACGTGTAAAAAAAAAAAATCCCAGGAAGAAGTCTACTTTGTTAATAAATGAAATGTTTGATGTAAGGCTATGTTATTTCTGGAGACATTTATGTTTACATTCAGTTGAAAACCATTATAATTCATTATAATTATTGCAGAATTAAATAACACCATTTAAACTACAGGCTAATTTCCTCTACTGCCACAGTTAATCACAATTACTTCTTTTTTTTTATTGAAAAAAATTTTTTTAATGTTTACTTATTTTTGAGGGAAAGAGAGAGAGATAGCACAAGCAGGGAAAGGGGAGAGAGAGAGGGAGACACAGAATCTGAAGCAGGCTCCAGGCTCTGAGCTGTCAGCACAGAGCCCGACATGGGACTCTAACCCACGATCCGTGAGATCATGACCTGAGCCAAAGCTGGATGCTTAACCAACTGAGCCACCCCGGCGCCCCCACAACTACTTCTTAAGCTTTGTCTACACTTGCCTAAAAGTGTTACATGACCTTCAGTGGTTTTTCAAAGACTGAACTCCTTTGTATTCCACAGGTAGAGTCTGTATCACTGTCTTCAGAGATGGACGACTCTGCAGCCTTGAACAAATTTGAATGTCTCAAGGACATTCGGTACTTTTTAAAGAAGAAAAGTAACCACAATGACAAGCCGTTGCCTCTCCTATTCTACCTGACAAAGTCTACGGGCATGTGATCGCTTATATTTGGTCTGACCTTTAGGGAAAACCGGAATCTACTTCCAAAATGAAATTAGTTTTACTTTCTAGATTACACTAGGGGAGAAAAAAAAGATTTCCAGACCCAATTTTAAGACATCTCCTTTTATATAAAATTCCTAAAACAACATTGTTTTCCATTTATTATATTAAAATTTAAATCAAAAGGTACAAACTTCTAGTTATAAGTAAATATAAATCCTTAGGATATAACATATAGCATGGTGACTATAGTTAATAAAACTGTTTGTATGTATTTGAAGGTTGCCAAGAGGGTGGATCTTAAAAGTTCTCACCACAGGAAAATTTGTAACTATATGTGGCGATGGACTTTAACTAGACTTCCTTAGTCATTGTGCAATATATGCCAATATCTCATCAATATGTTGCACATCACAACCGATATAATGTTATATGCCAATTATATATAAAATATATATACACACCATGAAGCACCTACAGGCAAGAAGTGATTCTGAAAAGTTTAGAATGCAGCAAAAAGTGGGGGATTTATGGGATGGACATATCTATTTAGACCATTTGTGACTATTTGCTACAACCAGTACGCAGAAGTTAGCAAGTGGTTAGGAGGGAAGGAAGCCTGCACAATTTGTAGGCAGTCTCAGGGTCATTCGTGTTTCTTTGGTCACCAGGCTGCCTGACCAAGGGCATTAGCTTTCAGAGGCCATGGACTGGCAGCAGAGAGGTCTCCCCTAGTTTACACATAATGCAATGACCACCTCTCACCATTTAGGACTTGTCTTCCACAGAAAACACCTGTGGTCTACTTATTTCTGTACTTGTGCAATGCTGTATAATGCTTGAACCTCAAAGGTCTGCAGATGTCTGTCTATGTATCACTGTTACACTGCAATACGGGAGATGAGGGGGTTGAACTAAATGGGTTCTGTTACCAGACTGCCCGGGGTCCAGATTCTGCTTCTATGACATCCTGGAATATAGGTACTGTGGGATTGTGGCAGTGCTTATAAATATCAAAGGACTGTTGTGAGAAACAAAATAATACATGTAAAGCATTCAGCATGGGGCCCTGTAAGTACTCAGTGATGTTGCTTGTTAAAATTGATGATCACATTTGTCTCAGATCAGTGTTTTCCAAAAGTGGGTCCCAAGCCTAGTTTCAGAGGCAGTATTTTACATCATGATCTAGGATACACACACTTATATATTAATACTACAAACACTGGGCCTGCTTATATAGTCCTTACTATATATGGATTGGGCAGTGCAGAGTCAGGATTTGAACCCAAGGGTCCTGTTAATGTAGTGCTTTTAACCACTATGCTCCTTGTGGCCTTGTATTTGCCACATGTGGGAGAACCAAAAATTTCGTTAATCACTAGCAGCTCCTACTCAGAGGGACGCATAGTGAGAATTCCTATTCTACTACTACATATTCCATTTCATTTTTTAAAAATGCTGATTCTAGGGGCGCCTGGGTGGCTCAGTCGGTTGAGCGCCCGACTTCGGCTCAGGTTATGATCTCGCGGTCCGTGAGTTCAAGCCCCGCGTCGGGCTCTGTGCTGACAGCTCAGAGCCTGGAGCCTGCTTCGGATTCTGTGTCTCCCTCTCTCTCTGACCCTCTCCCGTTCATGCTCTGTCTCTGTCTCAAAAATAAACAAACATTAAAAAAACTTTTTTTGGGGGCGCCTGGGTGGCGCAGTCGGTTAAGCGTCCGACTTCAGCCAGGTCACGATCTCACCGTCTGTGAGTTCGAGCCCCGCGTCGGGCTCTGGGCTGATGGCTCAGAGCCTGGAGCCTGTTTCTGATTCTGTGTCTCCCTCTCTCTCTGCCCCTCCCCTGTTCATGCTCTGTCTCTCTCTGTCCCAAAAATAAATAAAAACGTTGAAAAAAAAAAAATTTAAAAAAACTTTTTTTTAATAAAAAAATAAAAATGCTGATTCTAACCTTTTAAATCAATTTCATGACTTAGGACACATGATTTGAAAAATACTGTAAGTGTTATATGAAACATTTTTGGAAACACTAATAAAAAAGTTAAATGAGTATATGTATCTCAACTTACAGGCTTCACCATGTTATTGTGAATTGTAAATCTCAAAAAAACAAAGGATTATATGGAACATTTCCTAAGTGTATTCAAGCATCCTTAAGTGATGCTCTAGGCATTCCTTGAGGCAGGGGTACTCATTTATCAGATTTATGGGAATTTTAAGGGGGAATGGTTGTGCGTCACTGTCTACCTCCTACCTCTCTCCAAATGTCCCTCCCCTGGAAAAATTTAAAAGTGCAGAAACTGACTTTTTTTTTTTTATTTTAGAGAGAGCCAGAGAGCCAGAGCCAGAGTGCATGCACAGCAGAGGAGGCAGAGGGAGAGGGAAAGGGAGAGGGGAGTGGGAGGAAGGGGGGGGGGGGGAGGGGGGAGAGAGGGGGAGGGGAAGAAAGAGAGAGATGGCTCCACACTCAGTGCAGAGCCCGATGTGGGGCTGGACTTCATGACCCTGGATCATGACCTGAGCAGAAATCAAAAGTCAACAGACTGAGCCACCCAGGCACCCCTAGAAACTGACTTTAAGAATAAGTGATTCTATAATGTGCAAGAGAGCAAATTTAAGCAAGTTCAAGAACACAGACACATGGGGCCAAGCATCTAAACAACTCTGGGTGATGCTTTTTTTTGTGGCTACCAAATATCTATAAATTAAAAAGGGAAACTTTTTTTTTTTTTTTAGAGTGGAATGGAACTTCAGCAAACACATCCTTTAGAGTAGATGCTAGTGTTTTTTGTAATAACAGGATGACAGAGTGAAATCTTATTTCCTGGTTCTATCACTGCTTATTTCCACTTTCTTCTAAAGAATAATCACCATCAAATGTTATCTCTACAGGAAACAGATAAAGACAATTCAGAGCTGGACTATCCAGTATGATAGCCACTAGCCCCGTGTGGCTATTCAAATAAAGTTAAATAAAAATTAAAATTGAGTTCCTCAATAGCACTAGACACATTTCAAGTGCTCAATAGCCACATGTAGCTCGTGGCTAGCACTTTGGACAAATTATGGAACATTTCCATCACTACAGAAAGTTTTAGGGGACAGTACTGATATAGAGAAAGACCATTTACAGATGCTTAAAGAAAACTATTCATTTCTTATTTGGGAAAAGAGTTCTAAGCCCTACTCAGCAGAGGTGGCTTGACTTAAACCACTGTGGGATTAAATTTGAAGGCTACTGCCCAAAGATTCTGTTATTATCTCAAAATACCATTCCAACGGGCCTAAAATCTCTTTGCATTAAGACTTTCCATTGCTGCAAGTTATCTTTTAAAATCCAAACGTGGGGGCACCTGGGTGGCGCAGTCGGTTAAGCGGCCGACTTCAGCCAGGTCACGATCTCGCGGTCCGTGAGTTCGAGCCCCGCGTCAGGCTCTGGGCTGATGGCTCGGAGCCTGGAGCCTGTTTCCGATTCTGTGTCTCCCTCTCTCTCTGCCCCTCCCCCGTTCATGCTCTGCCTCTCTCTGTCCCAAAAACAAATAAAAAACGTTGAAAAAAAAAAATTTAAAATCCAAACGTGACAGGAAATGCTGTTTGGTGACAGCAACGACTTGTTAAAGTGCTACTAACTCATAAGCGAGTTTGAAAGTACTTAGAGCAGTTTATGAAAAACCATAAAGACACACAGCACCGTCCAATCCAGGAAGAAAAGTCTGCAGTTACAATAAGTAGGGATGCACTTCTGTTGTTACCCTTAGGATAAGGAAAATATGTATTACATACCTGAGTCTGTTCCTAGACTTCTCATGAATTTAGACCCAGATTTGGTAATGGTCTTTGTATCTCATTTTGAGAACTTTAGTACATATCTTATTTGAGCCTCACAGAACCTAATTACCACTGGAGTGTGGATTCTGAGTGCTATAGATCCTTCTGGTGAAGGGGAAGACTGAGAGGTAATACATTATCTTGTCAGTGTCTGTCTTGCTTAATTGGTTACTGAAATGATCCCTAGTGGCCAGATTATAGTGAAAGCAAATGGCTAAAATTGCAGGGGCCAGCTAGCTTTTCCTCTTTCATGACTGCGGGCTGCCCTATTAATCTGGCCATTGTACTGCAGAGGTGTGCTTGGGTCACAGGGGAAACAAAGCGGGGGTGCAGACAAGAGTGTAAAGCAAAGTGCTGTCCCTGTTGGTGATCACAAAGCAGGTAAAATAGTATAAAAAACAACAACAACCCTGCAAGGTCATTGTAAGCATGATTGTGGTCGTTCTATGACAAAGACTAAACATTAGGCATTATTATGTTCATACAAAAAATTATTCCACAGAGCAAACTATCTCCTCCACAAAGCAATCTGTGAAAGGCATTTGATGAGAAATACGTGAGTTAAACAATTGCTATAAAGACACCAACATCAGTTTAAATAATCCAAACAAATTGCCTATGGCTAAAGGCAGATTTAATAAACATGCACTTTCCAAATCCTTTAATATGTTTGTTCAATGTCATAACATCTACCAACCAGTTATTAATGGTAGCAAATTTTCTTTATCCTTTTATTTACCATGTCCAGTTTTTGAGCTTCCAAGTTGGAGAGCTTGCAAAACATTTATTAAATAACGTATAAATAAAGGATACACCATTAAAATTCCTGTGCTTATGCCTTGAAGATTAAACTCACATTTCTAGTTAAGAGATGACAGCTATGGCTAATCTTAGAAACATGGTGTCTCTAGGACACATAGAAAAAAAAGTTTCGGATTTAATGCATGAGCGCTAAGACAAAAATTCTTTGATCTGCAAATATCACATATATGAGCCTAACAATTTTTCCTTGAAAACTTTAAGTAGGTCAACTTATTAACTGCTACCATGGAGTTTATATATTCACATTCGCCTATCTTTATGATGAACTGCAGCCCAGAATGGAGTTACAGCCCTGCACTATAAAAAACTTGCCTTTGATTCGAGCAGAGAAATGAAGAAGCAGAAACTAATATTACCATTTGGCTTTGTTATGTTGTAATGGATCCAATACTTTTTTTTTTTTTTTTTTAACATATCATTATATTTGGTTCTCAGACAAGACCTCGCATGTAGTAAGAGGGAATGGGATCACTCGAGGAGAGGCTTCCATCCCAACTGGGCTATGTTCTCCCATTTGCAGTCAAAATCCTGGCTCAGCCATGAAAGACGGTCTGGCCGGAATAAACCTGACAAAAAGATCAGTGGAGCGTTTGTGATATAATAAAGTGTTCTGGAGGGAAGAGTGGACAGAGAACTGGGATGGGTAGAGAAAAAGGGAATATGTAATTTAAAATGGGAAAAACACTCTTCTTCTCGATTCGATTCATTTATGGAGGAGGAAACCACTAAATAAGGTCTTTCTACATAATCCAAAGCTTTTTTTATTGCAATGGATGACCAAACGGCCTCGGTAACCACCCCCCGCCCCACCGCTGCCTCCGCGAAGAAACCGAAAACCCCATTTCTTTCCAAGTGTGCACCCCGGAGAGGAAAGCCAGACTGTGCATTTAGAGTGGAGGGCGGTGCACAGGGCAAAGCAAGTTAGTGCCTTCTTCCCGGCTACCTCGCTCCCCGAGCCAGCCTGACTTGGCTAACGGTAAAGTGAACAGCGAATGGCAGAGAGACCCGGGGGCCAAATTTGGGGTCGCTTCTGACCAGAGTCCTCCCGACAACAAAAGGCCTGGGGTTCCGAAGGGGGCGGCGGGTGGGGACACCTGTCAAAGGACGGGACGGAACCGCAGCCGGCGGGCGGCGCAGGGGCTCGGCGGACAGCACTGCGGCGGCGGCGGCGGCGGCGGCGGCAGGGACCGAGGCGCGTCGGCTCCGCGCTCGCGCGCGGGGGAGAGCCGGCGGGGACCACGCGGCGCCGCCGGACACTCGCGTCTCGCCCGCGGGGGCTCGGGCGGGCGGCTCCGCGCCCGGGGCGCTCCCGGAGGGGGCCCGAGCCGAGCAGGGCCCCCGCGGCCGGGAGGACCCCGCCGCCCGAGCCCCGCTGCAGCGCCCGCCGCTCCCGGGCTCCGCCTCCGGGCTGAGCGCGGAGCCGGGCCCGACGCCCCCACTGGCTGCCCGGCGGCCCGGGCGGAGGAGGGGGCGCCGCGGGCGCCGCGCCTACCTGCTCCGGTGCGGCGGGGCCGCGGTCGCCTCGCGGGGCCGTGACCTGCGGCGGAGGCAGCGGCGGCGGCGGCAGCGGCGGCGAGGAGGGCGCTTCCTTCAGGAAGGGGTGGGATCTGCTCGGCCGCCCGCCCCCGCCCGCCCGCTGCGCCGCGGCCCGCCCCCGACTTATTCTGGGGTCCCCGCCGCGAGGCTTCCCACTGAGAGCGGAGTCCCCCACACCCCCGCCCCCGCGCCTCTGGCTGCCGCCGCCCTTCGGCTCCCCTAATAGTTACCCGGGACTGGAGCTGCGTGTGGACGGCCGGACCGCTTCTTTCCAAAGCCTTTGTGGACGCGTTTGCCTGGCGCTCCTCACCCAACAAAAGGAAGGGTAGAATCTGGGATCCTCCGCCTGGTGGTTATTTATTCTTGACCTCTTGTAACCTTCTGGCTGGCTCCCTTCTGTCTACACACCTAGGGTTTTTGCACAAAGCAGCTGAAATTCATTTTCATATCCACTGGCTGAATGTAGTTCTCCGCCACTCTGCGCTCTCCCGCGGTTTTCTTTCAGCGTAAAGAACAAACACCGGGCCAACTTCTGACCCTTGCAAGGAACAGTGGACTCCAAGGCCTCCCTCCCAGCGCCAGCTTGCTCTCTTCTTCCCGGTGTCTCGTCTGCGTCTGTTATAAAACTGTATTCATCGGCATTTTAATAGTTTCCCCACCTCAGACTTCAACCTACCAGTGGTACCCTGTCAGTGACCTCCTGAAGAAGCGTGGATCAATGCCATTGTTATCGCACGCTCACCGTTAATTTCTATTCCAAACGCAGCTTTGCGGAGCTCCCACAATAGGACCTCCTTTATCAACCTGCCTTAGGATGACTGCCATTCTTTTGGGGGGACACCCCCCCTTACCACGCCCGTCTTTTCATCTGTTGTTGCCTCTCAAAGCACACGGTTCAAATTCTCCAACATTCCTTGCAACTCTTGCAATCCTTGCTTACCTATGTGTACATTGATTTATTGTTACTGTTTTCTCTTGGCTGTTGGACTGTGAGCTTCTTGAGGTCAGGGACCTTACCTTAACTAATGAGAGTGTTATCTCTCCATCTTGTTAAAACAGCAAAAACAAAACCTGAAGTCTCATCTAGAAGCCCTTGAGAGTATGTGCTACATTTTTTCTGGGGTTAGCCTGTGTGTATTTTTCTGAGGAGAGTAACTATATCTTTCATCAGACTCTCAAAGTGATCTGTGAGTCCTCATAGTTAAGAGTTGCCTGAGTCCTGGGGCACCTGGGTGGCTCGGTTGGTTGAGTGGCAGGCTTCAGCTCAAGTCATGATCTCCCGGTTGGTGAGTTCCAGCCCCACATCGGGCTCACTGCTGTCAGCCTCTTAGCGCAGAGCCCGCTTTGGATCCTCTGCCCCCCTCTCTCTACCCCTCCCTCACTTGCACTCTCCCCCTCCCAAATAAATAATTATTTAAAAAAAGAATTGCCTGAGTCCCATCCATGAATGAACCCCAGCTCTGATGTGAGAACCTCCCCACTCCATCCCCTCTATGCCACACATTTCTGTCTACAGTACCTGGAAGAACCCTCTAGCCAGACCTTCTTCCAGTCCATTTTTAAAAAACTTCTGGATCCATCCAAACAATTGGTGGTCCCTCTCAACAGTGTCTGCACATCAGAATCACCAGTGAGGGCTTTAAAAAAGACAAGTGCGGGGCGCCTGGGTGGCGCAGTCGGTTAAGCGTCCGACTTCAGCCAGGTCACAATCTCGCGGTCCGTGAGTTCGAGCCCCGCGTCAGGCTCTGGGCTGATGGCTCGGAGCCTGGAGCCTGTTTCCGATTCTGTGGCTCCCTCTCTCTCTGCCCCTCCCCCGTTCATGCTCTGTCTCTCTCTGTCCCAAAAATAAATAAACGTTGAAAAAAAAAATTAAAAAAAAAATAAATAAATAAAAAAGACAAGTGCTTGATTCCACCTCAGATACACACGTCAGAACCTGGGGAGGCAGGGAGGGCTGGGGGGGGGAGAGGCATGGGTATTTTTACAAAGAGCCATGGGTGATTCTGACCTGCCCATGACTAAAGTCACTGCCTTTCCTGGAAAAAGGGTCCCCAATTTATAAAATATCCTCACTTTTCCTTTCCTCCATGGAAAGATTGAGAAATCTTGCACTATGTTTAATTTATTTGAACATTTTCATTTTCACTTCGAGCCAGGCCCACTTTTGCTTAAGAAACTAACTGGAATTTGTGAGGATAGCAGGCTCAGTGCCATTTGTCAACAGCACTAAATCACTGCCACCTTCATCTCCACAATGTCCATCCAGATAAACCCAAAGCATGAAATAAATTGTATTCCTGACAGTGATATTGACAGCTGAAATATTATGTTAAAATACTGGCCGTGAAGGAGAGCTGGGTGCTATAAGAAGATCTGTTAACGTCATGAGAGTTTTAGTGAAGCTTCGAGGGAACGGATGACAAACAAAACATAAGTTTACCTATGCTTTTATTTTTCTTTTATTGCTTTTGGAATCCTACCCATTAAAATTTGTTCTCTGTGTACTCAATATGACCTTCGATGTTTTAAATCATGTATGGGTGTAAGATCGAAATACTTTCCTAGAACTGGTTGTCTTTTTAAAAAATGTATAGAAAGATTCATCCTGTATTCTTAAATGATTTGTTGACAGTGTTCCAAAATGCTTCAGGCTTTGAGGAAAGGGCTTAAGTACAGAACAAACAGGGCTTAAGGTCTGGTGATAGACGCCAACTATAAACTCCATGGGGGTAGGATGAAGATCAATACACAGAGACATAATCGCTCCACAGCACCATGATTTTGACACCATGCTGCTCCAGCAAATCTGCTGACCAAACAGGTGAACAGCACAGGTGTCCATCTATCTGAGTAGGGGTGATGGTTTTTCTGATAGAAGAGAACTTGTTATCTGGCTGAAACCACAACAAAACATTTAGGATTATGAAGAAATTCTATATTGTGCTCATTTCCTCTCTCTTAGGAAGCCAATTTGTTGTTGTTTATGATTCAAATCACTTCCCTCATTCAGTTGGAAAAAGGGACTGGAAGCACAATTTATAAATAACGCTGCCAGGGTGGTGGGATCCTTGCTGCTGGTTGAATTGCAATATATCGTGTTATAATAAAAATCTCTGTATAACAAAGTTATTGCCAACTCTTCTCCAACCAGCGATAATTCAAGTAATCTCTGATAAACAATAGAATCATGCAAAGTTTGTTGAAACGGCATTTGATCTTTTCCAACGTCTACCTAGTAAAGAAACTTTATAGGGGTAATTAGAAAGAGAATGAGAATACATTTGGTAACAGGATGTATTTAACATTGGAGCTATTATTTAATTTCCATTTTGACAGAGGACCCAGATAATATCTGTCAACCCCTCTCACATTCCAAGCAGGTGCAGGACCGCTATGTAGGCTTGCAAAGGGGTATTTCCTTAATGTCTCACTTACCTGGAAAATGTGAAAAGGTTGAGGTGGATGCTGGTGAGAGTGCTTGGATCAGGGAAGGGTTTCCGTAGAGGAATTGAAGTTATTCTAAGAGATCCCTCCTATGTACCCCCAGGGGCATGTTGGAGGGAGCTCTTCTCTCACCTTAAGTCTGGTGAGAGGTACTTCAGGCAGACCTCTTGGAGAGCTTAGGACGCGTTCCCTGCAGTTTGGGGAACTGCCATGGGCTGGTGTCTGCCTAATGCTTGAGAAATCTTAAAGGGCCAGAGTTGGCAAGAGGGATCTGAACACGGGGTAGAGGCCACGGTAGGGGAAGTCATTACTCCCAAGGAAGACAAGTCTAAGAGAGTGAGGCAGACAGTGTGGGCGGGACTTTGATCCTACCCATGAGGATTGCCTAGAAAGGCAGAGATCTGAAAGAACCCAGAGGTTTGTCTCCAGATGGCCAGGGCCCAGAGGAAGAATCTGAGGCAACCAGTCACAGGCAAAATGAACTTGCTTGTGTCAAGGAAATGGGTGTTGAGAGATGCCTCTGCAGGATGGTGATGGTGAGAGTGGTTCTGACAAACCTATAAAACTGCCCACGAAAGAAAGTATCAGTTGGAAACATCTGCCATTGCTGGAGAAGCTATGCCAGTTAAAGCCCCCCCCAAGGCCTTTCTGCCTCCTTAGCTCTCTCTTCCCTGCTTTAACCCTGGAGGATTAGGCAGCTTCATGAGAGAAAAGGAAGGGAGAAGACCAGGATGGGAGAAACACAGAAGAAACCTACTATTACTCCGCTTTGCCACTGAAGTGTGGAGTTTTTTTATTATGACACTGTACCAGACATGTTAATTACTGATATAAGACTGTATTTTTGACTAAAATAAATCAGAAACGCTTTTTATTATTTGAGCGTGACCCCAAAAGTCATAAGGCTTACACATTAATTCATCCAAGGGCAGGAGAAACATGCAGCCCCACAGAGCAGGTTTGAACAGCATGATGGAGGAGACTAAGGCTGTTTTCTGATTATACCATGAGTCCTGCTGGGTCAACATATCAGTGGTACATTCAGATATATTGCATTCCACCTCACACCTTATACCTTAAAGCTTCCGGGGCGCCTGGGTGGTTCAGTCGGTTGAGCGTCCGACTTCGGCTCAGGTCATGATCTCATGATTTGTGAGTTGGAGCCCCGCATCGGGCTCTGTGCTGACAGCTCAGAGCCTGGAGCCTGCTTCTGCTTCTGTGTCTCCCTCTCTCTCTGCGCCTAACCCACTCGCATTCTGTCTCTGTCTCTCTCAAAAAAAAATTAATAAATAAACATTAAAAAAATTAAAAAAAAAAAACTTCTGAGGATGTCTTATGTTGGCATCTTACCTAAACTACAAACAAGTGACATGTGTCAAGAAATTCCTTCACATGTATATACATTATAACTTAAGCTTTCCAACAAGAAAGTTAGAAGTGAAGATACTAAATTAAAACATCCAAATGGGGGCCGCCTGGGTGGCTCAGTCAGTTAAGACACTTGGTTTCGGCTTGGGTCATGATCTCATGGTTTCGTGAGTTCAAGCCCCACATCTGGCTCTGTGCTGACAGTGCAGAGCCTGCTTAGGATTCTCTGTCTCCTTCTCTCTCTGCCCCCCCTCCCCCACTCACACTGTCTCTGTCTCTCTGAAAATAAATAAATAAATTTTAAACATTTTTAATAACCCCCCCATCCAAATGGATCTAAATGTTGCTTTGACTTTCTATTAAATAGTTGTCTGCCACACATCCCTCACCTCTATCTAAATGGCTAGAATTAGATAAAAGGCATCTCTCAGTCAGAAAAGTCGATGTTTTGAAAGGCTACAGCCACGTGCAGCACGTCCTAGATCAAGGACATATTAATTTTTCAGAGTTTGCTCCACCAGGCCAGCGGCCTCAAACCAGCGTATCTGTAGTGCCCTGGAGTGATAAAGGAGAAAGATTTCCAACACATAGACTAACACATACAGGGGTGCCTTCCTTTGGGGGCTGACATGTGGCTGCTTGATATGATCACCTTGGTGACGGTTTCCATATGATGTACTTGGCAACCGTGGGAATCCCCAAGCACTTCTCTGTATTCTCTTGAGTGCTAGGCAGCATCATCTCATTCCCGTCCTCCAGTGGGAGAGCAGAGTTGCCAAGAGGTCTGTGACTGGTGCTCAGAGGGAAAGCCTCCAATAAACACCAGATTCTGTGTTCTGAAATTCACTGCGACCCCGTTTTCCCTCTGTGAACTAAGACACTGTGCTTTGTAGCAAGAGAATAAGCCAGACAGTGTGAACGGTTTTGATTTCGCTCAATCCCTTCTCTTTTAGACCTTTTGCCAACATGCATTAAGTGTATAGAAGCTATTCATTATTTATATGATAAAAAAATACTTTCTAAATCAGAGGGCTACAGATTAATCATTTTATAGCATGATATTCTTTTGTTGCAAATGACTGTTTTGAGGAATTTAGATGATTCTTAGTCAGTCTTCTAAGTTCTACCCAAGAAACGTGGCTTCAGCTCTAGAGTTGTCTTGCTCCACTCTGCTGCCTGCCCCTTAGCTGCCCCACCCTCTACCCTCAGACCTTGTCATGATCAGTAACTAGAGTTAACATGGCACAGAGTAGGTGGCCTGCTGGATGCTGCTTCAGTGCTTGTGAACTATTTTAAATATCACCCCTGGATACAGGCTCAATTTCCCTTCACCAAAAAAAAAAAAAAAAAAAAAATGTATCTTTTTATCTTCTATAATTCTTTCTTGCTCTCTCCCCACTCTTAGAATATGAAAGTTTGCATTCTGTTTCCAAGCTTAACTCTACCAGTTGTTATTCTTATTTCTGTCCTTTCCCAAGACTCTCTCTTAAAGGTATCTAATCCTCCCTTCTCAAGTGCCTATTAAACATGGGCATATTTCCTCCATCCTAAAAACGCCTTCCATAGGGGCGCCTGGGTGGCTCAGTCAGTTGAGTGTTGGACTCTTGATTTCAGCTCTGATCGTGATCCCAGGGTTGTGGGATCAAGCCCTGCGTTGGGCTCTGTGCTGACAGCATGGAGCCTGCTTGGGATTCTCTCTCTTTCTCTCTCTCTCTCTCTCTCTCTCTCTCTCTCTCTCTCTCTCTCTCGCTCCTCCCCCCTCCCTCTCTCTCTATCTCAAGACAACAACAACAACAGCAACAACACCTTCCATAGATCCTGTTTTCTCAGTCAAATTCCTATTTCATTACTTCCTTTCCCTTTAATGAGAAATTTCTCAAAAACATTGTGTTCACTTGCTATTTCCACGTTAGTCTGGTCTTTGATGAACTCTTAGCCCCCAGAAATCTGGAATCCACACCCTCTGTTGAAAATGCTCCCTTGTAGATGCACAAAGAATGACCTTCCAGGCACCAAGAGCCACTGACTGCTGTACAAACCCCTGCTTCATCTCCCTGTCCTTTTTGAAACTAGCTGGTCCTTCCCTTCCTGGCATGTCCTCACAATCCCCTGGATTTCCTTCTTCCTCTCTGACTACTTCCTCACATATTCATTCTTCCACAGAAATGCCCATATGGAAATGTGGTCTTCAATATCCTGCCCTTGGTCTTCTCTCTTCTTGCACTGTGTAATTTTACCTCTTTCCAGATGACTCCCCCAAAGCACTCATCTATCATGGGTCTCTATCTGATGAGCCAGTCAATATTTCCAACTCAAAGCCAGTCTAGGAACAAACATCTCCTTATTTGTAGACCAGCCTGGAATCTTCAATTAGCAACAACTCGTTTTCTCTTTGAGTGATCTCATCTTCACCTAGTAACTAAGTTCTATTTCTTGCTCTACGAGAAATCTACAAGATTTTACAAAATCTTAGGAATCTGTTTCCTTTTCATTTCTACTGCTTTTGGGCAAGACCTCATCACCTCCAGCAAGCCCAATTATCTTATTTCCTCCTTCTGCTTCCACTCTCTCTCCTACTCCAATTCCCTTTCTCCCTGCCTCCCAAGATCTTTTAAAATAGTTTAATTTTATTCTTTTATTTCACTTCTTTTTGATACATGATCCTATATACCCAATTAAAAAGTGAAAAGAATCCACATTTGTATAAATAAAAAGTTTATCACCTCCCATTGTCTCCAACCTCTTTCTTCCTACTCCCCAATGTTAACAGCTCAGTATATAGCTTTTGGAAAATTTTTCATGCTCATGCAAACATATTTTCACATTTTTAACCTAAAAATGGAGTCATAGTATATATATTACTTTAGAACTCTCTTCTTATTTAAAAGTGTATCAAGGTCATCTCTCCAAGTCAGTAGATATAAAGCTAACTCACTTAAAAAAGAAATCACAGCTTTATTGAGATGTCATTCACATACCATATAATTCATCCGTTTGAAGTGAACAATTCAATGATTTTTAGTATATACACAGAGTTATGCACCTATTACCATAATTAATTATACAACATTTTCATCACTTCAAAAAGAAATCTCATACCCATTATCAGTCATTCCCTACTTTTCCCCAACACCTCTTCCAGCCCCTTACCATTACTAACCTACTTTCTGTCTCCATGGATTTGTCCATTCTGGATATTTTATACAAATGGAATCATATAATATGTGGTCTCTGGTGTCTAGATTCCTTCACTTAGCACGTTTTCAGGGTTCACCCACGTAGCATCTATCAGTACTTAATTCATTTTTTTTAGTCAAATAATATTCCAATGAATGGATGTACTACATTTTATTTTATTTAACCATTCATCTGTTGATAGACATTTGGATTATTTCTACCTTTTGGCTATTATGAATAATTCTGCTATGAACATTCATGTATAAGTTTTTTTAGAGATTTTGTTTTTAAGTAATCTCTACACCCAACATGGGGATCAAACCCACAGCCCCAAGATCAAGAGTTGAGCGCTCTGTGGACTGAACCAGCCAAGTGCCCTTCATGTATAAGTTTTTAAAATGTAGATATATTTTTAAATTTCTCTTGGGTGCACACCTACGAGTGAAATTTTGGGTCATGGTAACTATATTTAACCTTTTGAGGAACTGCCAGACCACTTTTCAAAGTGGCTATACCATTTCACATGACCACCAGTGGTGTGTGAGGGTCCCCATTTCTTTACATTCCCACCAGTGCTTGTTATTGTGTTTATTTTAAAAATTGTTTTTAAAATTATAGCCATGCAGTCAGTCTAATTGCTCTGATTGGACTGCTAGTACAAAGTTGAATAGAAGTGGCAAGGGCAGACATCCTTATCTTGCTCCTAATCTTAAGGGGAAAGCATTTAGTACTCCACCATTGAACATGACGTTGCTGTGAGTTTTGTAGCTGGCCGCTATCAGGTTGAGAATGTTGCCTTCTATTCCTAGTTTGTTAAGTGCTTTTGTCTTGAAGGGATGTTGGATTTTGTTCAATCTTTCTTCTCTGTCTATTGAGATACTCATATAATTTTTGTCCTTTATTCTATTAATATGACATATTATATTAATTGAGTTTGGGGGTACCTTGCTTGCTGGCACAAATCTCACTTGGTCATGGTAGACAGTTCTTTGAATATATTGCTGGATTCATTTTGCTAGAATATTGTTGAAGATTTTTGCATATATTCATAAGAAGAGATCCTGGTCAGCAGTTATCTTTTCTTGTGATGTCTTTGTCTGGTTTTGGTATCAAGGACCAATATTGGCCTCAAAAACTGAGTGGAGCTAAGTTATTTTTTCTAACAGTTTATAAAATATTTGTAAGTATTTCATGATTTGGGTGTATCACAATTTACTTAACCAAAGCCTTATTTATAAATATTTAGTTTGTTTCAATTTTATTTTTGCCTCCATTAACAATGTTTTGGGGAACCTGGCTGGCTCAGTCAGAAGAGCATGTGACTCTTGATCTTGGGGTTGTAAATTCAAGCCACATGTTGGCATAGAGATTACTTAAATAAATAAACGTAGAAAATAATGTGTTGGATATATATGCTTATGTACTTATGCTTTCATTCCTGAAAGAAAATCCTAAATGTGAAATTTCTGATTCAAAATGTATGTACACTTACCCTAAATAGGGCGCCTGGGTGGCTCTGTTGGTTAAGTGTACAACTTTGGCTCAGGTCATGATTTCACACTTCATGAGTTTAAGGCCCTCACTGAGCTTCGTGCTGACAGTGAGGAGTCTGCTTGGCATTCTCTCTCTCCCTCTCTCTCTCTGCCCCTCCACCACTCTCTCTCTCTCTCAAAACAAATAAACTTAAATATATATATATATATATATATATATATATATATATACATTAATTTATAGATATTTCCAGATATATTTCCAAAAAGGTTGTAATGATATGGACCCGCCATCAATGTATGAAAATATCAGCTTCTCTACATTCCACCAAATACTGAATGTTATCACTGTTTCAAAATATTTTAAAGTTGCCAATTTTATGCTTTCTTTTCATTTTCCTCATTGATATTTTTCTGTTATGTAATTTTTAAGAAGTCTTCATACATTAGGGATAATAATGCCTTTTCTCTTACATATCTAACATTTTCCTCCTGTTTATCACTTTTCTTTTGACTTTGGTTTTGATGTTTTTAACATTAAAATATTTTTAATTTTTTTAAGTTCAAATATTCCTCTTCTTTCTTCCTAAGGTCAAAGAGAAATAGTTGACCTTAAAAAAATTCCTTCCTTCCTTCTTTCTTTTTCTTTAAAAATTTTTTTATATTTATTTTTGAGAGAGAAAGACAGAGCATGAGCAGGGGAAGGGCAGAGAGAGAAGGAAGACACAGAATCTGAAGCAGGCTACCCAAAACCATAAAATACCTAGGAATAAATCTAACCAAAGAGGTGAAAAATCTATACACTGAAAACTATAGAAAGCTTATGAAATAAATTGAAGAAGACACACAAAAAAATGGAAAAAGATTCCATGCTCCTGGGTAGAAAGAACAAGTATTGTTAAAATGTTGATACTGCCCAAAGCAATCTACATATTCAATGCAATCCCTATCAAAATAACACCAGCATTCTTCACAGAGCTAGAACAAATAATCCTAAAATTTGTATGGAACCAGATAAGACCCTGAATAGCCAAAGCAGTCTTGAAAAATAAAAGCAAAGCAGGAGGCATCACAATCCTGGACTTTAAGATGTATTACAAAGCTGTAATCTTCAAGACAGTATGGTACTGGCACAAGAACAGACACTCAGATCAATGGAACAGAATAGAGAACCCAGAAACGGACCCACAAATGTATGGCCAACTAATCTTTGACAAGGCAGGAAAGAATATCCAATGGAGTAAAGACAGTCTCTTCAGCAAATGGTTCTGGTAAAACTGGACAGCGACATGCAGAAGAATGATCCTGGACCACTTTCTTGCACCATACACAAAAATAAACTCAAAATGGATGAAAGACCTAAATATAAGGCAGGAAGCCATCAAAATTCTCAAGGAGAAAGGAAAAAAACCTCTTTGATCTTGGCCACAGCAACTTCTTACTCAACACGTCTCCAGAGGCAAGGGAAACAAAAGCAAAAATGAACTACTGGGACCTCATCAAAATAAAAAGCTTCTGCACAGCAAAGGAAACAATCAGCAAAACTAAAAGGCAACCGACAGAATGGGAGAAGATATTTGCAAATGACACATCCGATCATGGGTCAGTATCCAAAATCTATAAAGAACTTATCAAACTCAACACCCAAAAAGCAAATAATCCAGTGGAGAAATGGGCCAAAGACATGAATAGACACTTCTCCAGAGAAAACATCCAGATGGCCAACTGACACATGAAAAAATGTTCAACATCACTCATCATCAGGGAAATACAAATCAAAACCACCATGAGATACCACCTTAACATTAACAACTCAGGCAACAACAGATGTTGGCAAGGATGCGGAGAAAGAGGGTCTCCTTTGCATTGTTGGTAGGAATACAAGCTGGTGCAGCCACTCTGGAAAATAGTATGGAGGTTCCTCAAAAAACTAAAAATAGAACTACCCTACGACCCAGCACTTGTCCTACTAGGTATTTATCCAAGGGATACAGGTGTGCTGTTTTGAAGGGACATATGCACCCCAATGTTTATATCAGCACTATCAACAATAGCCAAAGTATGGAAAGAGCCCAAATGTTCATCGATGGATGAATGGATAAAGAAGACGTGGTATAGATATACAATGGAGTATTACACAGCAATCAAAAAGAATGAAATCTTGCCATTTGCAACTACATGGGTGGAACTGGAGGGTATTATGCTAAATGAAATTAGTCAGAGAAAGACAAATATCATATGACTTCACTCATATGTGGACTTTAAGAGACAAAACAGATGAACATAAGAGAAGGGAAACAAAAATAATATAAAAACAGGGAGGGGGACAAAGCATAAGAGACTCATAAATATGGAGAACAAACAGAGGGTTACTGGAGGGGGTGTAGGAGGGGGGAATGGGCTAAATAGGTAAGGGGCTTTAAGGAGTCTACTCCTGAAATCATTGTTGCACTATACGCTAACTAATTTGGATGTAAATTTAAAAAATAAAAAAATAAAAAAAAAATCTGAAGCAGGCTCCAGGCTCTGAGCTGTTAGCACAGAGCCTGACGCAGGGCTCAAACTCACTAACTGTGAGATCATGACCTGAGCCAAAGTCTGAACGTTTAACCAACTGAACTACCCAGGCACCCCTCTTTTTCTTATAGGTTTTTATAGTTTATAAGTTTCCAGTTTCACTTGGGAAGGTCTCTTCCAATCCAAGTTTACACATTTTCCCAACTTTCTGTTAATGTTTGTATTGTTTTATTTTTTTGCTTTTAAATCTCTGATACATTTGAAATTTTTTATTTATGTTGCAAGGTAAGGGTTGAATTTGGTCTCCTTCCAGTTTAATTGATAATTATGACAGTACTTTTAATCAAATAAACCATCATCAAATTACCACCTTTGTCATGGACTAATTTTTTTTTATTTAAAAAATGTTTTTTAATTTTTATTTATTTTTGAGAGAAAGAGAGAGAGAGACAGAGCGTGAGCAGGAGAGGGGCAGAGAGAGAGGGAGACACAGAATCCAAAGCAGGGTCCAGGCTCCAAGCTGTTCGCACAGAGCCTGACTTGGGGCTTGAACCCATGAACCGTGAGATCACGACCTGAGCTGAAGTCAGAGGCTTAACCAACTGAGCTACCCAGGCACCCCTGTCATGGACTAATTTTAATGTTAACTTGGATTTATTTCTGGGTTCTTTGTGCCAATACTGTTGCACTTTGATAATTTTAATAAAGTCAGGCAAATTGTCCCATGTCATTCCTTTTCACAAATTTCTTCCCTACTCTTAGACATTTATTTTGTTATAGTACAGTGAACGTTATTGGTTGCCTTCTCAGCTTTCCAAATACCCTTTCCTACTGGGTAGTAGCCATAATTGGGTGGATGGATCCACTCTTAGCCATAGAGGTGGCCTCGATTGGCCTAAGCCGATCAGTTTAATCCTATTTCTCTGGCTCTGGCTCAAGAATGTGTGCATGGGAGAGTGAGACCTAAATTAGTCTAATCAGAATGAAACTTTGCATTTTTCATTAAAGGCTGAGAGAAATAGCAAATAGCTCTGGTGGCAACAATCTTGCAACCATGAGACAGGCCAGTCTGAACATGATGCCAACACAACCACCAAAGTCCCTTTTGTAAGTTCATTGGAATCAGGTTTTCTGTTACTCCCAATGGAAAACCCCCTAACTGATACACATATGGGCTTTTCAAAAATTTTTCTTTCTAAAATCTAACATGAAAATGATCTTCCACTGTCCCACTTCCATCTTTCCACTGGGTACAAAACTAGATTATAGCCCTCTAGCATGGCTTTTAGGGTTTGCTGCAGTCTGATTCTATCCACTTCCCAGCCTAATTTCCCATTACATTGTCCCTCCCCCCAACCGATCACCTAAATCCACCTCAAATGCATCTCCCCATCCCCGTTCCCCTACAGGCATTCTCGCATGTTCAGCCTTCTATTAAAGTTGTGTACGGGGGCACCTGGGTGACTCAGTTGGTTAAGTGTCTGTCTTCAGGTTGGTGAGTTCAAGCCCCACATGGGGCTCACTGCTGTCAGTACAGAGCCCACTTCAGACCCTCTGTGCCCCTTTCTTTCTCTGCTCCTCCCCCACTCTCTCTCGCTCTCAAAAATAAATAAACATAAAAAAATAAAGTTGTGGGGTGCCTGGGTGGCTGAGTCGGTTAAGCATCCTACCTCCGCTCAGGTCACGATCTCGTGGCTGGTAAGTTCGAGCCCGCATAGGGCTCCGTGCTGACAGCTCGGAGCCTGGAGCCTGCTCCAGGATTCTGGAGCCTGGAGCCCAGATTCTGTCTCTCTCTCTCTCTCTTTCTCTCTCTCTGCCCCTCCCCGGCTCATGCCCTGTTTCTGTCTCTCTCTCCTTCAAAATAAATAAACATTAAAAAGTTAAAAAAAATAAAGTTGTGTATAGATTTTGACATACAATTCTCCAAACGTGTAGCGAATGCTTACTCCTATGGAAATGGCCTATGCAAAGTGCTGGGGACACAGCATGAGTTACAGAAAAATGCTGCCTTCAAGGACTTACTGTGTGGTGGGGCAATCAGACTCATAACCAGAGGGCTTCAACGTGGTGTGGTGAATGCTCTCATAGTCAGCTACACAATGTCTTGTATATGTAATGGTGAATCAGCATTTGTGAAACAGAATTGGATTTAAGGCCGTGTTAACACAAGCATATCCACAAAGATACATTAGTGCATTTGAAGGAACAAAACTATCGTGCAGAAAAATAAAGTAAACACATGAAATGAATAAGAACTTTTAACAAAGTATAGTCATCTATAACTCTTGTGAAGTCTTTGTCTGGTTTTGGCATCAGGGTAATACTGGCCTCAGAAAAGGTGAGTTGAGCTAAGTTATTTTTTAAACAACTTTATAACATTCCATGAATTGCCAGTACAACCCCCCCTTTCTATACACACACACACACACACACACACACACACACACACACACACACACCTTGGGGCTGTGGCAGGCCCCGTGCTTCTGAAGATGAAGTGAGATGAATAGAACCAATTGATCCGAAGAAAGAAGTGAGTTCCAGACACATACACTCAGACTAGAGCTGGGGCCAGTGAAAAGAGGGCTTCTGCTTTGTTCACCTTAGTACCTCAGTCACCTTAGATACCCCAGTAGAGGGGCGCCTGGGTGGCTCAGTCCATTAAGCGTCTGACTCTTGATTTTGTAAGTTCGAGCCCCACTTAGGGCTCGGCGCTGACAGTGCAGAAACTGCTTGGGATTCTCTCTCTCTCTTCTTTCTCTGCCCCTACCCTGCTTACTCTCTCTCTCTCTCTCTCAAAATAAATAATAAACAAACTTTAGATACCCCAGTATCCTTGCACACATCTTGACACACAGAGCAAGTGCTCAATTACTGCTCACTGAATTGTAAAACACTCCCATCTCCCCCACCCCCCCGGCCCCCTTAAAAAGCTGGGACTGGCCCCTTGCTAACAAAGTCCTCTCTTATCTCCAGGCTCTTTGTTACCTTCTCCCACATCTCTTTCCAACCTTTCCTCTTTAAAGGCTGCGTCCACCTTCGTTCAAACCACAGTGACCTGTGAAAGAAGGTGAGCGGGGCCTGTCAGTACAAGATCTGATCCACCCTGGAATTCCAAACTCTCCTGGGGCCTGCCTGTCTCCTAGGACAAAATTAGTAACAAATCTCAGACTGTTCATTTCTGAACAGTTTCCTGAGAACCAGGCCTTGCAGTCTCAGACCACAGCCCCCAATGCGTGAGTCTGCCCAATCTTTACCTGCTGCCCAGCATTGATATACACACTTTATTAGCTTCCTCACCTTTTGCTCCTTCAAATGCACTTATTGAAAGGTAGGCGTCCAACACTACCGCCTGACAATCTCAGTCCCTGGTCTCTGCAGATCCCATCTCCACAATGCCAGCTGCCCAGTCTCCCTTCATACAGTGCTTCCAAACCCACAGAGTTCTGAGCTTCCAAGAGGCAGGCTGACCAGATCTTTCCCCTGGGGGTGCTGGCTGGGCCTCTCCTCGGCTGCCCTTTGCTAACAGTCTCTGTCACTCTAGATCAGTATTTGAAAGTAACAAAACAATCCTTGTTTTAAAGCTGTCTTCAACGTTTTGCTGGCTCAGTCTGCTCTCCCCCTACTTGTGGGTTCGTGAGACTAGGTTTAAGTTCAGGATTCACAAGCACAACTTGGCAAGAGGCCATCTTGCATCATAAATAGGCATGACAGGCCCCCAAGTGCTGGGTGAGAAGGAGGCCCCTGCGGGAGTGGAGTCAATTCAATTAAACTCCACCCAGCAACCTCCTGTCAGGGAACATACAACTCAGGGAACAGTACAAGTCGGTTCTTATGCCATCAGCTGGTTGTGTCACCTTGGGCTAGCCAAATTCTCCGGGTCTCCGCTGTAAATTAAAGTTTTGGACCTTAGATGATCTGACTCTCACAGACTGTGATTTTAGATATAGGGTCACGCATCACACATGCAGTCTGGAGCTGATGCAAGTCACTGTGATATCCCCTGTCCTTTTCTATTAATAGATTTACACAGACAAACCTGATTAAAAATCAAGAGCAGTCTTGGACGGTTAATTAAATCTTCTAACACTAAAAGGGGAGGGAATCACTGTCACCAAACAACCATCAACTGTCCTTGGTGGCAGTGGTGGGGGAGGGTTCTGGCCTTGGTTTAGCTGCAATTGGTGGGGCCACGGTGGCCTTCTCCCCAACCATTGCTATTGCCATCCCATGGAGCTACCCCTAAACCAGCCTCATGGGAGTTTAAGAAGACTCCTGCCCCCTCCTCATTCCCAAAGTTTGCAGACTAGAGCAATGGAACCAATTTCTTATTCTGTAAGAGCAGCTCTACTCATATTTCTGTTGTATACACAGGCATGTGTCTGCGTAATACTTGAAAGAAAATGTTAATTAATGCAATCTCCCCTTTATCTTATGGAATTCTTCCTTATTTGCCCCATTTAAGACAGTTGCTCTTTCTCTGCTCTGTCTCACCACCTTGTTTATTTCCTTCACAACACTTATTATAATCTATAATGATCTTGTTTATTTATTAACTTATTTATTATTGGTTTCTCCCATAAGAATCTACTCTCAGCAAGGTCATGAAGCAGTCTATCTTGTTCATAGTTTTATCTAAGTGTCTAGCTTGCTACCCGGTACATATTAAATATTCAATAAATATTTGTGGAATAAGAAGCATGCCACGATAACACATTTTCATGTAACCACACACATACATAAAAAAATCACTCATCAGTGCTTACTACATGTCAGGCATTGTGCTAAGCACTTTACATGGATCAACTCATTTAGATCTCATATAACTGTATGACGTAGGTGTTATTATTATTATTTTTAAATGTTTATTTATTTTTTTAAAGAGAGAGAGAGACAGAGCGTGAGCAGGGGAGGAGCAGAGAGAAAGGGAGACACAGAATCCAAAGCAGGCTTCAGGCTCTGAGCTGTTAGCACAGAGCCTGATGCGGGACTCGAGCCCCTGAACGGTGAGATCATGACCTGAGTAGAAGTTGGACGCTTAATCTACTGAGCCACCCAGGTGCCCCAAGTAGGTGTTAGTATCCCCAGTTTACAGTGAAGTCAACAGGGGCACAGAGTGGATAATTAACTCACCTAAGGTCACACAGTGAGCTGGGTGGGGCTGGAACTGAATCCCAGCAGTCTCTCCAGAGTCTGTGCTCTTAACCATTATGCTATAAAAACTCTGAACAAATAATACCGTATTTAGCACATTTGGAGTCTCCTGGCGTGGCAGACACTCTTGGCACCTCACTCGATATCTATCTCAACCCTCCCCGCCTTTTTCTGGCCAACTTCTTTATGGTTCAGAAAGGCAACATGGCCAACCCTAGCACTAAGCCAATCTTGATAACTTCATGTCCATTTAGTATTTACACATCCTCAACCTTTTTTGCATATAGGGAGCATGTGACCTGCTTCTGCCCAATGAGAGACCAGAAGAAGTCAATTGGGGGGATCTCCTCTTAAAAATTTTTTTTTTAATTTTTTAATGTTTATTTATTTCTGAGACAGAGAGAGACAGAGCATGAGTGGGGGAGGGGCAGAGAGAGAGGGAGACACTGAATCTGAAGCAGGCTCCAGGCTCTGAGATGTCAGCACAGAGCCCGACGCGGGGCTCGAACTCACAAACTGTGAGACCATGACCTGAGCTGAAGTCGGTCACTCAACCGACTGAGCCACTCAGAAACCCCCCAATTTTTTTTTTAATGTTTATTTTTGAGAGAGAGAGAGGGAGACAGAGCACGAGTCGGGGAGGGACGGGGAGAGAGGGAGACACAGAATCTGAAGCAGGGTTCAGGCTCCGAGCTGTCAGCACAGAGCCCGATGCGGGGCTCGAACTCACAAACCGTGAGATCATGACCTGAGCCAAAGTCGGACGCTTAACCGACTGAGCCACCCAGGTGCCCTGAGGGATCCCCTCTTAAAATGAGACTGGCAGCAGCTAAGAACTCACTGACGCCATTTTTCTTCTTGTTGTGTACGTGGAGTTACAAAGGCCATGTTGGGACCATGAGAGGATGAACATGAGGACAAAATGCCGACATGCTCAGGATGGTAAACTAAAAACGCAATAAAAACATGAGTCTGATGACATTGTGTTGCTGCTGAACCAAGCTGGGAATCACCTTCTTTCTGACCTCTTATTATAAGAGATAATTAAGTATCTGTATGTAAATGTTTTTTAAAACAGGTTTGTTGCGGTACAATTTAATTTAGGCACCATAAAGTACACCCACGTATACAGTTTTAGTAGATTTGCAGAGTTGTGCCATCACCACTACAAACCAGTGTTAGAACATTTCCATCACCCCACAAAGATTCCTTGCACTGGTGTGCAGGTGATCCCCATTCTTACAACTGTAGCAGCCACTAATTTGCTTTCTGTCTCTATATATTTGCCTTTTCTGGGCATTTCATAAACACCTATTTGTTTGTTTGTTTTAGCTGAAAATATTCCTCATTGCCATTCAGAGCATATGGCTATGCAGCTGGTGATGGAGCCCACACTCAGGTGACAGTATAATGAAGGAAACAGGATGGCCAACAATATGGCATAAGGGAAAGAGCCCTCAAGACCAGGAGACCATGTTCTGGTGCCAGCTCTTTTCCTAATCAGCTGTGTACCTTCAATACATTTTTAAGCTTCTCTGAGCTGATTTTTCTCGATCATGAAATGGGAAAATCCAAGTGAATGGCTTTTGAGCTCCCTTCGAGATCTCAGATTCTAAACTATTTTCTTAAAAAAATAAAGGTGGTATTTGAGTTATTTCAGGAAAAAAAAGACTCTGTTTCATTCACCTAAACCGGTGAAGACAATTCCACTCTTCTATACATCTAAACAGTCATGTTAAGGTAGATAATTCTAGTAAATGGGAGAACTGAAGATATTATGCAATGTTATCAAAGAAAGTGATCTGTACTAGGCAGGAAGGTTGTTGTTGCAAAAGACAATGAATGAATTGTTACAAAGGGTCATGTTTGTTTGAACCTCTTGTCAGCGACAAGGGTGAAGGATGCTTAGAACATGTTCTATGTATGATACATATGAATGCCTATACATTTCTTTTGCAAAAGGGATGCTGTGAATCAGTGTGTGTTATCTCAAGATTGTAGAGAAATAGGACAATATTTATCCTTAAAAGTGTATATATTATTGTCAAGTTTTTTTAAGAAGCTCTATGCCTACTGCGGGGCTTGAACTCATGATCCCAAAATCAAGAGTCACATGCTCTACCAAGTGAGCCAGCCAGATGCCACTGTGATAGTGGTATTGTGGTTACAGATAAAAAAAAAAGAATCCTCTAGGGGTGACGGGACTATTCTGTATCTTATAATGACGGTTACATGAATCTATCCATGTGTTAACATTTTTAGAACTATCCATTCTACAAAAGGGAAGTTTTACTGTATGTAAATTTAAAGATTAAAGTTAAAAAAGAGTCCTTGCCTTTTAGAGATACATGTTGAAATATTCATGGGTGAAATGATACAAAATCTAGTGTTTGCTCCAAAATAATATGGGAAGGAGGGAAATGGTGGGGCATAGATGAAACAAGATTGACCATGAGCTTATAATTGTTGAAACTGGATTCATTATAACTCTCCAAGCTTTCGTTATGCTTTCTTATCTCTTTCTGTAAATGTTCAAAGATTTTTGTCATAAAAAGTTAAAAATAAAAAGCACTGGTGAGCAAGAATGAAGTTTCTTCCATTTGCATGCTTAAAAGACGCTTATTTCTGATTTCCAGACTGATGGCCCTCCCAAAAAGAAGGAATTATCTACACAGGTGAAGTGATGGAAAAAATATATACGATGTCTCTATACAATTTATGCACATTTCACAATAGGAGAAAAGATTTTTTTGGGTATATGGTTCCCCAGAGCTGACTACATTTTAAAAGTTATCTTTATATCAAATCAGAACTAATAGCTACCATTTATTGACCTGCTTACGACAGTCAACAAAATAATCTTCCAAATAAAACATCTTGAATCTTTACACCTCCTCCAGAAGATGTTATTCTCATTTTACAAAGGAGATAACCAAGGAGAGACAGGCTGCACATCTACCATTAGTGCAGTTGGAA
This sequence comes from Puma concolor, assembly GCF_028749965.1. Taxonomy (NCBI): domain Eukaryota; kingdom Metazoa; phylum Chordata; class Mammalia; order Carnivora; family Felidae; genus Puma; species Puma concolor. The sequence continues at coordinate 139,422,361 of NC_141670.1, read as the reverse complement.
TGCAAATCCAGATCTATTTCCAGAGATTGCCTCTTACCCAATGGACTTCTGGAGCGGACTCTCTACTAAGCGGAATGCCTTTTACAGGTTCCATGCACCTATCCCCCTACTTCTGCCTGCTTCTCTCCTAGTATCTGGCACCTGTGACCTTCTTCAGAGGACTCCTCAGGGCTAGTGGGTCAGCTTTGCCCCAGCCCACAGAGCCGAAAGTGCACATAGTTTTACATCTCCATAAGTGGCACAAAGTCAGTGATTCACTGCTCAGGAGTACCAAAGTCAAAGTCCTTTGTTTGGATGGAGACAAACTCTGAGGTGTAGTTAACCCTCCAGAGCCCCCCTGGATATCAGGCAGAAGCAGAACAGGCACCTGAGATCACACTCTCGCTCAGCGTTTTTCACTTCCCTGTCCTGCTTCCTTCACTGGCTTCTCATGAGAGTATTGGCTTCATAAGTCCCTTGCTCATGAACCCCTGTCTCAGGGACTGCTTCTTGGGAGCCTAGTCAAAGACAGCTTCTTTTTCCTATTTAGATGCAGTTTCATTGCTAATAATTCCTTACCTAGGAAGCATTTATGAGAATGTTTGTGTGTTTGTACACGGATAAAGTCTTACGTACTGAAATGTGAGTTCAATTACTGCAGTCACTGGAAATACAGATGTCAAAGAAGAAAGGACCAGGATTACCATCTATAAAGATCACCCTGACCTGTGATAAGAAGCCAAGGAATGTGGTCTCATCTACCACAGTGTCCATGCAAATACTCCAGGGGCGGGCAGAGCTGTAGTAGAGTGGGCTTCTAGATGATGATCCAAATACCACCTGCTGAAACAACAGTGCTTTAAACCCATAAAGGTGGCCATGAGTGTTGGGAAGAGAGTCTGATAGTGTGGGTTGAAGAAGAGAGGAAGAATACTTTGAAAAAGCTTAAAACTGGGTTCTAAAGGCTTCAAGAACAATATAAGACTTTCCTGTAAGCCCCTTGCTGGAAAGCAGCCATGGCATTTACAGGGAATAGAGACTACCTGTGTTGCATCCCCAGAGACAAGAGGATTTCAGTTTGACAAGGATTCTCCTAGCTGTAGTGCTATCCTATCCACAGGAGAGTTTGGTTCCGTACCTAATCTGGGGCAGTTCATATTCTGGCTAATGGGAAGTAACAACGACCTCATACTGTTGTGAAGGGAATGTTATTAGAGCCATACATTTTATTAGATACATAAACCACTGGAACATGATAGGAATTCAGTGAATGATACTTATTCCTATTAGTGGAGCTGCAAATCTTCTTCTTTGAATATCTTTCGTAATGACCTGAGGCTGGGAGGTTGCAAGGCATACTCACGCGCACTGCTGGAGGCAGGGAGCATATGCATTCTTTAGAAAGAGATACGGCGAGTAAAACACCCCTAGACAAAGTCAGTCAGGGCTTCCATAGCAGTTCGTTCTTCTCTATGATATATTATTTCACCATGGTACATGCCCATTTTTTCTGTTGAATAGGGCTCTCTCCATCACCAGAAAGACAATTCTTTGAGGGCCATGGAAAATAGTTATGAGGAATTAAGTGAAAAAGAAAAATAATTTTATCTAGATAATCACCATGACCCTGTAAAAGTTATATAAAGACATGCCAACAAGGGCTAGAAGGGGGTGTGAACATATGAAAACAGGTTACTTTACTGCAGTGATGCTCTTATGGGTAAATTTTTAAAATTTTGGCTTTTTATTAATATTTCTACAATATTGTGTGTAGGCCTGTGAAGTTAAGCTGTTTTTTAATAAAAAAGTGTGGCCGATCTTCCACTGTGGAAGTATCTCAGGTTTTCATAGAATGACAGCCTCTCAAGGTCCCTTGTGGCCTGGAGTCTGGTATTTCCCAGCTCCTAGGACCACACTCTGAGACTCGCAGAACAGCTCAAAAGCAATTGCCTGTGTGTAATGTCGATGTGGTCAGAACCCAGTGGAAAAATAGTTACAATAAGGTGGAGTCAACACAAGTTGTGAAAGAGTTGACCCCTAACTCTAAAAAATACTTTTTAAACGTTTACTGAATATCTGCTATATGTTAGTCACTCTCCCAAGTGCTGGGGATCCAAAAGATGAACAGGACACTGTTCTTGCCTTCAAAAGAATTCAAAGCCCAACAGGGAAGGGAAACAGCAAATAACCAGCTACAGTATAATATGGTAAATGCCAAGATGGAGCACAGAATAAATGCTGTAGGATGGTTAATTAGGGCATGTTTGGGGGCACAGAATAGGAATGACTTCAAACTGGCTGAGATCAAGAAGGGCTCATTATAAGGATACGGGGAAATATCATAGAACCCAAGGAGGAAGCACATCTTGGCCCCTCAAGATGTAAGAACTGCAATTCCTAGACATAAAATTCCTTTGGAACTAGGGGTGCCTGGCTGGCTCAGTTAGTGGAGCATGCCACACTCTTGATCTCAGGGTTGTGAGTTCGAGCTCCACATTGAGATTGCTTAAAAATAAAATCTTTAAAAAAAACACCTCAGGAACTACAGTAGCTAATAGTCTCACCATCTCCCTCCCTCTCTCTGTCTCTCTCTCATATATACGTTTCTTATCCTTTCTAGGCTAATGGGGACTGTCATCTCCACTTCCCTTGGCACATCTATTCCTCTCTCTCTCCCTCTCCCAATAGACTAATCCCATTGCTCTGTTTTCACATGGTTCACCATGGCTTCCCTCAGATGATACCAAGCTCCAGAAGTTCCAGACTCTATGTGACCTTCAGATCCAACACTTACAGTTAATTTGAGTCACTGGGTCCTAATTTCAAATCCCTGAGAAAGAGAATATATTAGGTGAGTCCTGAGTCAGGTCAGAATGTAGCTGAGGGCAGAGTCATGAGGCCTATTGTCCACTTACTCAGAAAGGGCCCTGGGGACAGACTTCCTGGCAAGGGGATATCATGAAAGCAGACAAGTTGGCCGACATCTCTCCTTTGTGAGAAAGCGGAAGACCTAACTCTGACTAGGACTCCACAGTCAGGAAGGTGCTTTTGAGTTGACCTTGGGGGTGACAGTGAGGTAGGGTGCAGATTTCAAATATAATTAGGCGGTAGAATCAATAAACTTGATTGGATAGCAGGAGGAGGGTTGCAAATTGAATCTCAGCCTATCATATAATTGCCTTAGCTCACTGTATTTGTTAAGAAACCTTTTGGACTTCACTGTCCTTGGAACTATCAGGGGTTTCTTCTATATTCAGACCCAATGAAGTCTCACCTACTCTGGCTATGGTCCTTTGTGTTTATCACTAACCCAGACTGCAATAAGAACAGAGTTACAGAAAACTGTGATTCCCCAGAAGAATTTGAGAATTCCATGTATAGTCTAAGCTTTTTGCTGCATACTGCATTCTGAGTCCACGCACACACACACGCACACACACACTTATGCACACACACATGCACACACATATATGCACCCCATGCACCCATTTCCATGGAATGATACAGAGCATTTTTGCCTGGCTATATTTATTTTATTTGTTTTGCATAATGTATGGAACAAATTCACTGCTCTATTAGTTAGAGAGAATTACAGCCAGCATATGTGGTGTGTTATACTCTATATATGTAAATATAGCCCATTTATAAACACAGTGATTGTGTGCATATGCGTGTTTAAAGCTAGCTTTTTAGAATTTTTTTAAGCAGAGAAGCCGTCAGCTTACAAATCCTTATTTATGTTTTGTACATTGTCCTTTCCATTCCCGTTGCCTTCAGCCTGATTCAGGACATTCGCAACTTATCCCAAGTTATTGCGGCAGCTTCCTAACTGTCCATTCCATCCACGGCCGCCAGATTTAGCATCTTAAAGTGCCACTTGCATGACGGCACTCCCTGCTCACAAACCTTCCTTGTCTCTCTGTTACCTACTGAGTAAAGTCCAAAGTCTATGTCCCAGCACGAAATGTTAGTAGAGTTTAGTACACACCAACTTTATGGGCTGCTTTGCTTCTCCTCCATGCTGCCGCTAAATTTAACTACGTTACTACTGGATTCCTAAATATGCATGGATATTTCTTTAACTTTTTTTAATGTTTATTTATTTTTGAGAGAGAGAGAGAGAGAGCATGAACAGGGGAGGTGCAGAGAGTGGGAGACACAGAATCTGAAGCAAGCTCCAGGCTCTAAGCTGTCAGCACAGAGCCTGACACAGGGCTTGAACTCATGAGCCTTGAGATCATGACCTGAGCTGAAGTCGGATGCCCAACCGACAGAGCCACCCAGGTGCCCCATGTATGGATATTTTCAATGAGTATATGCTTTTCTTCTGCCTGGAATAACCACTCTTTTCTCTCCTCTTCTCCCATGATCGAGCTAACTTTCACCACATCTTTGCTAATACACCCAGCAGGAGGTGATTATGCCTTCCTCTGCACCCCCAAAGTATTTATTAGCATGTACTTTTTTCCTACCATATATATATTTGCGTGCGTCTGGCTGCTCCTTCTAGAAGGTGCTACCCGTACTCTTTCAGCCTTCTCTGTCTTGCATACACTGTGATTCTCTCACTACCCTCCTCCCCTGCCTAGCTAACTCCTGTGTCCTTCAGTCACTTCAAACAACACAACCCAAGTTTGGCTCTTTTTTAGGGATTTTCTGGAAGGGTTTTTGGGACTCACAAAATAATGGGAGGCTAGGGAACCAAGACTAGAATACAGACAGAAAGAAGGAACCGAGGAGGACCAAGAGCAAGAAATACAGCTGTTTATCTAACAGGATTCTGCCACCACGGTTGCCATTGCTGCCATTAGCCACCACTGTCACCACCATTGCACCATTCCAAATCTCCTACAAATGAATTCTTCCCATCCTGTCTTCACTCCTCCAGCTCTAAATTCAATATCCTGGGAAGGAGTCTGACTAAACCCAGGTTTTGCACTCATGCTCTGACTTCCAGAAGAAAAGAAGCATAAATGGAGCCTCTTACCTCTCTGACTTCCCTTGAGGGGACACAGTTCTATGGACCCAACAGGACCACACACAATAAAGAACTTCCCCCAGGTAAGAAGGTTAGGCAAGTTTACACTCCCCAAAATACAAATAATAGCCACAACTTCTATTCACCCTTCAAGCCATGACTTTGATGTCACCTCCTCCAAGAGGTTGATGTGAACTTCTCTTTACTCTTTCCAAGAGGAACTAGAGACTTCATCTCAGTTCTGAGAACTGATAAAAAAAATCATTTTTCTGTCTTAAAAATAATGCTGAGGCGCCTGGGTGGCTCAGTCAATTAAGGGTCCAACTCTTGATTTCAGCTCAGGTCATAATCTCACAGTTCGTGAGATTGAGCCCCACATTGGGCTCTGCCTTGACAGCATGGAGCCTGCTTGGGATTCTCTCTCTCTCTTTCTCTCTCTCTCTCTCTCTCTCTCTGCCCTCCCCTGCTCAAGTGCTCTCTTTCTCTCTCAAAATAAATAATAAATTAAAAAAATTGTTTAAGTAATGTTAATTTTTAAAACAAAGTATAAAGAAGAAAGGTCCCCTCATAATCCTATAATTAACACTTTGGATTGTATATTTTCATTTTTTATATTATACACATATATTATTTATCTTTTACAGAGCGTAAGCCAGGTTTATTATGTGACATGATAATATTACGTTCATATCTCTTTCCCCTACTGTACTCTGAACTGTGTGAAGGCAGATGCAGTGGTGTTTTCTTTTTTTTTTTTAATGTTTATTTTTATTTTTGAGACAGAGAGAGACAGAGCATGAACGCGGGAGGAGCAGAGAGAGAGAGGGAGACACAGAATCCGAAGCAGGCTCCAGGCCCTGAGCTGTCAGCACAGAGCCCGACGCGGGGATTGAACTCACAGACCATGAGATGGTGACCTGAGCCGAAGTCGGACGCTTAACCCACTGAGCCACCCAGGCGCCCCGCAGTGGTGTTTTCTATTTTTGTATCTGCAAGCTGGTAGCGCCTCCCACGGTATCTGGCACATACTTGACCAAAGCTTGCTAAGTCAACTGAAAGCTCCTTGAGAACAGAAATCTTGTTTTGTAAAACTTGATAGTTAATATAACATGCATTACACTCTCTTGGACATAGTAAATATTTTAAGTAAGCATTCAAGTTAGTAAATATTAACTTAAGATTTTTGAATTAAATAGTTTAAGTCATATGTTAACCTTAAATTCTGAAGCTTTGGGGTATAGATATGTATGCATTCTTTCCCTGGCTGCACAAATTTAGGAACAAGACCAGGAGTGTGAATTACAATAGCAATGATAATAAAAATCGCCTTTGTCTCTTCTTCCTCCTCAGCAAATCACCAAAAATATTAAACTTTCCAAGTTTCTTTTTCCTTCCTCCTTGTAGGACCAGACACTTTCTCACTGACAACCTGCAAGTTCTCCTTTGATAGCCATTTGTTCTGACATGTTAGGGCTGACCTTTTCCAGGGCTCATAAAGTGTATTAAAGATGGCGGCAAGGTCTTTGTCACTTTCATCACTGAGAGGCGGGACCTATTTCTTCACCCCTCTGCATATGGGCTGGGCCTGTGACTGCTTTGATCAACAGAATACAACAAAAGTGATGCTGTCCCATTCAGACACTTGCCTTTAATAAGACTGTTAACTTCTTTTTGTTTTTTTAAGTAATCTCCACACCCAATGTGGGGTTCGAACTCACAACCCCAAGATCAGGAGTCACACACTCCACTGACTGAGCCAGCCAAGTGCCCCAAGACTGTCAGCTTCATTTGTCCCTCTTGGATCCCAGCCTCCATGCTGTGAGGGTTCCTAAACAGCCACTTGGAGCCACAGGTTCATGTGGAAAAGAATCAAGGCCCCTGGCTTCTAGGCCCAGCTGAGTTCTCAGCTGACAGCCAGCCCCAACCTGCCAGCTCTGGGAGTGGGCCAGCTTGAAAATAGATCCTCAGTCAGCCACGCTGTCCTAGAAGATGCTACATGGAGCAAAGGCAAAGTGTCCCAGCCTAATCTTGACCTAAGAAATGGTTCTTGTTTAAGCCCCTATGTTTTGAGATAGTTTGTTACACAGCAGTGTATAATGGAAACAATTCTTAAAGTTGACTCTGCTTCTCTCCTAGAGGTAGAGGAGAGATCGATTGCTTCTGGGGCAACAGCAAGAAACTTGCTCTTCCAGTTTCTAATTCCTTCTTGACTTGTGTCAGAGAACCCAGGAGTTTACATGGCACCTTTCATTATCTTATTCTAAAGCATTCCTTTTCTTTAAAAACTGACCAGTGTTTCTAGTGAGTCCTCATGCCCTTTAGCTTTGCCCTCCCACAGAGTGATCTAGATCTCTCTAAACATCTAAGGTATTCCCTGAGAGAATGAGGGTAGCTCTGATGGCCCCTTCCTGTTTACAAGTTTTTATTGTAACTTCCTGGAGCCCAACTAGCAATCCTCCAAATCCTGTTTGTTTCCCACCCCCAAAGATTTGACAGATCTCTGTGAAATTCGGACTCCATTTGGCTGCCCTGGTAGATAGGGCTGACCCCCTCTGATGCCCACATCTAATCTATTTGCACGATTTCCAAAGTGCCTTAGCTAATCCTGCACAAGGTTTGAAACCTTCATTAAGTCATAGCAAAACAACTCAGTATCTTTCGCTTGGTTTTGCTTTCCCTACCTCTCAACTTGCTTTGCTCCATGCTTCAGCTCTCCACTTTGAATATCATTCCAGCATCTTAAATTAAGAGATCTCTTCTGCTTCAGCAGCTCTCATAGTGTAATTTCCTCTTCCAATTCTGAAGGGCTACAGCAGAATGTGCATTATCGGAACATCCTGGGGTTTGGGGGAAGCTAGGGAAATCATTTAGATCATTCCTCTTCCTTCAGATGGGACTACATGCACACAAATAGCTTAGCACCTAAAAATAATTCAGGAAATACTTGACTTTCTACAAGACATCTGAGATTCTCTTGCAACCTTCAGTCTTCCACCTGAAATTGAAAGCCTCCAGGGTTGGGACTGAAGCACTTATTACAAACTTCAGCAAGCCAATGGAGTTCTTTGCAAACTTAAGCCTCCTATCAACCCTGGAATAGGCATGCACTTATCCAAAATAGGGAAAAGGTGTTAAGAGTCTTGATTAAACTAGCTCCAACAGTCCTTTTAAGTAAGGGGACCAATCATGCAAATTAGGATATTTCTTAAGGTAAGGGGGCTTGCAACTGATAATTATATCATGGCAACAGTTATAAACTAGGATTGTCCCAGCCGAACCAGGATGCATAATCTCCCTGTTTGAGAGATGCTGAGAACATGATGGGGGAGGGAGGGGTGAGAGGCAGGACAGTGGTAAGAAGGAAAAAGTATCCTAAAATATATCTTCTGTGTCCTTTGGAGTCTTTAGACCAATGGTGCTCACTTTAAAATTGCTTGGAAAACTTTTAAAAAGTGTCAGATTGCAGACCCTAGCCTAGACCAATTGTGTCAGAACCTCTGTGAAGGCCAGCATGTCTTGAATCTCCCCAGGTGATTTTTTTTAAACCTCTTTTAAAAAAATGTTTACTTTTGAAAGAATACAAGTGGGGGAGGGGCAGAGAGAGGGGGGCAGAGGATCCAAAGCAGGCTCTGTGCTGACAGCAGTGAGCCCAAGGTGGAGCTCGACCTCACAAACTGTGAGATCATGACCTGAGACAAAGTTGGACACTCAGCCAACTGAGCCACCCGTCCCCAGGGTGATTTTAATGCACAGGCAAGGTTGCTTGGGACCTTAGGTGAGTACTAAATTTACATGGGTGCAGGTTCAGTGGTCTCTTTGGAGCCAAAATACTCAAACATACCATGCAGAACATGGAGGCCTAAAGTAGGTGTATCTAGGCTTGCTTAATTCAGTGGCTCCAACATCAAAGACTTTTGTTCTTCTGTCTTTTCCCTCTGTTATCCTAACTTGTTGACTTTCTTCCGGGCTAGTTCCCTACATAGTCACAAGATGGCTTCCACAGTTCTAGGCCACTACCCCAGGCTTGAGTCTTGGAAGGAATGTCTCATACCTGTGTCTTTCTTAGATCCAGAAGACTTTCCCAGAAGCCCCCCAGCAGACCTGATCTCCTGTTTCATTAGCTACAACTGGGTCATATGCCACCTCAAGAACAATCGTTAGCAAAGAGTATAAAGTCACGATTGACTTGGGTTGTTCAGGGCTTACCACTGAGCTAGATGAGGGTCTTTTATCCCGAGGGAGGGACACCTGGAAGATGAGAATTCTGTTGGCAAGGAAGGAAAAGCGTAGAGGAACCAATAGTGTCTGTGGCACCTAGCAGGGCCCGGAATCAGGAACATTTGCAGCAAACCTGGTCAAATTGGCTTGTGGATAGAAATGCCCACCCTAACAGGGTTATTTTAGGATCAAATGAGATGGTACGTGCAAAATTGCTATATGTTAAGTACTATTTTTAAGTGATATACTTCTTAGAATTTCATTTTACAGAAGAAAAAACCAAGGCACAGGAAAGTTAAATGCCGTTAGCAAGTTTACCCAAGCAGTCCTGGTCAGAAGCCATCGGAAGTTTGGCCCGTGTTCTCCACAGGAGTCCAAGTGCTACTTAAAATACTCCACAAGCACTTGCCACCATCTGTCCTCCTGCAACTCAGCCAGGGGGTCTTCTAGAAGGGACATGAGAATGAGGTACAATGTAAATATAAAATAGAAATTGAGTCGATGTTGGAGAAATACTATTTATGGTATGTGGGGAGAGGATGGAGGATAGGATTGTGTACAGTATTTGCTATGGCCAGGAGCCACAGAAGAGGAGTGAAAACCCAAAGAAGACCAGAGAATATATGCGGATATCAAAACAAAACAAAACAAAATTAAAAACAAAACCTCTGACAGGTGAAGTTTGGGAAGCAGGACACATTATTGCTTAATGTCTGTCAGGCTCACGAAGGGTTCATTGCACATGGTGTCACACGATGTTTCTCCCCCTGATTCCTAGAAGTTGATCTGTCAAAACACAGATGTTGCATTAGGCGGCTTTGCCATTTATAGGGCAGCTTGGCACCTTCTGTTAAAGACTTGAGGCCATTTGGGGAGTCTTTGGAAAGGAGAGGATGGGGAACTGAGATGTGCTTGAAGCTGAGATTCTGTGCTGTTGAATCATGTTGGAAATTGTTAACTTAGTTCTTTGAAAATGTGTGTATTGCTTTTCTTCCCCTCACTCCATCCCTTAAAAAACATCTTTGCTCTAGTTTAAGTTGTTTCTTCATGTTCTTGCTGTGGGCGTAATGATATGTTTGAGAATTTTGAAATTCAAACCATGAAACAAAATACTCTGTGGCTAAACCACAGTGCCAATAGGATAGTGAGGATATTACCAACCAAACAACCACATATACCAGTATCACTTTCTGATTGTACCTTGTTCCGCCATCTCTAGATTCCAACTTACAGTTGGAATAGTAAACACAAATAAACAATACAGAGGAAAGATCCTGAGGAAGCAATTGATGCATTCTTGGTAATTGTGTCCCAATAAGCAGGGCTATTCTTGGGAAAGATTGCAGAAAGGACAATGCCTCTTTGGGGCCCAGCAGACTTCTCTTCTGCATGTCTCTCTTCTCCACTTACTCCCCTTCGAATAATGAGATCAGAAGAGTTCTTCAATTCTGGCATCCCAGAGTCTTTCCCCCGCCGCACCCTTCCCACTAGTCTCTCCCAACCCCATTCCAAAATTACCATGAGTATCCCACCTCATTGCCCACGTCCCCCCTCCCCCCATCCCTGCCTTCCAGCCCTCAGTACATGGCTGACCCACATTGGGTATCAGGACAGGGTAATTGAGTAAGTAAATTTACTTTAAGTCATGAATGACTGAAGATGTTTACCTCTTAAATGAGGTGCTTTTAACCCAAGTGAATCTGTAATTGGTGGAATTTTAGGCAGTAACAAAGAGAAGTAAAAGTGAAGGCTTTCACACAAGGACAGAGAGAAGAGGGGTGAAGGAAATCTGGGGACGTTTTTGATAACACCCACTTAGGCCACAACACAGTCAACCTACTTAAAAGGAGTTCTAGAATCTCCTCCTCATCTGGGACAGAGTAGAGAAGAAAATAGGGAGAAGCTGTTCTTCTAAAATCATGAGCTACCTGCCTTTTGCCTTGGATTTTGCTTCTTACCTCCCTCAATTGTGTCAGCAATCATGGACATCTCTGGATTATGTCGTTTCTCAATCCAGCATAGGTTTATAATTGTATGGACTGTGATAAAGGAAACACATATCCCAAGATACATTTTTCTAGAAGCTGTTCTTCTAATAAATAAGATCTTGGACCAATATGTTCACAAGGATCTAGTTGTATAGGCAGAGTTTTAAAATAAGCAAACCCAGGACAAGATTAGTAAAAAGTGACAATGACAGTGATATATCCATGGGGCTCTAATTCTCTGGTCCCTCGGGTGTTCCTGATAAGAAGACACCATTAGAGGGTATAGGTTCTTTTTTTTTTTAATTTTTAAGTTTATTTATTTACTTAAAGAGAGACAGAGACAGCGTGAGCAGAAGAGGGGAAGAGAGAAAGGGAGAGAGAGAATCCCAAGCAGGTTCTGCACCATCAGCACAGAGCCCAATTGGGGTGAATCTCACCCCATGATTTTGAATTCACAAAACCATGAGATCATGACCTGAGCTGAAAACAAGAGTCAGACGCTTAACCAACTGAGCCACCCAGGCGCCCCAGAAGGTAAATGTTCTTTAAGTTAAGCCTGACAAAATTCGTCTTGTGTTAAATAACAAAAATGGGTAAGGAATGACAGCACTGAACAAAACAGGGAACTAAGAGTTTTTCCTATTGACTATTCCTCTTATAATATAAGCACATAGGAACTCTGTTTCTTTGTTTTTCCACAAAAATAAAATTCTGTGCTTGTGTTGTCTGCAATAGCAAAAGATTGGGAAACAAATCTAATGTCCATCAATAGGGAACTTGTTAAATAAACAATGCTACGTCTACACCATAAGGTACTAGGCAGCTACCAAAAAGGACAAGGAAACTCTATTTGCTGGCACAGGATTATCTTCCATAGAGACTGAACATATGAAGAAAGGGGAACATAAGAATGCACTATTCCCGTTATTCATTGATTTGCGTAAGTACATAATAATTGGATGGTTTCTTGTACAGAATGGGAAGGGGAGTAAGATAAACAGGAATAAGAGTGTGAGACAGATTCTTCACCATTTTATATTGTTTGTATTTTTGAGCCATAAAAATGGGTTATCGATTCAAAAGCTTTTGTGATTAGAATTCGAAATTTTTTCAGAGAGGTTTGTTGAGCATTTAATATATTATTCTTCAATGAAACAGGCTGGATTTGGGACTCCATCGGATGGAGGAGAAAATGGAACCTCAAAATGATTTGGGTAAGATGCTACCTCTGCCATTCTTTGATCCTGGGCAGGTTGCTGACCCTTCCCAAGCCTATCTGTAAAATAGGAATAACAACAGAATGGAAATGATGGAGGTGGACTTGCAAGTGAGGAGTCAGTACAACTTAGCTACTATCACATAGCTGGTCAGTGGCTGAGACACTAACCCAGGTCTCCTGACTCCTAGTCCAGTTCGTATCTCATCAGAAGCTACATAGGAAAGTGGACGCTCTTTGCTGTTCAAATACTTAGTAATTTCTTGGAAGGAAGTCATCATCTTCTTTTTTTTTTAATGTTTATTTATTTATTTTGAGAGAGACAGAGAGAGCGCAAGTGGGAGAGAGGGGCAGACAGAGAGAGAGAATCTTGAGCAGGCTCAGTGCAGTCAGAGCAGAGCCTGTCCCGGGGCTCGAACTCATGAAACTGTGAGAAAATGACCTAAGCCAAAATCCAGAGTCGATGCTTAATGAACTGAACCACCCAGGCGCCCCAAGAAGGCATCTTCTAAGAGGTAAGAACAACTTGGTACTAATAAAAGAAAAGCCTTTGAAATGAATAGATTTTCCCTCTAAAAGTTGTTCTGTCATTTGTTCATCATGTCACTTTATAACTTAGCATTAATGGATGAATTAATATATGTTTGAGGTTTGATTTAAAATAACATAGGTTGGGGTGCCTGAGTTAAGCGACTGACCCTTGGTTTTGGCTCAGGTCATGATCTTGCAGTTCACGGGTTCTAGCCTTGTGTTTGGCTCTGTGCTGGCAGTCTTCCCCACCAAGGAGTCAAGCATGTGAATGAAGCTCTTCTGGACCTGCCAGCCCACCCCCGTGACAGCCTCGGTGCATACTACCGAATGATGTAGTCGTTGCACCAAATGGCATAAGAACTGTCCAGTCAAAACCGTGCCCAAATTCCTATTACACAGGAAGTGAGCACAGTAAAATGATTGCTGTTTTAAGCCCTGAAGTTTTGGGGTTATTCGTTACACGACACTAGACAATAACCAGAACACACACACACACACACACACACACACTTTAAAAATTAAGTGCAGGAAGGCACCTGGGTGGGTCAGTCAGTTAAGCATATGACTCTTGGTTTCGGCTCAGGTCATGATCTCATGGTAATGAGATTGAGTTCTGCACTGGGTGTGGGGCCTGCTTAAAATTCTCTTTCTCCCTCTCTTTCTCTGCCCCCTCCCCGCTTGCACACAATTTCTCTCTCTCTCTCTCTCTCTCTCTCTCTCTCTCTCTCTCAAAAACAACAAACAAACAAAACAAATGAAAATAAAATTAAGTGCAGGACATTTAAACATCTGGTTACTCAAAATGTTGCAGCATGACCGAACTAAAGTATAAAATGGTGAAGAGCTTGGTTGTTAGTGTAACAAAAACATTTAAGTATGTGATATCCAAGACAGCATTTTGAAGGCAGAGTGGGTCTTTTTAGTAAGTAAGTTGTAATAAGTTGTGAAAGACTCACTTTTAGAGTCTGGGTAGTTCTGCTGGTCTTCATTTGGCACCAATTTTGTTGACAAAACTATTGAAGGGCAAAGGGTGTCAAATTGCTTCAGAAAAAAGAATAGGTTACAAATAGATGCAGTCGTATCAAAACTGAACATGGTTTGGCGGCCGCTTTTCATAGCTTTCTATGTCTCCTTTCATCTGGCCACTCACCATATTTCATCAACTAGACATAATACTAATCGTAGTTTTTTGAGCAGCCGTTACCTTTTAAATCCAGTTTATTCATTATTTGCGGGTGCAAACTGCACTCATGTTGATGTAAGTGGTGCTCTCACTTAATGGAAAGATCTCCAATTTATTTATATTCATTTGTGATGCAGTTAGGAAACCAGCAAGCAATAAAAACAAAAAAGACAAACCTTCATGTGAATGTTGCTGTGCTTTTTAAAGAACCGATCCAGTTCACCAGAATGGGCACGTGTATCATAACCAGCTTTTCGATAAGGCCCCTTCCACTCATCCCATCTGGAATAGCAACCCTTGTGACTCCACCACCTTGCTCCGCCTTATTTCTCTTCATTGCAATTATGAGGGCATACATTTCACATGTACTGGTTTCCTGTCTTCCTTCTCTGTCACAAAATTGTGAGCTCCTCAGAAACAAGACCTTTGGCCTCTTTGGGCCAAAAATATTGACTGACACCTGGTAAGTGCATAATAAATACTCATTAAGAGGATGGGGATTTTTAGCCAAGTTATTTAAGGATGGGAAATCACCTTAAATATATCAAAATATGGGAACAGTTAACTAAGTTATAGTATATCTCTGTGAGAGGGTGGTATGCAAATTATGATGTGATGCTAACTTTCAAAAGCAGCACATGGTGATGGTAGTTGGGGGGGGGGGGACATTAAAATCATGCCAGATACCTCTAGGTCTATAGGAGAACACCAGCCTCCTGACACATACTTTCCTTTTTGTGGGAAGAATTATTTAGTAGTCCTTCACTTGTTCTGAAATGTAAGAAGGCAGTCGGGCGGCTGTTGCCTGAGGGAAGGACAGTACGTTTTGTGTGACTGAGCCCAGGTATCTCTCTCAGTGCCTCCTAGTGCAAATCGTTCCAGGAAGGAGGTGCTCTCATTTGCCCAAGGAGCCCAGGGGTCTTCTGAAGGGAAACTGACAGGACTCCAATAACTTATCCCTGAAACTCAACATTAGAGAAATCTTTTGGGGTAGATTGCGAGGGCCCTAACCTGAGGCTCATGGTCAGGTTAAGGCAAAGGGTCTTTTGAAATGAAATCACCTTGAGTGTGGAAAGAAGTAGGACTGGTAGTGTGTTGTGTACTGTGTGAACAAGTGCCAGTGATCACTCTAGGCCCATAAGTATGAAAACATGAGTCTATGCTAGGGCAGTTCTTAGGAGACAGGCATGTGCTCAGGAAGTGGCTGTGTGAATGCTGACCTTACAAAATGGGGCTGTCTGGTGGCCAACTCTTAGGTCAAACTTCACACTGTGAAGTGGCTAAATCCAGACCATAGTCTCCATGATACTAGGGAGACTGGATTATCCTCCCTGGGTCCTGGATGATGTCAGAAACATCCTGCCCTACCCCAGAAAGTAAGCAGACATTCCTAGGGGGAAGTATGGAGGGAAACTACGTTGGACTTGGTAAGAGGAGACTCAAATATTTTGTTTTGGGTTACCACAGGATGAGGGACCATAATGCATCTTACATGGGACAGCCATATATCTTCATCACATGCCGTGTGGGGGATGAATGGTGTCCCCCAAATATTCAAGTCCATATGAAACCTCGGAATACGACTTTGTTTGAAAATAAGGTATTTGCAGATGGAATTAGTTAAGATGTGGTCATAGTGGACTAAGCTGGGCCTTCAATCCAGTGACTGGTGTCCTTGCACAAAGGCCATGAGAGCATACAGAGACACAGACACACAGGGCAAGAGGCCACATGAAGACAGAGGCGGAGGCCAGAGTGATGCTGCCACAAGTTAGGAAGCCAGGGACCGCTGGTCGCCACCAGAAGCTGGAAGAGTCAAGGAAGGACCCTTTCCCAGGCTCTTCAAAGGGAGCGTGGTCCTGCCAGTATTTTGATTTCAGGCTTCTAGCCTCCAGAACTGGGAGAATAAATTTCTTTTTTTTTGAAGACACCCAGTTTGTGGTACTTTGGTTTTGGCAGCCCCAGGAAACTAATACACATGCATTTATAGAATGATCTGAATATTGAAAAGATGATAGATAGATAGATACATACATACATACATACATACATAGATGATAGGCCTATCTACCTACATGTGTGTGCGTAAGAGAAAGCATATAGAAAAGTGGCATATTGCATGCAAGAGCACATGGCAAAATGTGAGTGGTGGTGACTTTTAGTGGAAGGAGAATGAATGACTTTCATTTCCTTCTTTTTTTCATTTTCAAAGTTTCCATAACCAGTGATTATTATTTTAATAATCAGAACTAAGTGAAATGCACACCTGATGGATGCTTCCGACAGACTAACACCCAGATCTGTAAGTCAGATGGTTTTAAATCCCATTTTAAAAAGTACTTGTATTAGCATTTAACCAATACTGGCCACTAAAGGTATTTGTTTTTCTAAGCACAGCTGTAGTTTGCATTTATTTATTTATTTGTTTATTTATTTATTATTTCTTTGCTTAGTTTTCAGTGAAAAGATAATCCTCTTCAAGTTACGGTACGTTCGAGTCTGACACCGTTTCATGGAGTTTTAAACATTCTCAATTGTCCCTTCCAACCACGTCGATGTTTACAATCAGCTGGCGATTCTAGTCTTCTTCGGAATAAATGAAAGCATCTCAGTAATGACAATAGCCAGGCTTACTATGCGCTGGACACCATTCTAAGCGCTCTACACACATCAGCCTACGCTCCCACCCCCTTCTGTCTCCCAAACGTACAGTTTGGATAATTAGTTATGTTGCCACCCTGCCTAGGAGGTCCTATTATTATCTCCTGTTTCACAAATGCTGGAATGAAGGCTCAGAGAAATTAAGTGACCTGCCCAGGTTCACTGCCCAGGAGGTAAGTGACTGAGCTGGACTTTGAGCCCAAGCTCCAGAATCCATGCTCTTCTAAGTGCTATCCCATACTGCCTCACATGGAGTCTGGTAGGAGAACATGGAAGAGTATAGATACTACAGGTGAAATAGAACTTTTTTCCTACTTACTTAGCAGGTCCTTTAAGTGTTATTGAAAATCTATTTCATATCCTACAAATAAACATGATAGATAGTAAAATGGATTTAATGTGTTCCCCTAAAGTCCTGGAAAATGAGTCTGCAATTGTTCTTACATAACGGCACAGCAATTAGGCAAGGACATGGTCAGAAAATCAAAAGGCTGCAGAGACTGACCACAGGGCACACAGATCAAACCAGCCTCTGATAGGAGACTCTCCTGCCTTCCATTTACCCTTAGGATCAAGTCTAATAGTCCTCACCCGGACTCCAACCGTGTCCACCTTTGTAGTCTTACAGGTTTTCTTCCTGCTTCTGGAACACTTCATCCTTTTGCTCCATTAGAGTATTTCTCTGCACATACTGTTCCCTCCATCTGAAAAGTCCTTCCTTCTCCATTGCCTTTGCCAAGAATTAAATCTCACTTCTCAGAGAAGTGTTTCCTGACCTCTCCACCCGAGGGACCCTCTCTGTCGCACACTCCAAGGGCTCATTCTGCTCGCTTTCATAACACTCACAGCTCTCTACCAACCTCTGTCTTCATTATGCTGGAGGGGTCCTTATGCAGCTCGCCCAGTGCTGCACCCCGAGCATCAGCACACATCTGGAAATATTTGTGTACTGAGTTCCTGACTGCCAGATAGACTAAGGGAAAGAGAAGATTCGTTCCCCGCCACACACACATACACTTTGGGTTTGAGACGTTTACAATTAATGAAAGCTATAAACAAGAATATATCAGTCATAGTACTGCAAAATTAACAAAATAGGGGTAATGCTGTGGCTGAAGCTATACAATTTAGTTATCCAGAAAAGCAAATGGTTAAATTCTTTAAAATTTTTTTTCAACGTTTTTATTTATTTTTGGGACAGAGAGAGACAGAGCATGAACGGGGGAGGGGCAGAGAGAGAGGGAGACACAGAATCAGAAACAGGCTCCAGGCTCTGAACCATCAGCCCAGAGCCTGATGCGGGGCTCGAACTCACGGACCACGAGATCGTGACCTGGCTGAAGTCGGACGCTTAACCGACTGCGCCACCCAGGCGCCCCCTCTTTGAATAGGATTTTAAGAAGATGTCTGTATTAGTTATAGTATGTTTGATTTTATTTTATTTATTTTGTTTTTTTAATGTTTATTTTTGAGAGAGAGAGAGAGAGAGAGCAAGCAGGGGAGGAACAGAGAAAGGAGACAGAATCAAAAGCAGCCTCCAGGCTCCGAGCTGTCAGCATGGAGCCTGATGCAGGGCTCGAACCCACAAACCGTGAGATCATAACCTGAGCTTAAGTCGGACACTTAACCGACTGAGACACCCAGGTACCCTAGTTATAGTATGTTTTAATTTGCACATAAGAATTCACATTTTTTATGTCTCATATTTCGCAGAAAGATCCAGAGCCCATCTAACACCAGGATATGATCCCCATCAGGAAGACACAAGAAGAGCTCAAATTAATGAATGATTATCTTTCATAGTGGCTAGTTGTTTTTCCCTTCCAGAGGTATTAGTCACGACATATATAAATATCAATTATAGCTCTTTCTACAGGGAGAGGTCATTAAAAAAGCAAGCAAATTAATTTTTTAATGGCATTTATAAATTCTTTTATTAGTTCCTATAACTCAGAGATCAGCTGCCTGGTTACTCCCTAGGTGTCCCAGAGTTATGGGGGGTCACTCTTCTACATGCTATTTAAACAAAAGCTGTCGGGGCGCCTGGGTGGCGCAGTCGGTTAAGCGTCCGACTTCAGCCAGGTCACGATCTATCTCGCGGTCCGTGAGTTCGAGCCCCGCGTCAGGCTCTGGGCTGATGGCTCAGAGCCTGGAGCCTGTTTCTGATTCTGTGTCTCCCTCTCTCTCTGCCCCTCCCCCATTCATGCTCTGTCTCTCTCTGTCCCAAAAATAAATAAATGTTGAAAAAAAAATTTAAACAAAAGCTGTCAACTATACAGCATATCAGAGGGTGATGGGTTGATAAATGCTGGGGAGAAAAGTGAGTAGGAAAGAGAATAGGAAGCGAGGGAACACTGAGATGTTAGGGTGGGCAAAAAAACCCAAAACAAACAAAGAAACAAACAAAAATCAAGCCTCACCAAGAGGATGGCTTTTGAGAAAAGATTTGAAGTTGATGAAAATGGGGTGGAGGTAGGACAGAGAGGGCGCGAGCTTTCCAGGATAAGGGAACAAGTACCAAGGCCCTGGGGCAGAAGCATGCCTGGTGAGTTCAGGAACTGCACGGAGGCTGATCTAGCTGGAGTGGACCCAACAGAGAGAAAAGAAGCAAAAGATGAAGTCTGAAATATTTGGGGGTAGGAAATGGGAGGAGGAGGCCTTGTAAGGCTGTTGTAAGGTCTTGGTTTTTATTTAAAGAAGAGGAGAAGTCATCAGAGGGTGTGACAAGAAGTGTGGTGTCCTCTGACTGTTTCTTGAGTACAGACTGAAGAGTCAGGGGTCATCAACCTGGATTCGAGTTTGGAAAAGCAGGTGAGAGGCCTAGACCAGGGACGTGGCAGTGGCTAATGAGAAATGGACAGATTATAGTTACAGCTGCTTCTCTAATTACAGTTGACCCTTAAACAACATGAGTTTGAACTGCACAGATCCATTGATAGGCAGATCTTTTCCAACACAGTACAGTACTGCGGATGTATTTTCTCTTATGATTTTCTTATATCATTTTCTTTTCTCTAGCTTACTGTATTTATTTACATTTATTTATTTTTATTTACATACAGAATATGTGTTAATTGACTATTTACGTTATCAGTAAGGCTTCAAAGTCCATAGTAGGCTATTAGTAGTCACGTTTTGGGGGAGTCAAAAGTTCTATGCTGATTTTCAACCATGCAGGGGGTCAGGAGCCCTAACTCCCATGTTGTTCATGGGCCAGTTGTACTTCCCTTTAAATATCGATACACATAACCTCATTTTCTTCCAGGAAGCTTGTATCACCAAAAATTTAGGGAGCACTCATTTCTCCATACCTTCACCAATAACGAATTAATGTACTGCTTATAATTAAAAACCAAAGCTAACTCAAATTATTTTTATTAAAAAATTTTTTTTAAGGTTTATTTATTTTTGAGAGAGAGAGATAGACATAGAGTATGAGCAGGGGAGGGGCAGAGAGAGAGGAAACACAGAATCCAAAGCGGTCTCCGGGCTCCAAGCTGTAGGACAGAGCCTGACGCGGGACTTGAACCCACAAACCACAAGATCATGACCTGAGCCGAAGTCGGGCGCCCGACCGACTGAGCCTGCCAGGCACCCCCAATTATTTCTATTTGAAGGGAATCAATCATTCCCTGACATGACTGGACTGTAGTCATGCCTTGGTAGACGGCAAAGGTTGTGAGCTCTAATCTGTCACCATGTACCATCCTCACACTCAGTTGGAGAGAAAGCGCTTCTGGCTGCGATGAGGATGCCGTGAGGGCAGCCAGCCACGCTGACCTGACTGCAGGCTGCAAACTCACCTTTGGCCTCCCAAACCACGTTAGAAAGTCACCAGGTCGAATCACACAACAGAAGTGGTTGACTACTCTGGACATCCCACTTCCCCTGCCCCCCCAGTGAGAGGAGTATAACTTTTTGTGGATTTGCTGTTATCATGCTGTTGTTGAAGTTGAAGAATATGAGAGGAAATAATTCACAGTGCTTTTCTTAGGCTCCGTGTTTCAAGGACCTGTTGAATCTTCTGCATTACAGGCCACAGAGGCGACTGACAAGCTAGTGCTTAGCAACTGCCCTTCTGCCCTCAATTTCTGTGTCTGCCCCCATCCACTGCAGTGGGTGTGTGCACTGCAATTTCATTTCTTATTCCATTCTGCTGAGATAATTGCACATTCGGGGGAAAGGCATCTAAAATACCGAGGAGAAAACAAGACAAGGGAAAGGTGACTTCTTAGAGTACTTTTGTTAATTTAAGTCTTTATTTTGGTTTGTGCTCTCTGGCGTCTTATTTTCTGTATTTATTCCTCAGGGTTGGAGTAATTGCTTTTCTGGTCTCTCTTATTTGGGTGGCCACAATTGGCTTAGTAGTTCTATTGTAACGCCTCAAAGGTTTCTTCTGTTCCAACAGATTTGGTTCTTTCGTGCTGTTTATCCTTACTGCCGTTCGTTGCATCTCTGTCCCCTTTTCAAATTTTCTACCCTTGGTACACAGGTTTCTTTCTGCACCTGGAGTTGCTTGCTGAGATATCTGTGTTCTGCAAACAAATGGCAAAGAGGCTGACGCTGTAAACTGTCGCTTTCTTGTGCTTGCATTTCTGTGACAGTTTGGGCCATGAACTAATTTTCTAGTGTTTGGCAGCACGCCAGGATTGTTGAGGCATCCACCCCCGCCCTCCCCCCCCACACACAAGGAGATTTTCTTAAAGAGCTGAGATTAAATCTCGCACAGCTCCCTTTCCTCTGCCTCTTATCTCTGGCTGGCTCCCTCCTGCTTTCGTGGGGGGGGGGGGGGAGTTTGGGTTTTAAATGAGAAATAATTATTTTCTAGGTTAGATTTTCCAAGGTTGTCATTCAACTGGGGTTGTTATCCTCTTCAAAAGGCGGTTTCTTATCTTGGAACTGAGAAAGGAGAAGGGAATTCCACAAAAAAACAACGGTGAAAAAAGTGAGGTTTAAAACACATGCCCACCCAAATATTCACTTACATTTAGAAATGTTCACACAGTGTCGTCAAATCACTGTCCCATTTTTAGATAGTGGGGCCTGATGGTCAATTAGTCTTCCTCATTGCTTTGTTTGAGTCTGTCTTTGAAGCCTGGTTCTATGGGAGCGGTTGTCAAGGCAACCTGGACCACCAGGCTGGTCTCCTGAGTTCATCCTGCCAGTCCCCAACTCCCGGAGAATGGCTGTGCGATGGGGGCTTTGTTCCACACCTTATTATAGCTTTACCTTGATTAAAATGAATAATCGCTTGGTAATTGGGGGAAATGTTTTACATCTTGCAATGAGGTGCTGGAAAAATGATACCATCATTTTGTTCACCACCTGGGTTTTATTTATTTATTTATTTATTTTTTTCAACGTTTATTTATTTTTGGGACAGTGAGAGACAGAGCATGAACGGGGGAGGGGCAGAGAGAGAGGGAGACACAGAATCGGAAACAGGCTCCAGGCTCTGAGCCATCAGCCCAGAGCCTGACGTGGGGCTCGAACTCCCGGACCGCGAGATCGTGACCTGGCTGAAGTCGGACGCTTAACCGACTGCGCCACCCAGGCGCCCCACCACCTGGGTTTTAAATCATGTGCCACCTAACAGTTCAGTAAGATTGTGTACAATTTGTCACCCCCAGAGACTTTTGTATGTGGATTTAAAATGATATCTGAATGAAAGTCTGAGTCAGGAGCACTACCCAGATTTTCAACTCTGCAAAGAGGAAAATTGTGGTCTAAATATTATTCATAGTCTCCATTTCTCTACTGATGTCAATGTAAGACTCAAGGAATAAGAGAATCCTCACCCTCTCCGTATAAAATTTTAAATGTTTCTTTCAGGACAGTTTTTAGAATTTTCTTCCCTTAAGCCATTGTCTTCTAATGTAAGGGTTTTAAAACAGATAATTTCTCATTTGTTTTGTTTAGGGAAAATCGGTAATACTCCATCATTTGACTCTATTCTGAACTTAGTTATTCCCTAAAGTCATCTTTTAAATGGAACAAGGAACTTGGAAAAATATTTTTGTTTCCTATATAGTAAGAAATTAGTAAATCAGCTTTCCTAGCTCAGCAACTTTGTACTAACAAAATTATTAGGGAGCATGCAGAGATGAATATGATTCAGTCCCTGCCCTCAAAAAGCTTGTGGTCTATGGGGTACCTGGCTGGATCAATCAGTAGAGGGCGTCAGTGACTTTTGATTTTGGGATTGTGAGTTCAAGTCCCACACTGCGCATAGAACTTACAAAAAAAAAATCTTTATGGTTTATTGGAGGAGACAAAAATTTGTATTTATTCATTCAATAAATATTTATTGAGCATTTATTATGTACCAAGAGTTATGCTAAGTCTTAGATTGAATGTTCAAAAACAAGATATTCGTGATCCCTGCTCTCATGATATTTACATGATAGTTGGGAAGAAGTAATTATAATACAAATTAAAATAAGCAGCAGTACAAGAAAGAGTTCAGAGAGAATCTGGTGCGGCAGGTTTTAAAGAATGAATGGGAGAGTGCTAGATTTGCAAGGAAGCTAGGCATGCTGTTGATGGACCACCTAGTATATGAAAGGAACGGGGTGTTTGAGGAATTACACGTTTGTATTGCTAGATGATAACACTGCAGGCAAAGAGGGGTGGGGGTGGGGTCTCATACGCAGTAATAAAGGGTTTGTGTCCTTCTTGCAGCAGATGAAAGCCACTGAAAGATTTTGATCCTAGGAACAGCATAAGTGACTGAGAGCAGCATGAAGGATGAATCGGAGATGCAGGAGTGGAGGTGGGCAGACCAACGAGAGGGTGCCAGTGGTCCAGGCAAGCCTGATAGAGGACAGGATGCTCAGGACGCCGTAGAGATGTTTATCAGGTAGAATTGTGGAGATCTGACCGATACCCTGCAGGCACGGGGAGAGGTGGAGTGGACTTCGAGTCCCAAGCAGTAGAGAACAGATTCTGGAGGGAGGGACACACGGTCATCCATGAGAGATGTGGAGCACGAGCTGCCTGAGGGGAAGCGAGGCAGGGCTAGCCAGCCGCCGAACCTGGGGTGCGGGGCTCTAAGACACTCACATCCCACTGCCATCTTCACTCTTCAGTCTTGGTGCTGGGTCTCTGCTTCACAATCCTCACTCTCAACTCTCCCGGGCCCGCTGCCGTGATCTGCTAACAGGCCTTGTCCGGGCCTCAGCTCCAGTCCCTCCTCCCCGAAACTCCCTCTACATACTGTCCCCAGTGTCACACAACTGAGATGTGAATCTGTCAGGTCCTGATTAATTCCTTAAATGACATTGGATGTCGTCTCCTGATTCATTCCTTTCGGAGGCCCACACCTAGCTGCTGTGATAAAGGCCAAGCTTTCAGCATAGCCCACGAGTCCTCTGTAAGTGGTCTTGCCCACGTCACAAAACATCCCTGGTTCACACATTTTGTTGACACACCAGCCGCACCAATCCCCACTGCACTGTTTTGTGCTCCTGCTGTTACTTCTTACCTGTGGGGTTGAAGAAATAGGAGCAAATGGGCTAATCGTGAGGCCAGGATCTGGAGGAAAGAGAAAGCAAGCAGTCAAGGATGCAGGAAGAAAGGTCTGCAGAGAGCCAATGCTGGCATTTTAGGGGGCCCGTCGATTATAGGAGATGTGGACAAACGTATTGAGGGGATGGAAGTTGGATGCAGAGGGAACGTTTGCTCTGGGCCATTTCTGCCAGACACAAGATCCCTCTGAGGGGCAATTTTGGCTCAGGGACTTTCCCATGACCTGACCTTGATTCTCTCAGAATAATGTTGCAGTCGGAAGCTCTTTCGTCTCAACCCTTCCTGCTCTCCTTTCACAGATGTCAGACCTGTGTCCTGGTTGGAAGCTTCTCCCCCATTATTCCTGCTCCCTCCCCCGCTTTATCTTCACAGGCATTTCTCCCCGTCAACCTCCCATATACCTAATTCCATTTTGGTGTCTTGCTCTTGGAGGACCCAAAAGAAAATGAAGAGATAACCACACACCTAAGGATTGGGAGGCGAAGGCCACTAGTAGAGAACCACTGAGCTTCATTTATTACACAAAACGATCCAGTCACTGAGATGATAGGAATGAATCTTAGCATTTTGGAAGTTTCTTGAAGAATATTTGGAAGAATATTACAGCCATACTTCCCCTCCCACTGTTTCTTTCCCTCTCCTAAAAATGCTGCGTGAACAATAGGACCAAATTTTCTGAATCCCGAAGGAAAGATACAGTGTGATCATAAGTGTATTTTTGTCAAGAGGCCGAAATTCTTGAAATTAGAACAGTCGTCAAAAATGTAGCCTCGATATTCAGGTTCTTCATGACATTTGCTTTTTATAAGGAAGTTAATTTTGTTTGTGAGATTTTGTGGCCCTCATCCTATCTTAAGAGAATGAGAAAATGTGTACAGAGCTGCAAGTATAGGAATTACTAACCAAGATGTCTCCCAAAAGTGTGTTAGACATCCCCTGTCCCAACCTAGGCAATTCAGAATCATCCTGTCTGCAGAAAACCCCCACTTCTTAATCTGTACAGCACAGATTGGCCCGAAACAGCCAAATAGCCCAGTTCCCAGTTAAGTAACAAGTTTAAGTTCCAAGGTTTATGAAAAGACTTAGGGCCTTTCTTAAATTTTTTTAAACATTTATGCATTTTTGAGAGATGGAGAGAGACAGAGCGTGAGTGGGGGAGGGGCAGAGAGAGCGGGAGAGGCAGAATCGGAAACAGGCTCCAGGCTCTGAGCTGTCAGCACAGAGCCCAACATGGGGCTCGAACTCACAGACTGCGGCGATATCATGACCTGAGCTGAAGTAAGATGCTTCACCGAATGAGCCATGCAGGCGCCCCGACTTAAAGTCTTTCTGATGCTATTTTTGTCTCACTGCTTCAGTGACTTTGGATGTTTTCTTCCAATTGATTAAGATTAAATGCATTTTTCTAAGGTTCTGTTGAGAAAAGCCAGGGACCTGCACTTATTACAACCACTGCTTGTTCTCTATAGTCCTATCTTTCAAAAATAACAAATAAACATAAAAAAAATTAAATAGGCCTGTGTTAGTTGGATTTCCCGGAAAGCAGAGGCTGGGGCAAGAGTTAGGGGTGTAGTTGATTTGAGGGGATTATGCCTGTGGAGGATAACAAGGGGGGAAGCAGGAATGAACAAGGAAAGACTTCATTCTCTGATGCAGATTGGATACCTATAAACATTTTAAAAAATTATTATGTGTATTTATTTTGAGAGAGAGAGAGAGAGACAGAGTGTGAGTGGGGAAAAGACAGAGAGAGAGGGAGACACAGAATCCGAAGCAGGCTCCAGGCTCTGAGCCGTTAACATAGAGCCCCACGCGGGGCTCGAAGCCATAAATGGTGAGATCATGACCTGAGCCGAAATGGGACACTCAACCACCTGAGCCACCCAGGCACCCCTGGATTTGATACCTATAAAAGAAAAGAGGGAAAAAGTACAATTGCACAGAGGAGACTCAGAGCACGATTCAGGTCTGACAGAGTTGTAGCAGGCCCAATGGGGGCTGGGAGCCTGCCAGTTAATGGAGTCTCTCTTTTTGGGCAGAAATAGTGGCAACCATGCACAGTCATGGGCTAGGGCTGTTCAGGAAGAGCATGGCAAGCAAACAACCAAGCAACAGGTTCTGAGGTGTGAGGGCCATCAGTTCACCGTGACTTTGTTCAGGTACAGCAAGTTCTTTCTTGAGAGAAGATCTGACAGGTGCACTTCCACGGCTGTCTTATGGGCTACTCCCAAAAGCCCAGGTTGAGTGTTGAACAACCACAAGCAATAGAGTAGAGTTGATCAGAGAGGGGCACCATTACTCTTTTAGCTCCAAGGACACAGACAGGATCATGACTGTCGGTTCAGGGGCATCCAGTCTGCAGGGAGAGAATCTGGAAATAAATACCCAGACCTCCCCTCCTCCCTCCATCCTGCTGGTGCTTCTCATTCTCCATGCCAGCTCACTGATATGATGCATGCCTGACAGCCTCTCTGAGCAGAGAGCAGGGTTGAGGGGCAAATAAAATGCCCCTGAGCATCCAAGGGCAGACAAAGAGGAGAAACGAAGTCTCTAAGGGAGAGAGAATCCAGCCTTGGAGAAGGCATGAGGCAGGGAAAGAGGTTGCCTGGCTGTGCTTCTCCCAGCTGTCTGCCTCCCAGAGTCACTGGAGCTTCCGGATTACTCCCCACCCCCTCAGCAGCTCCTCTTGCAAAAGCAAGGGCCTTAGGAATGAGCAAGTAATTTACTGGAAGTTGAGGAAGGGAGGGAGGGAGGGGAGGAGAGAGAGAGGACAGGGAGATGGAGAAGGAGAGGGAGAAGAAGGAGGAGGAGGACAAGAAGAAGAGGAAGAAGGGAAAAAGAAGAAAGGGGAGGAGAAGGAGGAGGAAGAGAAGGAGGAGGGGGAGGAGCAGGGGAAGTAGGAGGAAGAGGAGGAGAAGAATGAAGAGGAGGAGGAGAGATTAAGAGGGAAAGGAGAGGAGGGGGAGGAGAGGGGAGAGAAGAGAGGAGAGATCAAGAGTCCTCATGCACACATATCACACACATGCACACACACTCTGTTCTACTTTTTCAGCTCTCACATCAGAGCTGATGAAAGGACCAGAATCTGAATCCAGTGACACTCCCAGATTACTTATAAACTTGTGTACGCAGTCCATATTCCCCAGTTCTGCCCATCTTTCGGAGGTCTTGGTGCTTTGCAGAGTGACCTGCAAAGGTACTCTGTACACTTGGCCCCTAAGGTCTTTCTTATCACTTCCTACAGAAGCCTCCTCTGTTATCAGCTCACTTTCTCCCGCAGCCTGTAGGCATTTATCTCGTGATGTTATTTCACAGACGTTCACAGCCACAGGAAACATTACTTCTGCTTCCGAGGAGTGGACAATGCTGGGCAAATTACTTTTGGCAACAAGCAGTTAAGATAATTTGTTAATAATTCAAGCCTCAGCCAATGGTATTCAAAACAGGTCTTCTGGAGCTGAACCTGAAGCTGACAGATGGTTTCTCTCCTAACTTAGTTTGACTGAGTGAGACATTTGATTTGGGCTTCTATTAAAGGGAAATAATGTATTTAATTGCTTGATGATGCTTGGCCTATATTCAGTGAAAGAATGTAACTCCTTTTGTCTATAACACTGACCACCTCCCTCTCCCACCCCCTATGTAATATGTCCAAATTCTTAAGTGCAGGCTTAGAACTTACTAAGTCACTTATTTATCTACAACATTTAGAAAAGCTGTGTGAAGGGCGCCTGGGTGACTCAGTTGGTTGAATGTCTGACTCTTGATTTAGGCTCAGGTTACAATCCCAGGGATCAAGCCCCACGATGGGCTCCTTGCTGAGTGTGGAGCCTGGTTAAGATTCTCTCTCTCTCCCTCTGCCCCTTTCCCCCACTTCTTGCGCATGCTCTTTCTCTCTCAAATAAAATTAAAAAATTTTAAAAAATTATTGTGAAAAAATGCCCAAGTGATGTGATTGTACTTGGATAATGGGATGGGAGATGGGGAAGGTTTGATTCCTTACCTTCCAGGTGAACTTGTCTCCTTTTTAAGAGCCAGAAATAAGATCCATCTATCTCCCCACAGTGCTCCATCCTATGCCTTCCCTATAGTGGAAACTAAGTAAATTCCTGTTGATTATTAAGAAGAAAGGCAAAACATTCTTTGGTGATGTGATGCTAGTTTGAAGGCAGCCCTCTCTGTGGAATCACTTACAGTGCAAAATGAAGAGAAAGACCCAGTTGAGACAAGGCTTACCTTCAACACCTCTTTAAAGATTCTTTCTCCATATGCAGTCAGGGGTCAGCCCCTAACACCGTCTTGGCCTGTTTCCCTTCTTACATGATCTTGTTCTTGTGGCTTCGTGGGCGACTCCTCAGAGCGGACGTGCAACTTTCTAAGCCATCTCAGAGTGGCTCTGTGATTGGACAGTCTTCACAAATTTAGGTGCACCTTGTGTCTCCCACCACATGTATTTCTTAAAAGTTGGTGAAGGGGGCACCTGGGTGGCTCAGTCGGTTAAGCGTCCGACTTCAGCTCAGGTCATGATCTCCCGGTCTGTGAGTACAAGCCCCTCATTGGGCTCTGTGCTGACAGCTCAGAGCCTGGAGCCTGCTTCGGATTCTGTGTCTCCCTCTCTCTCTCTGCCCCTCCCCTGCTGATGCTCTGTCTCTGTCACTCCCAAAAATCGATAAACATGAAAAAAAATGTTTTAAGTTGGTGAAGACTTTTAAAAGTTGAGCCATGTTTTCAAAGCCTGCTTATGAAAGGAAATCTGTACCAAATACTTTTGTAAAATTAAGAATTGTCTTTTTTTCTTTTTTTTTGACTTTTGTAAGTTTGGATTTCTGGTTCAACCGTTGGTGAAAGTAGGGCCTACCTGTGTTCATATACAATGACAGCTCAACCAAAATTTTAGAGGTCCTGCTTACATGGTAAGCTCTCTAATGGGAGCTTACAGTACAATTGTGTCCAAGACAGACAGGGGCTTGCCTTCCTGGGGTCTCACATTTAACAGGGCAAACAAAGGAACAAGTTACAAAGCTAAGACCCAGCAACGCTAAATAGGGTTCTTTCTGCATTGCACTACATTGTATCCATCCACCCATGCATCCATCCATTCACCATCCTTCCATCCATCCATGCATCCATGCATCCATCCATCTATCCATCTATCTATCCATCTGTTCTTCCAATCATTCGTTAACACCTATCAAGCACCTCTCCTCTCTCTGACCCTGTTCTGTGGATTGGGAAAACACTTGGCAATCAAGACCAGCACGGTTTGCATGGCACTTAAATGTGAGTTGCGAATTCTTTGTGCATCATTTTTTGATGCCATTGTAATAGATTTATAAAATTGAGCCAATTATAGTCAAAACTAGGTGTAGTTTGGGAAAATACTTTCCTGATGAAGATTTTTTTCTTTTTCTTATTTTGGTCATTATTTTTTTCTAAAGGTGGTGGGTTGAGTGAAATTGCAGTGACTTGAGGTGTTATTTGTGGGCTGGTTTGCTGAGGTTCTATGGTAATGCCAGTGGTCTTTCAAGTCTGATGTGCTTTCATTTGATTTTGTTTTTTATGCAAAAGAAATTAGTAAAATGCATTATGATAAGTGGCCTAGAAACTGTAATAAAGGATGTTCTTCTCAATTAAAAGTAGCCTGTAAGTGCTATGTATACACCAGCCCAGGAGCACTCATCTATTTAGAGTGGGAAAGCCAAATGAAAAGGGGGTAGCAGAAAAATAGATAAATATGCGTACTTTCAAAAAAGTAATTATATTTTTACACCTCTTCAGGCTGTCCCATTTTCTCTTTCTGTCTTCTGTGGCAGTGCTGAATTTAAAGCAAATGGAAAAACAACAGACCGAATGTTACAATCAGATTCTATCAATCAGATGAACAAGACAAACTTGTTGGGAAGGTTTAAATTATCTCTCTGTGCACACTCAGCCTAGTTCTAACACGGAGTGTGAATCTTTGGCAGCCAAATCATTATGGCATGTGATGGTTGGTGACCTTATTTTGACGTTTGTTCTTCTTTCCAAGATTTATAATGCTGGAACTTTTGGACACAGCAATGCTCAATTTAAGGCCATCCCTCAAATGGAAACTTAAAAACAAAACAATACAAAACAAAACAACTCCCACCTCCCACAATTGTTGAGAAATATTTAGCCATTGCAATGGCATTCCAGAAAAATCAACCAGACTCAGGATTCTGCTTTTCCATCTACAAGTGTTTACTTTGCTTCGACAGAGGCAATTTTCTAAGACTACTGTGGCCTGCAGTCTCTTCCTTTTTTTTTTTTCTTTTATAAGGATACAATATTGGGATGGCTTCCAACCACATGTTTTGCTTGGGTAGAGCAGAATCTGACATTTTCTAAGCTTGCTTGCTATTAATTCCTGTAGTTTTTGATCAAAGAAGGGACCTAAGTAATCATTTGTTTCAGCGGTGACATAGATGCAGAAGTGGAAGTTTTGCATGTTTCTCCTTAGGCTGTTTATCTCCCAACAAAGTAACAATCTAACCATCCCTGGGTTGTGTAAATGTAGGCCACAGAGCCAAATAATGTAAAAAATATATATATAAATAAACACATCAAAATGTCCTGTCCAGAGAGCCGCCCCTGCCGCCACCAAGATGGAGACTTTGTACTGGGTCCCGATCTTAGCGCTTGAATGCCCCCAGCTGAAGTTGAAGGTGGTGGTGTCTTACGTCCTCATCACGGGAGGAATGCTTTATGACGTTATTGTTAAACTTCAAAGTATTGGCTCTATGACCGATGAACATGGACATCAGAGGCCAGTAGCTTTCTTGGCCCACAGAGTAAATGGACAATATATTATGGAAGGACTCACATCTAACTTCCTATTTACAGCAGGAGGTTTAGGATTCATAATCCTGGACCGATCAAATGCACCAGACATTCCAAACCTCAGTAAGATTTCTCCTTCTATTCTTTGGATTCGTCTGTGTCCTGTTGAGTGTTTTCATGGCTAGGGTATTCATGAGAATGAAACTGCCAGGCTATCTGATGGATTCAAATGCCTTTTGAGAAGAGATCAGTGGATATTGGATTTGCTCCTGTTAATGAAGTTTTAAAGGCTGTACCAATCCTGTGATGTGAACTATGGAAAAGAAAGAAAAGCGGCAGAAAAGAAGCATCTAGTGAAAACATAGGAAGCATGTTAAAGCTTGAACTAGAATGTCTTCTTGGTCTCAAAGAGACAAACTTATCACAGTATTTTCTCCCTCTGGCCTTTACTGACCTACCACTGATGTTAAGTGGCATTTTCTTCTTAGTTTTTCATTTCTTAGAGAAAATATACTCCATTTCCACAACTATAATATTGAATAAAGTGATTACTTTTTACAGCTCCCTTAATGTGTTTTGGAAATGACATTTCTGACTTTCAAAAATTAATATAAAATCACGAAGCAAGATCCCATGGGCTGAGAGAACTCTGGAGAGATGATCAGCTTTACTTATGGTGCTTTGCCTTTAAACAGTACATTATTTCAGATATGTATGCCAGACTGTTTCATGCACAATAAGATGTATGAAAGAAGCAGAAATAAATAATGTTTCTAATTAAAAAAAAAAAAAAAAAAAAAAAGGCCTGTCCCTTTCAGTGTCTTGAAACTGACCCAAGCTCCTGGCTTCAAATAGACTTTAAAAGGTGGTTGGAAAGAGTCCAATATATCATTGCTTAAAACTTCCCACGTAAAGGCAAAACCAAGGTCTTCACTTTTAAAAATAGTGACCTGAATCCATAAAGGGCAAAAGATCCACTTTGAGATCATTTTTCACCTTGGTTGGCTATGGAGCGTCTGTGTGTACATTCTCGCTAACAAGATGATTTGCCTTGTGTTACAAGTTGCTTGGTCCAGCAGGGCCTGTAGAGAACAGTGCACACACACGTGCTCATTGGTTGGCATATCTGGAAGAACTTTGTGACGCTGGGCTTTTAAATTCAGAGAAACGCGTTGTTGCATTCACAGGCAGCAATTTTGGGACTGGGAGAGAAGTGAGTGGGTCTTCTGGATCCCTCCACCTGAAGTGTGAGAAGACTGCTTGCTGGCACTGGAAAGTCATCATCTACACTGATGATTCACTCTTCCTTTGAGACACTGGATATCCCAGTTTGACAGTTCGTCCTCACTCAGTGATCACAATGATCACAACATGTACCAGAGAGGGTCGCCCCTTCCCTCTCTCCGCCACCCTCACACATGACCTTGTCATACAGCCTGGAAAAAGGAGTGCCCTCTACAAACACCTCTTCTGTTTTATGATCCATACACTGTGAGAACCAGCTTTTAAGAAATCTGATAATAAAAATACAACCATGCCCTGCTCCAGTGGGACCCAGCTACTTTGTCCATCGACAGCATAGGATTTGGTGACTCCACCCAGCAGTCAGTGCTTCTATCAGAAAAGCAACTTTGGAGATTTCTCTCAATGACATGAAAAGTAGCCTTGCAGAGGATCAAAAAAGGGAAGGACAGGGACATAGATTTAGTAAATCCTGAGTTGCAGGGATTTCAACCGTCAAAGGCCAAGTCAACTTTTTTGCATAGTAACTGTAGGCCTGGAGCTATAGGGATTTCAACCGTCAAAGGCCAAGTCAACTTTTTTGCATAGTAACTGTAGGCCTGGAGCTGTAAGGACGGAGACTTTCTCAGGACAGAGGCCTCCTGGCCCTAGCTAACTGGGGCAGCTGTCTGCTGGTCTTTTCCTCTTTAACCCATGGGAAGTGAGGCAGTCTGCCTGTGCTGACTGGTCTCCCAGCTGCCCAGGCAGAGGCGTCACGGGAGAGCAAAAGCAAGTGAAAAGACTGTCACTCAGCCACAGTAGCTGCTGGAACACAGGCTGGCAGCCTTGCCTGCATTCCCCCTCCCCGCCCCCCCCCATCCCCCAGCAGCCGCAGGCCAGCGCTTTCCTTCCTCTTGCCTCTGATTTGCAAATTTACAAGTCAGGAACATTCCTGGGGGTGGGGGCGGGATGGTTATGAACTTCCTAGCCCAAGGAGAGAGAGAGCAGGAGCAAAGTTTCCAGGTCATTTATAGCAGTTCCTTGATGTCGAGGAAAGGGAAGGAAAGGATTTTGACAAATACCTTGAACTAAAAATGGGGAAATTAAAAAAAGGGGGGGCTTATAAAGGTTAGGATACTTCTTTGCTTCCTTGTTTCACATGAGCAGCCACTGAGAAGTCAGCTGGCTTCCAGTGTCTTCTATAATTGAGGACTGGAGTGACATGGATAAATGAACGTCACAGATAATCCGCAAAGCTCATTCTTATCCATTAGCTTCAGCCTCTTCCCTCTCTGGGTCTTCTATCCCAGCTCCTGATAAGAAGAAAAGCAAGTAAGGCTTGTCCTCTGATGAGGGTGTGAAGGCACAGGAAGGAAGCCAAGGTTCAGAAGGACTCTCAGGGGACTGGACAAAAGGCCTGTGGGTGTGCTGGGTTTCTTCACACGGAGGGGAACGACTCCCAGCTGGCGAACTGGGCGGGACAATCTAATCCAGTCCAGTTCCTTTACAGAAGGGCTAGCTGAGGCTCCATTGTAGAGGAGGTGGAAATTTCCTTCTAGCCTCTTAGGGTCAGGCTGGGTCCGAGAATTAAGTTGACATTAAGATTAATGAGAGAAGAGCATACAGATTTTATTATTACATGCTCATGGGAGCCTTCATGGGAAAATGAAGACCCAAAAAGTGGTTGGGCCCAAGTGCTTATGTGCCACATTGGACAAAGAGTATTGTGAGAGAGTGCCAAAAATACATGGGGATGCTAAAGGAAGCTAAGAGTTACTTGAACAAGGTTTGTTTGCACTGATTCTCTTGGTGCCTTCTCCCTATCTCTGGTGAGAAGAATGTTTCTTTCCTCCTGATATAGAGAAGGCAGCTCTCACATCAGAGTTTCATCTCTTGCTTTTAGGGAGAAAAAGGGAGATCAGAGGGCCCTTTTTGCATCTGCTGTTTTCAAGTGCTTTATTTATTTATTTATTTATTTATTTAAAATAAGCTCTACCCAGAAGGTGAGGCTTGAATACATGACTTGGAGATCAAGAGTCACATGCTCAGGGCACCTGGCTGGCTCAGTCAGTAGATCATGTGACTCTAGGTAACACACCAAGTTAGGTCATGAGTTACAATTTGAAATCTTGCCATTTGTGACAATATGGATGGAACTTGAGAGCATTATGCTAATTGAAATGTGAGACAGAGAAACACAAACACCATATGATCTCTCTTACATGTACAATCTAAGGAAAAAAACCCAATGAACTCATAGATAACAGAGAACAGATTGGTGGGGCATGGGGGTTGACAAAATGGTGAAGGTGGTCAAATGATATATACTTCTAGTTATAAAATAAATATCATGGGGATGTACAGTATGGTGACTATAACTAAGAATATTGTATATCTTATTTGAAAAGTTGCTAAGAAAGTAGATCTTAAAAGTTCTCATAAGAAAAAAATTTCTAACTACAAATGGTGAAAGATGTTAACAAGACTTATTATTGTGGTGATCCTTTTGGAGTATACACAGACTTAGCCAGCCAGGTGCCCCCCTCCTTTTTTTTGCAATATATACAAATATCAAATCATTATGTTGTACACTTGAAATGAATATTGTGTTGTATGTCAGTTATACCTCAATTAAAAAAAGGGAGGAGAATTCAAACTGAAATCTTGAACTCCAGTCCAGTGCTATTTCTACTACACCACCAAGCCAAAGCTTTTTACAGTACTTTCTTTCATTAAATTGTTTTTCATGGATTAAGTTCACTTTTGTTGTTTCATTATATTTTGAAAATAAATGAAACACATGCATGTTGTTTTGTTTTGTTTTGTTTTGTTTTGTTTACCAAGAACATTCTTTTCAGCCTCAGTCTGTGTTCTCTCACTCAGACTCAATTATTTCCCCCTCACTTTTGACCTCCCAGATTCCAAAAAGGAGGGGCACAACTTGAGAGGTGTT
The DNA here is from genome assembly GCF_028749965.1 of Puma concolor. Classification (NCBI taxonomy): domain Eukaryota; kingdom Metazoa; phylum Chordata; class Mammalia; order Carnivora; family Felidae; genus Puma; species Puma concolor. Next base: position 139,387,105 of record NC_141670.1, on the reverse strand, counting down.
TCAAATCCCAAATCAGGCACGTTCCTATCTCTGTTGCTGTTGGTGACCATTAGGGCTTGGTGGAACCTTAGCCAGAGTCTGGTTTCATCCTCTCTCTTTGTAGAGGAGAAAACCGGATCCAGAAAGACTGGTTTTCTCAAGGCCACACAGCCGGCTAGTCAACACTTGAGTTGACTCTGCCATTTATCAGGCTAGCTCCATGTAGCTGCCATGACATACACGGATCTCTTCCCCTTGTCTCCCCTCACCGGGATGCATGGGTGGATGCTTCTGAAATAGGCCTTGGAGGACACGGGAGATCAAGGGCAGGACCAACCTCTCTAAGGCCACCTTGGATAGTCTAGGGAAACACCACCCCCTTAGATGCTACTAAGATCTGCAGGGAATGTTAATATGGAAGACTCTAGAGTGATCTAACCTTCATCTAGCCACTCCGTCAACAAAATCATCCCAATCCTCATTCATTGGCACTATTGCAGATATATATGTGGCACTCAGGTTCAGAGGAGTGAGGTTCTGGATTTCTTTTGACCACCTGGGGAATGTCCTCCTTTTGTGAGAAGATTTCAAACAGTTTTTCCAAATGTAGCCTTTTCTATTAATGGACAAGCAATAAGTTTAGTACATTTAAGGGGTCAAAGATTCACAGAAATACTTCTAATTGAGGTCATTTTAGGTCTTGGGATACAATCACACTCTATCAATACTCCATACAAGGTCTCAGCAATGTGTGACTGCAATATGAAGCAGATAGAAAACACACAGTCATATTCAAAGGGTCCAATGGCTGGAATCCCACTCAACTGCAGGCAGGCTCAGAAGTCTGTATCTGATGGCAGGGGCACAGGTGCTTCAAGGCCAAAGGGCAGCACGAGGGAAAAGTTGGGGGGCAGGACTGGAGGGAGAGATGAGCCCATCGCCCATGCCCCTGTTCATCACTACTGGGGCCTGGTGGGGTCAGGGAAGGAAGATGTCCTTCATGTTCTTTTGGGTGACAGGTAGGAATAAAGGTTCCCATTTGTCAGCTGGAAGCAATACAAATGACAGTGTTGGTGAGTGAGAAGTGGGAAACGACACCACTGAGGGTTAAGCATTCCAAAAAAAAAATAGTCAATTTTCCCTCCGGCATAAGGCTGATGGGATACAGGAGGCCTGGTCTTAGGGGTGTTGTTAGTCCAGTGCTCGAATCAAATGGGAATCACGTGGTTATCATGGAGCTTCAGGTACCCCTGAGAGAACATCCTCTGAACAACATTTAAGTACCTGGTCAAGAACACCAATGAATTAATAATCATTTATTGTAAATCACTCATAGTGTACACATTATTAATGGCAAATAAACACCTGCTGGATGAAGAACTTCATTGTGACAATTTCCGGTTGGCATCACTTCTTTTTCAAACATTTTAAATTAAAATTCCAAATTCCCACCTTTCCCGAAAAGATCTATCTTCGAAGTGCTCCAACATCTTTCTTTTGCTCTAACAACTAAAACAAAGGGCACGCGGTCCCATTAATTCAACATGCTCTTTACAAGGCAACTTAACACACAACATTTTTTTTACTTCAGAAGCTACATAATGATCACTTTATATTTTGCTGCAAAATCAATGAAGGCTGCATGCAGGGGAAACATTAGTACACACTGAGTTCTAGATAACTGTCGGTTATTAAGATCTGATGGCCTAGTGTGGAAAATTAATATGCTTATTTAGCAGTAGTAGCTAAAGTACATGCATCAGTGGCTGGGATCAATTAGAATATAAATTAGATGTTTAAACATTTAAATGAGAGCTTAATTTGAGCTTAATTTTATGTCTGGCACATCTGCGTTATACACCTTTAAAATGACAATAGCAAAGAGAACAAAATCAAACACCTAAACAGGCACTGATTTATAGGGTCGGCTGGCCATAATCGGGACACAAAACTAGCCGGGCAGTGAACAGATCTCTTTGGAAGCAAAGACAGTGGAACATTAACAAGCTGTAAACAGGGCAAGAAAGTAAGAGGGCCATTTCCTGTCATTTTTGAAAGTTTTCAATTCTCTTATTTAAATTTTTTTTTAACGTTTATTTTATTTATTTTTGAGACAGAGAGAGACAGAGCATGAACGGGGGAGGGGCAGAGAGAGAGGGAGACACAGAATTGGAAGCAGGCTCCAGGCTGTGAGCCATCAGCCCAGAGCCTGACGCGGGGCTCGAACTCACGGACCGTGAGATCGTGACCTGAGCCGAAGTCGGACGCTTAACCGACTGAGCCACCCAGGCGCCCCTCAATTCTCTTATTTAAAAAACAACAAACACACAGGCACAGTAATTACAAAACAGAAACATTCTTTAGTTACTTAGACCCTCTCTTTTGTCTTCTACCTTCAGATATTGTGTTTAAAAACAGTGCTGGGTTAACTGGTAGAAAAGAAAGCAAATGCTCTCCTGAATCACACTGAAAGAATATTAAATTCCTTCATCCTGTCAGGGTTAACATCACGTTCAAGCACATGACCATGTGTGTTTGACATATTGTAGCTACAACGATTAAACCACATGTTCACACTCTAATGTTAAAATCATAGTTACATTGATGCTAAAAACTTTTTTTCATTGATAGTTATATCTTGACATTATTTTGAGACAAAGGAAAAGTTCCCAAACCACATAGATTCCTTTCCCTCCCCAGCTTCTACCCCCTCCCACATCCAATGAACAAGAGAACTATAGGAACAAAAGCCATGAACTAAGGTATCAATGGCAAACATGTTGGATGCCAGTTCCAGGTTCAAGTGCTGCCGTCTCCAGTCCTGGCTTTCCGGGCCTTGATCATTGGCTTGGTTGCTCGTTTGCGGTCAGTGGCCAGTCCCAGCCAGCACATGAGGTCAATGAACCAAGTGGTTGGGTTGAAATTTAAGCCAAATTCACTCGCAGAGTAGTCAAAGGGAAAGGTGTGGTGGTAATTGTGGAAGCCTTCACCTAGAAGACAAAGTGGGTATTGAAATAACCCCTCCACCTCTCTGCACAGGTTTATTTTCCCCCCTCGTCTGCTGAGAGTCTACCATGTGCAAGGCACTATGTTAGGCTCTCTGGGCAGCAGAAGACTTGGTGTCTGCCCTTAGGAAGAATTTACTTAGTTGGCTAGACTAAATCTGAACAGATTAAAAAAAAAAAAAAGAAAAAGGTTATCAGCGCAGAGTCACAAGATTAATTTCCCCGTATGAACAACTACCATGATTTTGGAGCTGTACTTAGTAAGCTCAATGCTAAATGACTGATAACAGATCCTCCTTTTGATGTATGTTCATAAAAGGAAAATAGCCTCTGTGGGCTGGAGTGATTAAAGGAAGGCTCGTTGCGAGAGCTTGGATGACCCAGAGGAGCCCTGTTCAGATAGGTAAGTAAACTGAGGAGCCGGACTTTTACATGTCCCAAATCTGTCCATATATTATTCCACCACCACCCCCCACCTGCCCACCAGCGAATAGTTTTTCCTCTCTTACTCTTTTTTTTTTTTTTTTAAATTAAGGTGTTTTCAGGAGGGATCTCAGGGATTCTTTCATTTGACTTTTTTAAACAGCTTTATTGAGATATAATTCACCATATAATTCATCCATTTGAAGTACAATTTAATCGCTTTTAGTATTTTCACAGAGTTGGGCATCCATCACCACGATGAATTTTATAACACTTTCATTACCTAAAAGGAAGCTCCACACTCCTGAACTGTCATCCCCCAACCACCCCCCCCCCCCATCCCTCCAGCCCTACTTTCTTTCTCTGTCATGGTTAATTTTATGTGTCAGACTGGCTGGCCGAGGCATGCCCGGATTAAACATCTCTGTGTGGTGTGTCTGTGGGGGTGTTTCTGGATGAGATGAGCATTTGAATCAGTGGACTCAGTAAAGCAGATTACCCTCGCCAGTGGGGGTGGGCATCACTCAATCCGTTAAGGGCCTGAACAGAACAAATGGTGGAGGAAGAGGAATTTGCCCGTTTTTTTCTGACTCACTGACTGAACTGGATCTATCTCTTCTTCCCTTGCCCTCAGACTGGGATTTACATCATCTGCTCCCTGGTTCTCGGGCCTCTGGACTCCAATTTAATCATATCACCGGCTTTCCTGAGTCTCCAGCTTGCAGACGGCAGATTGTGGGATTTCTCAGCTCCCCTAATCATGTGAGCCAGCTCTTCATAATAAATCTCTCTCCCCTCCCCTCTTCCCCTCCCCCCTCCCCTCCTTCTTTCCCTATGCATACACACACACACACACATACATATATACATATGTGTATATATGTATACATACATATATATACACACGAAACAGGAGGCTACCTACTTATGTCCTACAAATATATACCTATTTATATTTATATAGATATTGTACTGTTTCCCTATATATACGGGGATTTATGATGAGGAACATATAATATATATTACAATATATATAAAAACTGAATAGTGTATGTATAACATATATATACATATACATACATGTACTGATTCTGTTTCTCTGGACAACCCTAATATAATCTCTGTAGATTTGCTTATTCTGATCATTTCATACAAACAAAATCATACAATATGTAGCCTTTTGTGACTAGCTGCTTTCACTTAGCATCATGCTTTCAAGGTTGTAGCAGATATCAGTACTTCATTTCCTTTTATTGCCAGATAGTATTCCGTTGTATGGATGTGCCATACTGCGTTTATCCATCCATCAATTGACAGACTATTGGATTATTTCTGCTTTTTGGCTATTACGAATAATATTGCTATGGATAGTCATATACAAGTTTTTGTGTGGACATATATTTTTATTTCTCTTTGTGTATGAATCTGGGAGTGGAGTTGTTGGATCACATGATAACTATTTTTAACCATTTGAGGAACTGCCAGATTTCTCCTTCACTTCTTAAATAGGCCCTGGTCATCATGTAGTTCTTCTATTGACCACAGCTGAAGGATCTTGCTCTGTAATGAATATATCAGATGGATGGAACTGTGGTTTGCAGTTTTCTTTTTTTAATTTTTTATGTTTATTCATTTTTGAGAGAAAGAGAGAGGGAGAGAGAGAAAGAGAGAGACAGAGCATGAGCAGGGGAGGGGCAGAGAGAGAGGGAGACAGAATCTGAAGCAGACTCCAGGCTCCGAGCTGTCAGCACAGTGCCCTACGTGGGGTTTGAACTCACAAACCGTGAGATCATGACCTGAACCCAAGTCGGATGTCCAACCGATTGAGCCACCCAGGCGCCCCTGCAGTCTTCTTTTTAATTTAGGTCTTCTTTACCCTGCTCCTTTCACCCTCATAATTTTTAGTGTTTTTCCTGCACTACAGTGTAGTATAGAGGAGTCTCCCCTGCTATTTTCAGAAGCAGACACTGTTCTGAGAACCTGTGCGTACCCGCCATCTATCACACAGTTCAGTGTAACGGGAGCCTTTCCAGGACCTTAATGAAGAAAACCGACTAGGAGCCCCGTGTTGACCTGGGTGGACTTAAAACCAGTACCCAGCTCTTCAAGGCCAGTGCCATGGTCACATTCCTTGGGTTTTCTGGTCCACCATCCCCACATCAGATGGTAACAGTCCATCTTGTCCCCTTGCTGTCTGCTCTCAGGGTCAACACTGGATATGGCCCCCCTCACTGCAGTCCAGGAAGAAGTAGAAGCATCAGAAACTCCTTCCAAGACACTTTTCTCTCTGCTTAGCTGGTTGGTCCCATAGTTAAATTTGGGTGGTTATTCCACCTCAGATTGCTGTTGTCAACACGGGGTCCGAGCCTAACAATGTGGTGGGAGAAACTCTTTGCTAGGTGATGCAGAGACCATTGCTACTTAGCCACAGGGCCTTCCCTTCCTGGGGCTGATCTCAATGCTCAAGGCTCAGCTTACCAAGAAGCTTGAGTTACTTCTAGAAAGATACAGCTAATGTCTATTTATTACTTACTATGTTTCAGCCACAGTGCTCAGTGCTTTAATGGGTATGAACACCTATAGTCCTCAGATCTCTGAGCTAGCTGCTATGATTCTCCCCATTTTAAAAATGAGGATGTAAATGTACAGAAGGGACAAGTAACTTCCTAAGACCATAAGGCTAGTCACAAACTAAGCACTTATTTCACACTAAGCACTGTTGCAAAGACTATGTATTAGCTCATCTAACCCTTTGGTGGCCCCAGGAAGCAGGTGAATGCTATGATTATCTTCACTTTACAGGAGAAGACACAAGGTGCGGAGGAACCAGATAACTCTCTCAGAGAGTAAGTGAAGGAACCAAGACTCAACCAAAGTTGTCAGAATCCAGCGGCCTCGCTCCGAACCATTCTGTGGCACCATGAGATGCCACACTCTTGTTTCTTCCCGTCTCTCTGAAGGCCTTTTTTCTTACAGTCGGTCAAATGATTGGACAGCTGAATGGTCAGGGCAGTTTGAGAGAAAAGCCAGCTGCTACTCCTCCATTAGGAAAAATTTCACGGTAAAAATAAATAGCTCCTAATTATTGATCACTTACTATATGACAGACATTTTACTAAGCAGTTTACATATAGTATCTATCTTACAGCATATCTATATTGCATATAGCAGTTTACATATAGTATCTATCTTCATAACATCCCTATGAAGTAAGCATCACTCTTCCCATTTCACAGATGAGAAAACTCTAAATCAGAATGATTAGGTGACTTGCCCAAGAACCAGGATTCTAATACCGAAGCCCAAGTTCATCCCACCTGACTCCATTCCACTGCCTCTCTTTACAGAGTCCAGAAAACCTTTGGAAGGTTAAGAAAATCTGAGCTGCCATGCTCCCCATTGGCTCTCACACCCCTACTCACCAATGGCACCCAGGGTGACGAGTGGGTTCTGCCGAGGGCTGATGTGCTTGTCGTAGGGCCGGTTTCCATACATGTGGGCAGCACTGTTGACCAGCCAGCTGATGTTGAGTGAGATGGTATAGCGGAGGATGGAGGCCAAGAAATAGGAGTTCCACAGACTCTCTTCCCAGGCACACCAGGGTATCAGCGTGGGGATCACAAAGCACATGAGCACCACAGTGATCTTATAGTACCTGGAAGGCAGGACATTACACTACCATCAGGCACCTGTTGATGGTGGCAGAAATGAGATGAACAAGCTACATACAGAAAAAGCCAGGAATTGTGCCCATCAATTCCTTCAACTCTTTCTGGATAAGAAGTACCCTGTTGTGTGTTGCTCTGTACAAGGGTCACAAACCCATATACCTACAAGGCAACACAAGTAACCCAAATTTGAGAATTAGGATGGGTAGAATGCTATGGAAAGTGGTAGGACCTGTAGCATACTTCGGAAGAATTTCAACATAAAACAATCCATGCTGTGCTGGTTAAATCCGGGTATCTCAGAGCTACATTTCTCCTATAGGTCACCAGTTCGACAACTCCTAGCTACTTCTTTGACCAGTCAATCAACTTGGTACTCAGGTTTTCTTTCCTAAATGATTTCAAGGAATATGTATTTCTTGAATAATTTCCAGGCACATTATTTTGTACCAATGTAGCCTGGTAAAAAGGTAAACAATCCAATCCCCTCTCAAAAATGTTCTCTGTTCACTGGTGATTACATTCCAGGTCAGCATAAAAAATAAACAATAGTATAAGAACAAGCATGACCACATAAAAAGTAATCTTTAAGAAGAAACCATCAATAGTTTGATTTCCAGACCTATGTATACAGGAAACATTTACTGAGCACTTACTATTTGCCACACCATGAATACTGATGATACAAAGACAAATTCGACACAGTCCCTATCCCAGGTTTCAGTCAGGTGGAACCACTGTTCCCCACCCTCTAGCCATGTGGAACCAGCTCTATGCAGGCACAGGAAAGGGATTGTGATATGAGTTCATAGCTCTTTCCTCCCTGGCCTCACACTGGCTAATCGAGCTTCCAGAAGGCCAATGTTAAGGTGCATATGTATGAAATGGGAGGTGGCAGTGTGAAGGAATGTCATTCAGGAGGTAGAAGACTTGAACTTGAGTCTAGATCTGATTCTGGATGTTGTACAAGTCTTTTTTTTCCCTTTCACTCTCCTCTTATGCACAGTTAGATGATTCCACAAAGAGCACAGCATGAAGGCTTGTATGTGGATAGTCTATTTTGGGAAGAGTGAGACAGGGAAGGAAGGAATGCCAAGCCAGGGGTGCCCATGCTTTGGACACCTGAACTTGGACCATGATGGGACAGATTATACCTCAGAGTTATTCTCTCAAGGAAAGAAAGAAGGGATATTTTCCCATTGGTTCCAACTCCCTCCTGGTCAAGGGATGTCACATGGGATATTAGCTCCCTCACCTTTCCACGTTTGCTCAGGTCAGAATGGCTGAGTGCATTTCTGGAAGCATCTCAGGTGGAAGTGGCAAAGCAACCAGACAGGAAATAAGAAATAAGCAGTCCAGCTGAGCAAGGTGCTGTTGGTTACACCTGAGCCAGCAAGTGGCTGCAGCAACAGCTGGAATGAAAAGATGGGCAGAGAGTAGGAGGTGGGGCACAAGAGGTGTCCAACACAGGTAGTAATTATAATACCTCTAGGGGTCTTGTGAGGATCTAATAACTAATGTATACTATGTGCATATTATGTGTCACAGCTATTCTGAGACCTTTCCTTGTACTGACTCATTTAATTCTAATAAAAACTCTAGGAGGAAGCGACCATTATTATCACCATTCTACATAGCAATGGAAAGATTATGTAGCTGGGCAAGGTCACAAGACTAAGAACTGGTAGGACCAAGATTCAGATCCAGGCAGAAACACTTCAGAGACTATCATGCTATTCTGCTTTTGCAAATGAAATCATGTGTATAAGTGTGTTTTGCAGATTGCTAGCTGCATGTGTCAGTTCCCATAAAATTTGCTTCTCTTGGGCAACATGTTAACCCATCAGCACCCATTTTCAAGTCACTGGGATACAAGATGGCTGAATTTTAGTGGAAAGAGGGTACTTAGGAGGTCAGATGAGTGGGCTATGGCAACAGGCAATGAAGGGATTGGTGGTCTTAGATTAGGCTCCCTAGAGTCACATGCAGAAGGATTTTGGAGACTGGTCTTGAGAGAGACTTGTAAGGAAGGGAGGAAGGCAGGTTGGACTGAGGCACCTCATCCACAATGAGTTTCAGCAGATCCAACAGGGAGCTCTAAAGGATGACCCTTTAGAGTTGTCCCAAATTGAAAGGTATACCTGCATCATCCAGCCTTTGGCCTCAGGGTGCAGGGTGTAGGGCAGTTCCATGTGGGCAAGGGCAATTCCCAGAGAGGACAGTAGCTGTGAGGTGGGAGCATCAGCTGAAGAGGGGATCTGGGTAAAGCACACAGATACTGGGCAAGGCCCTGGGGAACTGGTGGTCAGCATGTGGAGGGATGGGAGGAGGTGTTTTTATGTTGTAAAGCATTGTAGAATGGTAAACTCCCCAACTTTGCCATTTCCTACTGTGGTATCTTGAGTAAATTATTTAATTGCACCGAGCCCCAGGTTTCTCTTCTGTAAAACGTGGTATTAACAAATTTACTGAGTTCCCACTATGTACCAGGTTCTGTCCTGGTACTAGAGATATAAAGTGAACAAATCAGACAAAATCCCTGCCCTTGGTGAGCAGGGGTATTCTGGTAGGAAGATTTGATAAATACATGTATTATGTATATACCATATAAAAATTTGCACATATTCTGGCAGGGGAGAGAGCTAATAAACAATATAAATAAATAATATATAAAACATGTTAGTGTAAATACTAAGATAAAAATAAAGCAGAGAAGGAGAATATGAAGCCAAGGGCAAGTGCTGAAATTTAAAATAGGGTGTTGAGGGAAGGACTTAGTGACATTATGGCTTTTGAGTAAAGATATGAAAGAAGTGAGAAGTTAACCATGTGGCTAAATGGGGCAGAAATTTCCAGGCAGAGGAAACCACAAGTACAAAGGCCCTGCAGCAGGGTGTTCCTGGCACATTCAGGGACAAGCAAGAGAGTTGGGGCTGAAGCAGGTGAACGAAGGGGAGAATGTAGAAAATAAGAGAAAAATGGTGGGTTGAGTCACAGAAGGTGTGAGAGGTCATCAAAAGGGTTTCAACCTTTACTCTGAGTGAGATGGAGCCTTGGGCAGGTTTGGACTGAAGGAGCAGGGTGACCTGACTTATAGGTTAGCAGGGTCACCCCGAATGTTGTGTTGAGAATGGACTGTGGGAGGAGGGGCAGAAGCAGGGAGAGTAATTAGGAGGCTGCCACAAAATCCGGGCAGGAGAAGATGTTGGCTTGGACCAGAAAAGGGGTGGTGGGTGTGAAAAATAGTCAAATTCTGGATATATTTTGAAAATAGAGTAACAGGACTTGTTACCAGACTGAATGTTGGAGAGAAAGGAGTCAAGGATGATATTAAGGATGGAGATGTCATTAGCCAATAGGAGGAAGCATGGAGGGGATGCTGGTTTCGAGCAGCATATGAGAAGCTAGATCTTACACATGTCAGGTGGGAAATGCCCACTACACATTCAAGGGGCGAGGTCAAGTAGACAGTTTGATATTCAGGTCTGGAGATCAGAGGGTGCTCTAGAGAGAGGTTTGACAGGAACAGAAATTTGGAATTCATTAGCATATTAATGTATGACACTCACATACAAACATTTTTTTCATCTGAGTTCCATAATAGCCTTGTGAGATATCTATCTATCTATCTATTATTTATTTACTTTTAAATTTTATTTAAATCCAAATTAGTTAACATACAGTATAGTACTGGTTTCAGGAGTAGAACCCAGTGATTTATCACTTACCTATAACAACCAGTGCTCATCCCAACAAGTGCCCTCCTTAATGCCCATCACCCATTTAGCCCATCTCACCACCCAAGGTGGAAGTTCCTCCATCCCTGTAAGGAACTTATTTATTTGTAGGACATTTCTGGAGCTCCAGAGAGGTCATGGGACTTCCTCAAGGTCATACTGGTTGTACAAAGCATAGGCATCTTGCTACTTACTTGGCTTGCCAAGAACAGGACACAGGGGATGGGTAAACTTACCCAGAAGTAAACCAGGCCAGAGTGTGGAATCTGGCCATTGTCCTAAGAGTTACACATATTTGAGTAAAGATACTACATTCCAGCTGGACTGAACTTCTTCCCATTCCTCGGGCACCATCTTTTCTATGTCCCCTGTGTCTATGACACTCTTGGCCTGGCTTACTTGATGTTTCCAAATATCAGTCTAAACATCACTTCCTCTGGGGGGAATTTCCTCTGTCCACCAGAGCAGGCAGGGTGCCCCTACCCAGTGTTCCTGTTGCATGTTGTACTTCTCAGCTTCATACTTGCTGGTGTAGTAAGTGGTTTGAGGTGAGGCCTCAGCCATGAATGCACATTTGAATCAACCGGGTGAACATTTAAAAATGACTGATGTGGGAACCCACGGCAGACCAGCTCAATCGAATCAGAATTTCTGTTCTGGACATTGATATTTTTAAAGTCTCTCCATTGCAGACAGACATTGATGGTAGCCTCCCTATAATCCACCCCCATCCTTTCTTGCTTGTTGGAATATCCTGATTTTGTTCAGATATTGAGCTGTTCTCCCTGCAGCCATGTCTTTCAGGGAATGTGGACTCTACCCAGGACGCGAGTCCTGATTGGCTTGGAGCAATCAGTGGTGATCTCATTCACTTTCCCAATAATTAATTTGGGAATTAGCCAATAGCGGTCAATAAGATATGAGGGGAAATGGGTATAATTTTTTTAAAGGGAAATAACAAATGTTGGTAAAGATGTAGAGAAATTGGAACCTTTATGCATTGCTGGTAGGAATGCCAAATGACGCAGCTGCTATAGAAAACAGTTTCTCAAAAGGTTAAACATCGAATTATCATACGACCCAGTGATTCAACTCCTAGGTATATGTTCAGAAGAATGCGAGGCAGGGATTTCAACATATATCTGTACACTAATGTTCATAGAAGCGTTATCCAGAGTAGCCAAAAGGTGGAAACAGGCCAAGTTTCCATTAATAGATGAGTAGATAAACAAAATGTTATATATATGTATACACAATGGAATATTATTCCACCATAAAAAGGAACAAAGTTTTCATATATGCTATAACATGCATGGATGGATGGACCTTGGAAACATGTTTAGGGAAATAAACTAGACACAGAGGACAGATATTGTTATAATTCCACTTATATGAGGTACCTAGAATAGGCAAATTCATGAAGACAGAAAATAGAGTAGATGTTCCTAGGAGCTGGAAGGAAGGGGATAGAGAAAGGGAAGTCCCTGTTTCATGGGTATGGAGTTTTTGTGGGGAATGATGAAAAAATTTGGGGTATAGATATCACTGATGGTTATACAACATTGTGAATGTACTTAATGCCACAGAATTGTACACTTATGGTTAAAACAATAAATACTATGTTGTGTATATTTCACCACAATAAAAAAGAGCGAGATGAGAGAGTGTTTTCTTAACCACAGAAAGAACACATGGGCAGAGATGGACTCTCTTTTTTCACAGTGACACCAGGACCTACTACAGCCATCTGTGACCGTGAACAAAGACCAGGAAGAAGACTGAAAAACAAAGCAAACCCCTTAGGCTGACAGAGCAGAAAGATGGAAAGGTTCCTTGAATGAGCCACGGAACCAACGAACCCCAGAGTGGTTTTATCCCCGATGTCTTATTCTGGAATGAGCCAGCTGAGTCGGGACCTTCTGTGGGGTAGCTGAACGCATTCTAGTATCTGTAGTGGACACTCATGCCATCTGGATCTCCTTTCAGTTGAGAGTCGCTGGTCGTGCTGCCTCTGCTAGAAAGAGCCGTCCTGCCCTAGGTCACGCCCTCTCCTAACAACCCTATCCAGTGACTAACCTTACATAAGGGGAGTAGTCCATTGCCCAGGCCTGATCCCACTGCTTCACCTCTCAATGACTCTAAATGTCACCCCAACTTCAGAGCCCACGGTAAGGTAGGCCGAGGCCTTTGTTGGGACCAATCGGGGCCCAGATTCTTCCTTTGCCCAATCCCGTATCCATCACTTCTTCCACAGGTGTTGACCCCAAAGACTCTCTCCATTACACTTCTTGTGATGTAATATCCACCTCAGAGCCAGCTTCTGAGGTAACCTGCCCTGCGACATGGATACACTGCTGGGCCAGCAGAGTCCAGCAAAAAGGCATGCTCCAGAGCCTAGCACAGGGGCTTGCACAGAAGCAGGCACTCCTACGTATTTGTGGGGCAACTAAGTAAATGATTCTCAGCTTCTCAGGAACATAAAAACACTACGGAGACTCAGTAGGGCACAAAGCAAGAGAGATAAAATGCCCAGTTTTCCAAAAAACAACACAAACCACACAGTAAATGTGTAGCCTGCTTTGGGGTCCTTCATGAGATACTTATCTCTTGGATTGGTGCAACACAGGATTGTGACTATGAAGCCAACAACTTGATTAGAGACATCTGTGCTTATCTGCGCCCCAAACCCCAGCTGCCAACAAATTTCCACTGTGAGGTGTCGCGGCTCCAGTTTAACAGAATGATTTCTGAGCATGAGCTTCTAAGTCATGCTCTGAGCTGCCAAATATGGCAAAACACTGGCAATATTTTAGACAACAGCCAATCTAACAGGTTTGGCCTTGGTTTAGAAGGTGGGTAATTTCCTGCCTTCCTGTGAACACTCAGACCCTGAGATAGGAGAAGATTCCTAATATCATCAAGGGAGAACAAGATAATGGGTAAGGACTAGAGAGAAGGGTTGGTGTGAATCCAAGAACGACCTAAGGAAGAGTAGTTCTCTACCACAGATTTGAAACCAGAGGACCGTGGGTTTGAGTACAAAACACAAAAGCCAAAGTACTCAAGCTCACTCTACACGCAGCCCTGGAGCACCTTTCTATCACTTTAAAGTGACAGCTTAGGGGTGCCTGGGTAGTTCAGTGGGTTAAGTGTCTGACTCTTGGTTTCAGCTCAGGTCATGATCTCGCGGTTTGTGAGTTCAAGCCCTGAGTCAGGCTCTGCACTGGCAGTGTAGAGTCTGCTTGGGATTCTCTCTCTCCCTCTCTCTCTGTCCCTCCCCTGATCACTCTCTCTCTGTCTCTTAAAGTAAATAAATAAGCTTAAAAAATTTTTTTTTAAGCGATGGCTTATGAGAACAGACCTACACCAGATGTTGGAACCCGTCCCATTCCCACCATCTCACAATTCTTCATCACACGAATTCCACAGTGGGAAGATGGTTTTCTGCATTTAGCTCAAGATAAGAAGTCCATTCACACACACAATCAAACACCATCACACACCATGATGCTCCAATCCAAGTAAGTTTCAGAGGTAGGACACAAATGAAGATATGGGCCCTCATCTTGCAACTTTGTCAATGCTTTGAAAATCCTTATTTCAATAAACTGGATCACAATAAAGAGAACCGAAACATTAAAAATAGACTTGGGGTGCTTGGGTAGCTCAGTTGTTTGAGCGTCCAACTCTTGATTTTGGCTCAGGTCTGGGATTGAGCCCCATCTCAGGCGTGGAGTCTGCTTAAGATTCTCTCTCTCTCTCTGCCCCTTTCCACTGCTTGTGTTCTCTCTCTCTCATTCTCTAAAAAAACTAAAACTAAAACTAAAATTAAAACAAACTAAACTAAAAATAGACTTCAGACAAAAAACTTATTCTGTGGAGAAGAAAGGATTTGGGATTTCTTTCTTTTTTTCTCTCTCACGGTTCCCAAATCTGGGTGTGCTAAGCATCCTAAAACCCTTTTTTCTTTAGATGAAAAAGAAATTGCTGTTCTCTGCCTGCAAGCATTTCCTATTGCTTGACTAACCTAAGCACAGCGGTCCAGAGCCAGTGGCGTGTGAGATCTCCAGAGGGAAAATCATGAGAGCACGAAGGAAGGGGAAATATCTGTCGACTGCTGACTTCTGAGGGGGGCTGGCCTGAGGAAACGTGAAAAGAAGCAAATATCACCACGGGTGGGGGAGGAATTACAGCCCCACAAACATAACCTAATGATGAGCAATGAGCTGTCACTGGCATCCTGATTAAACTTGTTTGGTTTTGTGATTTCACTTAAAGCCTAGCCAGAAATTCATTTTCCCTACAACTTTTGCCTCTTGTAGGGAACCAGGCAAAATCATCTGGCTGCTTACTCAGCATTCATTTAGGGGGCAGATAATATGCCCTGGCAGTTTGTAAATGGAATGGATGGAACACTCTCTCCGCCCTGCTTTGTCCCCCTCTGGCATGGCCCACAGGGAGGGGAAAGATGTGATTCATTTGGATGCAGACCAGACCCAAAGGTGGAAGCCCCCTGATGGGGAAGCTCTTTGGAATGTTCATGAAAATCTTCCAGGCTCTTTGAATCGTTTAGGTTGAAAATGGGCTCCACTGTTGTGATTTTACCTCTTGATTTTACCTCTCTGGTGTTGCAGTGGCTTTAGGTGAGACAGCTCATGATGACTGCATTTGAAGTGTGCTCTGCAAGTCTTAATCAGTCTAGATGTGGCTCTGACCCTCAATTAGTCTTGACATTACTTCCCCTGTGCTACTTCTTGAAAAGCATTCCCGTAGAAAAAAATCTTCTAATTGGACTATCTAGATGCATAATCGTCATCTTCTGGATGCCTCTTCTGCCCCATGAAGGAAGCAGAGATGGGGAACGACTACTCCATGAAAACGACTCTGTTGGAAACTTGAGACGCAGTGGGCAAAAGACGTGTTTTTATTTTCTCTGTGACCTTCCGCTTTATTTGCTTTTGAGGTCTGAATATAGAGGTTAGTTGCATCCATCCACTCGAATTTAATCTGTCTTTGTACAAACGGTTTGCATTCATTCGCTGAGGAGCAGCTTAAAAGATAAACACAATCGTTTCAGCATTTCAACACAAAGAGCATTATTTGTACCTCACTAACAATGAAGTGCTTAAAGAAAAGACCCAGGCATGCTGATCGCTGAGACTGAGTAAGGAGGGTTAAAAGGCCTCTTTCCTTTTTCAAAGCTTTGATTCCATCATAGTAAGTAGATGGCAAGTTCTTTGTGGGCAGGAATTGTCTTGATCCAAGTCATATCGCCCTCAGTTTCTTGAACACAAAATGCTCGTTAACACAGCAGGTGCCCAGTAAGCAGCTGAATCGTTGACCTGCGCCAGAAGGAATGAGGCCAAGGATCCATCTGTCTTTGGCGAAAGCAATTAGGTCAGTTCCATCCTCCTAATGGTTTGCTACTTAGAGCTTCTCTAGTTGTCTCAATACAAGTTTAAGTTCATTAGACTGATGTTCTGTTCTCTCTCCGGGCTCTTGGTCTCTGTCTTTGTCTTTCTCTGCCCTTCCTCCCACTCACCTGCTTCCCTCCCTTCATGATTAGTTCTCAATTGTTCTCCGTAAGTCATTGGAACACAGACTAATTCCTGACAGTATGTAGAATCGGATGACTAAAATGAACGCTTAAAATTGTGTACAGAATAATTTTTTAAACTAAGTTGTTGCTGCCTTGCCACTTTCTCTCACCTTTAAAACTGTGTTCCATTTTCATCCTTGCTGCCTGAGATAAAGTGAGCACCGCAGGAAGAAACATAACCATGTTTCTTAATCTGGGGCCTGTGAAATTGTGTGCAAACGCGTTTGTGTATTTCCATTTGCTGGGGTTCAAAGTCCACAGCTTTCAGCAAATTCTCGAAGGATACTCGGTTTTCAAGACCCCAGACATTTGATGAGGTTGTTGATGAACTTTGATTTTCTTTGTTTACTTTAGAATTTGGCTTAGGACTTAAGAAAACCTAATTCACTTCAAGGAAGGGTCGGTTTAAAGAATTTAAAGAATAGTACTTTTAAAAATGAGATTGCCCTGCCTACTTTTTTAGCAGTAAAATGTTAAAAGGGATTACAGTGGCACTAGATACAAGTGTGTGTGTATGTGTGTGTGTGTGTGTGTGCCCGTGTGCACTTCCCTAATCATTCTAGCCCACATATGTGGACCTTGTGCAGAAAGGGTGGTGACCTGACAGAGTTCAACTTTCCACCCCCACCCAAGGGAGCAAGTTTAATTCCAAACTCTCATCAATGATAAGCTATTCACGGGCAGCCAGTCTCTGGGCAGAAAAGGAGCCAGTAGAGTCATTTCAGCCACTTTCATCATCAATATCAACTGTTGCTGCTGAACTGATTAGGTGGGCTGACCGTTTTTCTTGTTGAGAATGAATAGACTGATATACGCATGGCTTCTTCATTTCACATTTGAAAGCCAGGACCCTTAAGCACAATGCATGCTTTCTAGCACATTTCCTAAATTCAAACTGCAACGTCATTTCAAAACTCCCCAGGCCTTCAAAACTCAGCTCAAATTGATTTCTTCTAGAAAGCCTACCCTGATACGTTTCCTTTCAACTAGGGTTACTGCATTATTTAACATCCCATCACTACAACTGTGCTGTAAAGACTCAAGAAGATGATCATTTTAGATAGTTGAGTTGTCTGACGAGCTGACGGTGTACATGTTCAACTACACCAACTTAAAAAAAAATTGTATGTTTAAATCACTATCCATTTTTCTGCCTTCCTAATCAGTTTATGGAACAAAACTTGACCTTCCTTGATGGTGATGAGTGTCTTATACTGGATTCCCTAGAAGGCAGGGCTTAAAACAAAAGCTTATATGCTACTAATTTATAAAAGGAGCTCAGTCCAAGGAAAACAGAATGTGGGGGAGCTGATAGGAGTGTGTGTGACTGAGCCAGCCACTGCTTGATATCTCAGCCTGGTGGGACCATCCTCCAAAAGACCATATGGATGACTGAGCCTCAGAACATTCTCTCTAAGAGCAGGATGCGGGAAGAATGTGTCTCCCAGCAACCTGCTCCCATTGCCCCCCACCTCCGCCCCTCACCACACGAACTTTAGGATTATTAACACGAATGTCACGGGCTCTAGCACCAGCAGGGATGCCTTAAGGCAGGAGGCACACACAGTGCAACGTGACATCCTGTAGGGATGAACCTACCCAAAGCTAGTTGGAGTGCATAAACGGCTGTACAGAACATGTAGGCAAGAGCCCCAGGACAGAGCGGGTTGAGACAGTGGTGCCTAACCTGCAGGTGTCTGATGCAATGAGTTTTGGAACATAGGTGTGTGCTCTATGTTCTGTTCGCAGAGTCCATTGAAGTGTGAAGAGTCATTATAAGAACTGGTTTCTACATTGGGGCGCCTGGATGGCTCAGTCGGTTAAGTGACTGACTTCAGCTCAGGTCATGATCTCATGGTTTGTGAGTTCAAGCCCTGCCATTGGGCTCTGTGCTGATAGCTCGGAGCCTGGAGCCTGGTTCAGATTCTGTGTCTCCCTCTTTCTGCCCCTCCCTTGCTTGTGCTCTGTCTGTGTGTCTGTCTCTCTCTCTCAAAAATAAATAAACATTAAAAAATTTTTAAAAATAAAACAGCTGGATTCTACATTCAGTTATTAAATCTTGCTGATCCCTCCCTCATTTTCAGGTACACCGATAAGTTGTCACTTGTGTTTGTCAGTGTTCTCTCCTGCAGTAGCTTCTCTGTCACCTTCTAATTTGTTTCTCTCAATCTGCAAAGGGTGTGAAAACCAGACAGCTGGGTTTGTTCAACTTGCGCGAAATGAAGAACACACAGGCTCTGGGTGAGAGCTGAAGAGGGTCACCTGTACCGAAACTCAAAATGCAAAATCATTAGCAATGTGACATTTCTTCAAAGATCTCTTTCTGTGGAGGTAGAGGGTGGACCATTCACTTTGGAGTTTAGAGAATTCCATGAAACAATGTGAACCTGGCACTATCTCCAGTGAAGATTCTCTTTGTTTATTTATAGGTCCTTAGTTTTATTCCCATTAATTCCAAGTACTGGACGGCTTAGTTTCTGATTGGTGAGACACAAGCGTATTTAGCTTCCACTGCACTCTGTGCATTTGAACTTAATGATATCATTATGCTGCCTGTGATTTCCTTGAAGACACTTCTGTATAAACAGTGTGAGGTAGGGATGCACGGTGTGTGTGTGTGTGTGTGTGTGTGTGTGTGTGTGTGTGTATTTTTTGTTTTTATTTCTTTGGTCTTTAAAAATTTTTTTTAATTTTATTTTTTTGTGTACTTTCATAATTTTATTTTTTTAATTTACATCCAAATTAGTTAGCATATAGGGCAACAATGATTTCAGGAGTAGATTCCTTAGTGCCTCTTACCCATTTAGCCCATCCGCCTCCCACAACTCCTCCAGTAACCCTCTGTTTGTTCTCCATATTTAAGAGTCTCTTATGTTTTGTCCCCCTCCCTGTTTTTATATTATTTTTGCTTCCCTTCCCTTATGTTCATCTTTTCTGTGTCTTAAAGTCCTCATATGAGTGAACTCATATGATATTTGTCTTTCTCTGACTAATTTTGCTTAGCGTAATACCCTCTAGTTCCATAGTTGCAAATGGCAAGATTTCATTCTTTTTGATTGCTGAGTAATACTCCATTGTGTGTGTGTGTGTGTGTGTGTGTGTGTGTGTGTGTGTGTGTGTGTGTATACACACTACATCTTCTTTATCCATTCATCCATCGATGGACATTTGGGCTCTTTCCATACTTTGGCTATTGTTGGTAGTGCTGCTATAAACCTTGGAGTGCATGTGCCCCTTCAAAACAGCACACCTGTGTCCCTTGGATAAATACCTAGTAGTGCAATTGCTGGGTCATAGGGTAGTTCTATTTTTCATTTTTTTGAGGAACCTCCATACTGTTTTCCAGAGTGGCTGCACCAGTTTGCATTCCCACCAGCAGTGCAAAAGAGATCCTCTCTCTCCACATTCTTGCCAACATCTGTTGTTGCCTGAGTTGTTAATGTTAGCCATTCTGACAGGTGTAAGGTGGTATCTCATTGTGATTTTGATTTGTATTTCCCCGATGATGAGTGATGTTGAGCATTTTTTCATGTGTCAGTTGGCCATCTGGATGTCTTCTTTGGAGAAGTGTCTATTCCTGTCTTTGGCCCATTTCTTGACTGGATTATTTGCTTTTTGGGTGTTGAGTTTGATAAGTTCTTTATAGATTTTGGATACTAACCCTTTATCTGATATGTCATTTGCAAATATCTCCTCCCATTCTGTTGGTTGCCTTTTAGTTTTGCTGATTGTTTCCTTCTCTGTGCAGAAGTTTTTATTTTGTTGAGGTCCCAGTAGTTAATTTTTGCTTTTGTTTCCCTTGCCTCTGGAGATGTGTTGAGTAAGAAGTTGCTGTGGCCAAGATCAAAGAGGTTTTTGCCTGCTTTCTCCTTGGGGATTTTGATGGCTTCCTGTCTTACATTTAGGTCTTTCATCCATTTTGAGTTTATTTTTGTGTATGGTGTAAGAAAGTGGCCCAGGTTCATTCTTCTGCATGTCGCTGTCCAGTTTCCCCAGCACCACTTGCTGAGAAGACTGTCTTTATTCCATTGGATATTCTTTCCTGCTTTGTCAAAGATTAGTTGGCCACACATTTGTGGGTCCATTTCTGGGTTCTCTATTCTGTTCCATTGATCTGAGTGTCTGTTCTTGTGCCAGTGCCATACTGTCTTGATGATTACAGCATTGTAGTATAGCTTGAAGCTTGGGATTGTGATGCCTCCCGCTTTGGTTTTCTTTTTCAAGATTGCTTTGGCTATCTGGGGTCTTTTCTGGTTCCATACAAGGTTCGGGATTGTTCTAGCTCTGTGAAGAATGCTGGTGTTATTTTGATAGGGATTGTGTTGAATATGTAGATTGCTTTGGGTAGTATCAACATTTTAACAACATTTGTTCTTTCTACCCAGGAGCATGGAATTTTTTTCCATTTTTTTTGTGTGTCTTCTTCAATTTCTTTCATAAACTTTCTATAGTTTTCAGTGTATGTGTGTGTGTATTTTATTCATCACTCTATGGGCAGTTCATTAACATTTGAAGTACCCTACCTAATCAGGAATCCACATTTGAGGCATGCTTAGTTAGCATTTGACTAACTCTAATGAGTTCATAAGCCAGAGGTCCATTACAGGCTTCAACTATTTTTATCTCCAATCACCTCCAAAGAGTTTGTAAAATAGTGGTTGAAATACGTGCGTTGTGTAGAAATACTATACTGCTACCTCTCAACAGCCTATATTCCTCAGAGTGGTGTCACTGAAGGCTTTGCTCCATCCTGTGCCCAACCACTGACAGAATTCTGTTGCTGGAGTCTGACAAGAAGGTGATACTATCTCAACACACCTTCCATGCACAGAGCTTACTGGCATGTCCAAAAGAGCAGCAAGTGGGGCTTCACCGAGCTTCCAATGCATGCATGGCTATCTTTGTCCCTAATTGCTAATTGTGGTAGAAATTGGTCTGAGGCAGGATTCTGTTGTAGGGAAGACCCATTTCCTTCCTCCTCCTCTCACACTGGATTCGGCCAAGGTCAGAACCCAGAAGACATGGCCAAATCGGTCTCTTGTTGCACCATCTATGTTTCTGTAGTGCTCTTTCAGGGTCAGAGGCAGCACCAGTCTTGGATAGGATCACTGTTGGTGTGATGAGACACTGCACGAATGGGCAGAGTGCTCATGGAACTTCCCCACCCTCACCCTGGGAGGTACGCCCCCGGCTGTGGAGCCATACTGTGAGGGAATGGAAGGCACCAGGGCTGGCTGGGTGAGTCCAGGTGCCACTTACTTCAGCAACTGAGGGTTACGGCATCATACACAAATGATCACCCCAAATGCTGGTTCTCAGCTGTGGGCTGTCCAGCACTCTCCACAAACTGGATAGTAAACACACTCCTCAGTCCAGAAAGGATTTTGGGGGGTGCTAGGTATTTCAGTAATCTCATGAAATAGAAAGATGAATAGGACATAGTCACCATCCTCAAGAGCTTTGGGTCCAATGCGAGAGACATACAAGTGGATCATTTTCATACAACATGATAAGCAGAAAGGTGTGGTAGGCCCATGATTCTGTAGACCTGACGAGAAGGGGTCCTTAGCTCATTCTAGGACAATGGACCTCAAACTCTTTGGTCTCAGGACGCTTTAAAATATTTTAAATATTATTGAGAGCTCCAAAGAGCTTTTGTTTGTGGGGGATATACCTACCAATATTTACTGTATGGGAACTTAAAGCTGAGAAATGTTTTATGATTTGTTAAATATTTGATGTTAATAATATATGTTAATAATATTACATGCACTATATAATATCAAATAGTATATGTAAAACATAAATGTATCTGTTAATATAAAATAAATGCAAAACTGATTGATTCATTAAAATAATAATGAACCTACTCCATGTTAACATAAGGGACATTTTTATGAAAAGTAACTATATTTTCCAAAACACAAAAAAGTTTTAGTGTAAAGAATGGCTTTATTGTACATAATGGCAAATCTCTAATATCTGGCTGCATGGAAGCGACTGGGTTGACCCACCTGCTTCTGCCGTGGTTCTGCTGCAATATTTTGTTTTGGTGGAAGTCTATGGAGAAACTGCCTCACACAGACATGCAGTCAGAAAAGGGAGGACCTCACAGACCTCCTAAAAGGGACTTAGGGGAGCCCTCCCCCCCAGATATCACCCCCCCCCCCCTTCCCCGCTGAGAGTCCTTGAACCGCTGACCTCAGCTTCCTGGATGTGAATTTTGAAGAATGAGTAAAGGCTGTCTAGGAGAAAAAGAACATTCTAGATCAGTGCTTCTCAAACAATCATGGTGCATCTGAATCACTTGGGGTCTGGGGTGGGGCTTGCATCCTGCATTTCTAACAAGCTCCCAGGTGACACTGATGGTGCTGTTCCCAGGACTACATGTTAAGTAGCAACGATCTAGGCCAGAGAAATAACAGAAGCAAAGGCAGTATCACAGAACAGCCTGACTTGTGAGGGGACTGGCATAGTTACAGAGTGAAGTACAAGGCGGGAAGTATCAAGACCTAACGTAAGCACGCCAGGGAGATAACAGACAGTTGTAACTTTTCCCAAGGGGAAGTCTTGAAAAAGTTTTAAGCAGGAGACAACTCTGGCTCACAGGTATGTGTAATTTCTTATTCTCAATAACTCAGAACTGCAATAAATAAAAAACACACGTGCAAAGTAAGCGGGCAATAGGATGAAGCAGAGGAAGAAGAAAGATGATACTCCCTATACTATTACAACATAGCTTAGTAGAAAGAGCACGTGCTTTGGACTTGGACAGACTTTGCTTAAATTCCGTTTACAAAATAATTCCTGAGTCAGCTTCTCAGAGGCTCAGATTCCATCATTTGTAAGGATAAGAGAGATCCGAGTTATATAGGCAGAGAACAGAGTCTGCCACATTGTGAGTAATTGCTATGCTGAAATCTATATGATAAAGGATGTTAGAGAGTAATAAAAAATAACAACTGGAAGCTATTATTGTTATTCTAAGATTAGATGTAGGCCTGAAACAAGATCATTGAGCTTATTAGAATTTTGTATTTTCTGGGAACCTAGGTGGCTCAGTCAGTTAAGTGTCCGACTTCGGCTCAGGTCATGATCTCTCAGTTCGTGGGTTCAAGCCCCGCATCGGGCTCTGTGCTGACAGCTCGGAGCCTGAAGCTTGCTTCGGATTCTGTGCCTCCCTCTCTCTTTGCCCCTCCCCGACTCATGCTCTGACTCTGTCTGTCTCTCTCTCTCTCAAAAATAAACATTAAAAAAAAGAATTTTGTATTTTCAAGAGCAAAAAGATTCTGAGAACCTGAAAGGAATCACCTAAAAGTAAATGTTTTCTCTATTTGCATGCCAGGCAGTGTCAGCTCACAGCTACCTGCAGTGATGGAGGATGCAGGCCAACAGCTAAAAGAGAAAGATCTCTGGTCTCCTGGTTATCATCCTTTCTGGCAAGACAACTTGGACCCAAATTTTCAATCCAAACTTTAAATGGCTTATGTTGCAATCTCCCCACTCTTCTTTCTCTTTTCCTGGTAGTACTTGGTACCGATAATAAGGAGCAAAGGCACAGGGAGCACAGAGAAAAAGAATTATGACTGCATATTAAACAGAGCTATCACAGTTTACAAAATCTCTCTGTGCATGGGCACTCTCACGAGAAGGGCTTTCCCAATTTCTATTCCTCTTTTTCTCTGGAAGCACTTGGCTTTCCAGAAACCCCCTCATCACCACCTGGGATTCTGAGACTCTTCATATCTCATTCGTGCCTTGAAGGGTTAGGTTTTATTTTTTTTTTTTTAATGTTTATTTATTTGTGAGACAGAGAGAGAGACAGACAGAGTGTGAGTGGGGGAGGGGCAGAGAGAGAGGGAGACACAGAATCTGAAGCAGGCTCCAGGTTCTGAGCTGTCAGCACAGAGCCCGACGCAGGGCTTGAACTCATGAACCCTGAGATCATGACCTGAGCCGAAGCAGACGCTTAACCGACTGAGCCACCGAGGCGCCCCTGAAGGGTTAGTTATCAAGTCACCCATGATGTGTTGCTTTCTCAATCCATTAAAACAAATACTGGTTCTCTGACTATAAATGAAAGTTTTCATTATCCTAAAAATCCAGGTTCTTAGTTGGACAGAATTTGAAAGCCTGTTCATTTATCCTGAAACATATATATGTAGATATATGGGGTTTGTCTCAACCTCTTGATAATTAGGACTTCTGAGTAATTGTTTTTCTCTGTTTTAAAATGAAAGACAAGATAAGAGTAGGTTTATAACAGAGAGCCAAATGTCAGAAGAGATAGCACACTTCAGTTGAATCAATGAGCATGTTTTGACAAATCACATTATCTCAGCACTAAGAGTCTTTGTATCTGTGTGACAGATTTGTTATTGTTTTATACGAAAATAGGTAATGTGAGGAGAAGTAAGTGACTTGGACAGGGAGACAGTTCAAAGCTGATTTTTGACAAGCGTTTCCTCAGCTAGTGGGCTGACAGTAATGTCTTTGGTTTTTCTTTCACCAGGAATTCATCCTTTTAAATTTTTACAATTTTCAGTTTTTTAGACTCAAGAATTGGACTCTTCGAACACCCTTAGCAATGAGATATGCTCCCCAGGAAGGGAGGATTCACCTATGCTCTCATTCATTCATTTTTTCATTTTCTGAATCAGTGGAAGCATTTTTTTAAGAAAAAGCAAGGAGGGGGGTGCCTGGGTGGCCCAGTGGGTTAAGCATCCGACTTGGGCTCAGGTCATGATCTTGCAGTTTGTGAGTTCAAGCCCTGCACCAGGCTCTGGGCTGACAGCTCAGAGCCTGGAAGTTGTTTTGGATTCTGGATCTCCCTCTCTCTCTGCCCCTCCCCTGCGCTCTCTTTCAAAAATAAACATTTACAAATTTGAATTTAAAAAAAAGAAAGAAAAAGCAAGGAGGGAGGAAGGCAGGTTTTTAATTTCTAAGGTTCATTAAGTCAGCAGATAGCTGATAGGAGGGGGGTCTCCATTGGAGCCCTCTGCCTTTGGGCAACAACCTCAATGGCATCTCCAGGTGCAGTGCCCGGTGGTGCTTGCAAAAAGTCGGGGACTCCTTGACAGTTTCCGCTGTCCACTGGGATTTTGAGGGAGGGGAGATGAGGTGTCTGGGTATCCACTCCCTGTCCCTCTCACTGGGATAAAAATAGCGATTCCTATTAACAATAATCACAAAAATTACAGAATGTGTAGGAATAAACCCAACAAGAAACGTAGAAGATCTATATTTAGAAAACTACAAACATTTACTGGAAGATGTAAAAGAAGTGGTAACAAAGGGATAGAGTGTTCTGGGAGAATGAGAGCGTCAGGAGAAGGTCATGAACCATGCAGACCTCAAGAACCTCATTCTATCCTTCTCTCCTTTACTGTGAATTCTCTCAGCTACTTTCATATACGGACTTGGAAGCCTCTGGCTATTTTATAAGTGTGTGTCTTTTCTTCCCAATTAAATGATATGATTAATAAAAGCAAGGACTATCCCTTTTCTTCTTTTTATATCTTCCATATCCCTTAGTACAGAAATGCCTCTACTTACAACTTGGCCATTTAAGGAGGTTCACAGTACGGAGAAAGCAGGGTAAGAAAGTGCATCCACTCTACCCACCACCAGCGGATGGTATTAGCAGCCACAAGCAATCATTCTGCCACACATGGTCTGTTAGTCAGGGGGATGCTGGCTGGACTGGCGCTCAGTTCTGAGCTACTTTATGAATATCAATAACATCATCAGTTTGAAAAGTACAAAAGTAGTGACTTTTGTCAAAAGTGGCAAAAAAGAGACACACAATTTTGACGGAAACAAAAGTGGAGATAATTTTTCAGGACTGAAAGTGGCGAGCGAATGCTTAATGCTACAGGTGCTCCCGGCAGAGCTGGAAGGAACTTGAAGGCCAAGGACTAAATACCGATCAAAAAGGAAGGAACAGGTATTGGTGGAATGAAAAAGGCAAGTTTTGGGGGTTGTGGTTAAATGTTAGCAGCAACGAGCGATATCCTTTGGCCTAAACTTTGTCAGTCCTGGTGAAGGCCAGGAGTTATGAGTGAACTTAATCCTAGGGTTGGTGGAAAGTGTTGACGAGTCTGCTGTGAGGTAAGGGTGTCTCTGTAGGTTCAAAGTTGCTGGGTTTAGGGCCCATCAAAATCAGCAAAATCTCGTGTTGGCAAAGGAGGGTGATGCAGCCATAAGAGGTTCACGTTTGGGGAGAAACGTTGAATAGAATGTATGGAAGAGAACAGCACTCCTGGGTGAAAGCTTTGAAGGGCCCACTTATGTTTTTATTTATGGAGATGCATCTGGAAACTGGTAACTTAAACGTTTCTTGGTCACTTTGAACTTAGAAAAAAAATGGACATCTGAACAGGGTTTTAGAACTAAGGTCTTCTTGAATGGAGTAACTTCCATATAGTGCCTTATGTGTGGTTAACTGCACAAATATTTATTGCACGTCTCCTCTGTGATGGACACTTTCACATACATTAACTAATTTATTCACTCGATCATTCTGTAAGATATATATCACCACTATCACCATTTTATGGCTGTGGAAATGAAATCTTGGAGAATTCCAAACGTGGGTTCTTTTGATTCCAAGTTGCTGTTTTACTTCTCCATACATAGCTGCCTCTTTGTGTCAACCAAATTAATGAATGAATAAATAATCCAATGCAATATACATTATAATTTTATCTATGTGTCACACAGTTAAAAATGGCTTGATTTTTGAATGCACATCTATTATTTTATATAATGTCAAAAATACATACAATATACATAATGCCACCAGTGTTACTTTATATAATATCACCAAGTCCCACTGTTGTGTGTTTCTCTTTTGACCTTCCAAATATCTCCAGGGGCCCAGAAGGGGCATGCAGCATTAAGAGGCACTTTGAAGGGTGGTTTCAGTGAGTATATAATGAAGCCAAACAGGACACCCCCCAAAAGGGTTACTTTTCAATATGTATTTTTGATGCAATTCACAAAACATCTTGCAGTGCAGCCTCCTGGTTAAGGACCCTTCCTTGTCTCTGGAAATCCTTTGTACTGACAAGGAATAGAGAAAATGGTCGAGAATTCTAACCCGGGTTGTTTAGTGTAATTTCTCCGGTGCTCCTGTGCAAAGTGTGGCTGCAACAAAACCTATCTCTCAACCTAATCACACCTTGACATGTTCAATAAGATATAACATGGTGAAATGAAGAGTGAGGAATTAGAATAAATTGTGTCAAAGAAAAATCTCCCTAATAGCTCTGACATGACAACCTGCACATGAACAATCTAAATATTCATTTTGGGTAATAGAACAGCTATCAACAAATTCATTACTGAAGACAATATTTTCACTTCAACTGTCAACTGACAAGGGGTCCCCATAATATACTGCCATTAGCAGTTTGCATCAGTAACAAAGAAAATGCACTTGAATTTCACAAATATGTATGAATCATACTCTTTCAATTTTAAAAAGGGACTCAGCCTCATTAAAAGTTTTCACAAAATAGCTGTCACAGGGATGTTAACCTCGTAAATCATTTCATGGCAAGAACTACAAGTTGGACAGTAAGTAATGGATTTGTTTCCAGGTAAACAATTTATTTCTTACTTTATTTTTTTTTTTTAATTTTTTTTTTCAACGTTTATTTATTTTTGGGACAGAGAGAGACAGAGCATGAACGGGGGAGGGGCAGAGAGAGAGGGAGACACAGAATCAGAAACAGGCTCCAGGCTCTGAGCCATCAGCCCAGAGCCCGACGCGGGGCTCGAACTCACGGACCGCGAGATCGTGACCTGGCTGAAGTCGGACGCTTAACCGACTGCGCCACCCAGGCGCCCCTCTTACTTTAAATATATGCATTTGTGCCTTCAGATTCCTCTTGTTTAAACAACTTCTCCTATATTACTCTCTTTCTAGCTTAGTCGTTGCTGGATTCTTTAGAAAGAGAGTCTTCCATGAAGCAAAACAGCACTAAAATGACTGTTATTACTTATCAAGTAATATATCCCAGCTCAGAGTACCAGGGATAGTAGGAACAAGAAATATGTAAATGTTCCATGTGTTAATTTGCCTTGTAGACACCAGACTCATTTGTGGCTGTTCTACCTTCCTGTTCCAGGAAGGGCAGAAGGATTCTGGGTAGGAAAGTGGGCTTTGGCATCTCACTTTGTTAGATTTTCTTCTTCAACAAAAATGGAGGAAGGAAATGAAAAGATAGTACCTTTGTCCTTGACCAACAGTGGATTTGGAGTTGTGAGGAAAATAACTGCATATCCCCTCTAAAAGGCAAATGGCAAAAAACACATGACCACATGTTTAGTCTCACTAATAATCAAAGATCTGCAAATCCATTATGACTATGAGTATCACAAGCTGAGAAATTTACATACTATTTGACTCAGCTCTTCTGATTTTAGCCAAAGGAAAATATCATAGCTATGATAAAAAATTTATGTATAAAGTTATTCATCTCACCATTGTTTTAATGATAAAAAAGGTGAAAATCCTTCAATGTTCATCAGAATTAATGACCTGTCTTCACAATGAAATATTAAGTAGGCACTAAAACTGGAAAGATTTCACAGGATTCCATTAGGCAAAAACTGTAGGTCCTATAAAACAGGACACAGAGTTCTTCTTCCACTTAGGATGTAGAAAGTCATAAGAGAACATTGTTTCCATCAGAACAATAAGAAAAGGTGGGCAATATACAAAATAATAACTTTTCTAGAGCCCATCAGAGAATTGAGGTCACAAGGCAACTAAGTGAATTGAATTCCAAAGAGTGGTAAGCCCATCCATGAACTTCTTCACTTGGCAGAGCATAAGGAAGGATGAGGCCACCATATTAATAGATGAGAAGAAATTAGCTAAAAATTTAGCTAAAATCCTTAAAGGCCAAGTGTGGGCTAATTTGTCACTTTGGAATAGCTTAGAGCTTCAGACACAAGGGAGTTTGCACTCACCTTCCAGGTCTTTTCTCTAGACCTGCATTAAGTGTTCACAAAAAAGTCAGAGGCAAAGTAGGAGATTGGAGAGAGCTCCTCTCCACTGTATAGACATGCAGGATGTGACCAGCTGCCACCAAATGACAAGCACAAAGCCTTGACCTCTTCTCCAGAGACTTCTCTTACAAAGCCAAAGTCTTAAGCTGCTGGGGGAGGGCAGAAAACCTTTTGCCTCTAAGACTAGGCAAAAGTCCAATACTTCTGGAAGAACAAGAGAAACAAAACCTGCTTGTTTTGAGGGAGGAGTAGGAAACTCCCCCCCACTCCCAGACATAGGCAGAGTCATTGCTGTTGAAGCAGAGGTGGAAGCAAAAACCTGGCTTATGCCCAGGATCTTGCACTGCTTCAAAGCAGAGATCTCCTATTGTTGGGGAAGATGAAAAAATGCTCAAGAAGTATTAACCCCAAGGTACAGGCACAGAGCTTGCCTAAGTCTGATATGGGACTAAGACAGCAAAGAAATCCCAACCCCCTACATTAAGACATGCATAGACAAGCAAGCAATAGAAGTCTCCCCTAGTTCAGATAAGGGCAAGACCACAGAGAGAGATGTCCTCTGTGGCACAGGTATGCAAGGACAGCTGAAAGCTGAAAGCAAAAGCATTAATACTTAGAAATACTCTCTGGTACTCCAGGGTCTACTCTAAGCATTTGATAATAGCAGCTCTCCACCAAAGTCTTTGGTACACTAAACCCAAATCTAACTTAACTCCTAACTCATTGACTCAACCTCCACCTTTTCCCATCCCCTTCACCCATATTAATGGCCTGAAAGAAGAATAGGTGTGGCCATTAAAAAAAATTTTTTTTTAATGTTCATTTATTTTTGAGAGAGAGAGAGAGAGAGAGCATGAGTGGGGAAGGGGCAGAGAGAGAGACAGGGAGACACAGAATCTGAAGCAGGCTCCAGGCTCTGAGCTGTCAGCACAGAGCCCAACATGAGGCTTGAACTCACGAACCGTGAGATCATGACCTGAGCTGAAGTCAGACGCTTAACCGACTGAGCCACCCAGGTGTCCCTAGGTGTGGCCATTCTTAAACATAAATTATATTTACCTTAGTATTTCTATTCTTGTAGACATGTCCAGCATATAATTAAAAATTATAAATCACATAAAAATGCAAGGAAAAAAAAAACACTGTCTAGAGATAAAGCAATTAATAGAACCAGACTCAAAGATGATTCAGCTGTTGCAACTATCAGGGACTTTCACTATAATTAACACATTTAAGAGATCTAGTGAAAAAATGGACAATATGCATGAACAGATGGGAGATATCATCAGAGAGATAGAAGATATAGAAGTGCAAATGCTATACTTAAAAAACAGTATCAGAGATAAAGAATTCTTTTGATGGGTTCATTGGCAGACAAGATATAGCTAAGGAAAGAATTAGTGAACTTGGAGATAGGTCAATAGAAATTATGCAAATGGAAATATAAGATAAAAAGGAGTGAATTAAATAAAACAGTGTCTCTAAGAGCTGCAGAACGACATCAAATGGTATAACATAGGTGTCATTAGAGTTCCTGTGGAAGGAGAGAGAAAACAAGGCCAAAAATAGTCTGGAGAGCTAATAACCAAGAATTTTCCAAAATTTATGAAAGAAAACAAGTCACAGATCCAAGAAGCCCAAAGAATCTTGAGCAAGATAACTGCTTCCTCGCAAAATAAACAAACAAAAACAAAAAAAACCCTAGACACATCAGAGTCAATTCCTGAAAAGCAATGACAAAGAAAAATTCTTGAAGACAGTGAGAAAAAAGAAACATCACATGCAGAGGAATAATAGGAAGAATCACAGCAGACTTCTCAGAGACCATGCAAAGCATAAGACAAGGGATTGACATCTTTTAAAATCTGTAAGAAAAAACTTGCCAATGTAGAATTTTATGTCCAGTAAAAATATCTTTCAAAAATGAAGATAAAATAAAGACCTCAGATAAGCAAAGCTGAGAATGTATTGCCAATAGACCTGTGCCACAAGAACTGTCAAAGGTAGTTCTTCAGGCAGAAAGATGATATCAAATGGAAATTAGGACACACACACAGAAAACCATGAGGCTAGAGGTGAAATAAAGAAGGCAAATATTAAATATATTTTTCTTATTTAATTACCTTGAAATAATATATAGGGTATAAATAAAGTCTTGTAAAAAGAAAGCAGAGCATAGTTCATTAAAAAGAACTTTAGAAGGATATACAGCAAAATTTTAACTGATGTTTTCTAAGTGGAAGGATTACAAATGATTTTATCCTTTATGAAGCTTACTTGCATTTTCTAAATTTTCTACAATTAACTTTTATGATATTTTGTACTAAAAAGAGAATTTTATTCTTATGTTCTGTCTTAATTATTTTTTAAAGGTGGTATTTGGATCCCAAGCTCTGAGGTTAGAAAAATTTTATAAGGTAATTGTTGGAGAAAATAATAACTAGAAGATAAGTTTTCTGTTATGAAAATCTTTCTCCACTTTTTTACCTTTCTCATAAAAAAGAGACAATGAAAAGGCAAAAACGGTCTTTTTCTCTGATGGCATAATCCACTGGTAATACATCTAACTTTTAAGAGAATAAATAAGTATTAAATAAAAGCCTCTTATAAGAGTATTGGTTCTCTCCCTACTGGATAAAGCCTTGGAGCTGGAACCACATACATGACTGAAGGACTTTTTATTCCAAGAAAATATTAAAAGATTATTCTCTACGTGGTCTCAAAAGAGAGCCAAGAATTGATGATATCTAAGTATTACTGAGAATTTATACTTCCAGAAAAATGTCTTTCATAAAATTTAATCTTGCCTTAACTACTACATAATTACTTAATTTTTACATTAAAACTTAATAAAGATTTCTTTGCAGCTTTGGTAGCAACGAATATTTTACTAGAGAGAATAAATTAGTGCAAACATCTGCTATTCTTTTTTGACATGGTTAATTGAGGCCACAGGGAGCCAGAATATTTAGAATTCAAGTCCAGAATCCAGATACCATCATCTACATGATACAGTTATTGAAAGGATCAGAGATAATGTGTGAAAAGACAGTGCATAATAGGCAGTTAGTAAATGGTAGTTATTATTGACTACGGAAGTATATCAAAGATGCATGAAGTCACCTTCGCTGCCATCAACAATGAAGCTAAGATAACACTTTACAAACAGCAGTTGCAGAATCCACTGACACCTGTTAGTTAATATGTCTAACATGCTAGTCAATGATGTATTCAGATTCCAAACATTTGAGATACTGTCTCCTCATCTTGCCAGGGGAATTTCACATAGAAATGGAATGGTCAGTGTGGGGAAAGAAAAATGACAATACAGTTGATGTATTTTTATGTGCACACACACACACACACACACACACACACACACACACACGGAGAGAGAGAGAGAGAGAGGGAGAGAGAGGAAGTTTTCATAAAGTTCTCATAGGAAAAGTACCTCTTACACAGGCAAACAAATAACATTTTGACCTGGAAATTTTTAAAAAATCAAAATTAGTCATTGAATTATATGCCACACTGGTTTCTCTCTCACCTAAATTTTTAACCACTAAAATAGGGAAATTTTGGTGTTAATGCTACAGCTTCAATACTGGACCATCTCAGTCTTGTATCCTAGAGTATAATTTGGATCTTTGGCTATAGCAATCAGTTGCTTTAGAAAGGCCAAAGGTTTAAGAAGAAGAGTAAAGGATGTTGTACCTCTTCCATTGACTTTTAACAAAAGGAATCTAATTAAATACAGTTTACACTTCTTTAGCTGATTTGATCATCTTCCTTGGAACTCAGAGATTCATAATTTTAACTTCTGGCAACTACAGCTGGATGCAGGGAACACTATTCAAAGAAAAATTATTTCATCCTCAAAACTTTCACAGCCCCAAGACAAAATGCAATGATTTGAGATGAGGACAGAATGGGAGAGAAGATTCCAGGGCTCAAGCTGTTAACCAAAGATAGACGACCCCTCAGAAATGGAAGCCAAGATTCATGAAGAGAGAATATTTACATGCAGAAGTAATGTATGGAAAGAATAAATCAGAACAAGATCATGACATGAGGAAAGAATACAAGAGGACAAAAATTCCTCATCTCCCTCCAAAAAGAAGAAAAAGTGTGCCTGAACAATTGGCTAAATGGCTTTTATTCTCTAATAAAACTATGCAAGAGGAAGAACTTCATGGCTTGGAGAACACAGTGTGACTGATGAGGGAAAATGTACCCATGCAGAGAAGGGCACAAAGGCAGGAACAAAGCCCTCCGGCAGGTGAAGAGACAAAGACTGTGAGGACAGAAAGAGGGAAATAGACAAGAGGAAGTGAACCAAAACAGATTCATGGAACAGGGACTGAGTAACAAGAGAAATGGAAAGAGGAGCAGCAAAAGTATCTTTCTGTGGAGAGAGAGGCCCAGTCAGGCAGGCGGGCAGATGTATGGTGGGGGCATCCTCTCGCACATCCCCAAACCCAAATGGGGGAACTCTAGAAAGAGGGAGCAAATATTTTCCAGAATCTGGTTCTCCTGTGGACTGTTCCATCCCCAGCACCTAGAACAATTTCTGGTATATAGTGGGTGCTCAAAATATAGTTCTTGAATGAAAAGTGATATATGCAGAAACGAGAAGAAAGCTGAATCCTGAGAAACACCATGTGCCTCATCACTTACATTATTTATTTTTGTTTTTATTTTTAAATTTTATGTAAATCCAAGTTAGTTAACATATAGTATAATAACGGTTTCAGGAGTAGAATTCAGTGATTCATCACTTATATATAACACCCAGTGCTCATCCCAGCAAGTGCCCTCCTTAATGCCCATCACACATTTAGCCCACCCCCGGAACCTTCCCCACCCAACAACCCTCAGTTTGTTCTTTGTATTTAAAAGAGTATCATAAGAGTATGATTTGCCTCCCTCTCTGTTTTTATCTTAATTTTCCTTCCCTTCCCCTATGTTCATCTATTTTGTTTCTTAAATTCCACATATGAGTGAAATCATATATTTATCTTTCTCTGACTTATTTTACTTAGCATAATACATTCTAGTTCCATCCATGTTGCTGCAAACGGCAAGATTTCATTCTTTTTGAATATTTGTAATATTCCCTTGTATATATACACCACCTCTTCTTTATCCATTCTTCAGTTGATGGACATTTGAGCTCTTTCCATAATTTGGCTATTGTTGGTAGTGCTGCTGTAAACATTGAGGGTGCATGTGCCCCTTTGAATCAGCATTTTTGTATCCTTTAGATAAATACCTAGTAGCGTAATTGCTGGGTTGTAGGGTAGCTCTGTTTTTAATTTTGAGGGGAACCTCCATACCGTTTTCCAGAGTGGCTTCACTGGTTTGTATTCTCACCAGCAGCGCAAAAGTGTTTCCCTTTCTCCACATCCTCACCAAAATCTGTTGTTTCCTGAGTTGTTCATTTTCTCATGGCTTACATTATTAAGGTGTGAGTTGGCACAGAGTATACCAAAGAGCTGGGATCTGCATATAGCATAAACAAGTGATGTTCACCTTGAAGCCAGTTTGGTTTTACTGTTGCAGGACCATTAGGGACCCAAGTGAGACGGGCAGTGATCAAACTAAGGGTAATTGATGTGCAAAGGAGTAGCAGAGGGTGGTTGTGCTTAAAAGGCACTGCTTCCATGTCCCCAAATCTCACCCACATGACTAGATGTTTGAATATCTCATCATCCAGGTCCTGTCATTTGGGGATCATTTTCTGTAGAGTTTTCCACAAATTGCAACTAACCAACTAAGGCCTTGAATGTACTCAGCCACTCAGCGTCACTAATATCTAGAGAAGAGCTGTTCTATTAACTTAGCAACAAGTAGGGTAGGTCCCCAAGGAAAATGGACTCAGAATAGAAAGAGACTCCCTGGGGGCCTCACGAGGAACCCTGATGAAAAAGCAATGGATTTTGTCAACTGAGATGGGATTATGTTGGTTGTAAATTCCCAGATGACTCATCCCAGTCCCTAGGGGATCCCCCACATGGAAGATGAGGGGATGAGATAGAGAAGTGAAAATAAGTCAATTGTAGACTTGTCTGACTGCTCTGCCCTGGCAATTTGATGTCACCAACACAGAAATACATGTGGGGTTTGGACAGAGGATTGACATAAAGACACAAAAAGGAGGATGTCACTGAGAGATGTGATGCTATTGTTGAAGAAAGAAAAAGACTAATGATAACAGACCGGGGGAAATTGAAGTGAAGTAGGTCTTAAATAGATTCTAGCCATTCAAGTGTCAATCTTATTGGAAAAGCAAAATTTACACATTTTCATACCTTTCCAGGGTTTCAAACAGAAGTGCTTTACCTTTCTGAATCACTCCAACCATTTTTCTCTTAGCTAATCCCATACTATGGCGATGAGGCAAGGACCTTGTTTTCATGTGTCTGGCTTAGTATCCTTGTTAACTCCTTCAAAAATACACATGACATTGTCTGCATGCTACTTCTAAGGGAATTTCTTATCTAATATGGGAATCAATGGGATAAGCAAAGCATTAGGAAGAACAGCCTCTGGATTTTTATCCTCATTCTGCCATCTTGGAAAAATGATGTGAGATTCCAGTTTCTGCTTAGAAAATGGTGGCAGAAAGTCCACTCACTTGCTTTATAATGAAAACGTTGTCAGACTGAGCCACTTGTGATGGCTAGTTATTTTGCTTAAGTAATTAAGTACCTACGGGAGAGCCTACCTCATACCAATTCGTACTTTCTTCCATGGGAACAAAACCAGGAATTTATGCAAGGGTGTAAGGCATCAACCAAGAAACTACATTTCCTGACATGGTTAATGAGAGGTGCGTGGATAGGCTGTATGTGGCTCCTGGGAAAGCTCCTTATAGGTGACTGACTCAGGTGAGCAGTGTTACCCCTCACCCTCACCTTCCTTCTGATTAGGGCTCTAGTGGTCACATTGGACCTTAAAATGAAAGAATGAAAGTCACATGCTAAGGTTGGTGGAGCAGAAAGATCAAAGAATCTGGTTTTCAACTGACACTGTTGCTACCATAACCTGGGCCTTCACAATTCTTTTATATGTGAGGGAAATAAACTTCTATTCTGTTTTGGCCAAACACAATTCCTAACTGACAGACCTACTGCCAGTCTTATGAGTGGCCCCCTTCTAGGCTCACCCTGATATTCGTAGGGCCTAGACCAGGAACAGAGATGGAGGCCCTTAGCCTGTGATCTGCCCCATTCTCTTTCCACCCCTAGTTCTATCCTCTTTCTATGGACAGCCAAACTCATCTCCAGGCTAAGACTGCCTCTTGGCCACTGTTCAGGACTAGGGTGTACACATCTCTACCAGGAGGACAGAGCCCTGGAGAGGCCAGTGTAGGCTCTGGAAGTAGGCTCAGAGCCATTTGGACAGGGAATTCTAGGTTCCTTGGAGCCCAAGGCAACGTATACAAGTGGGAGAAGATTCCAGGTGGTATGTGCCTCTGCCCTGTGATCTCCTCACCCTGTAGGGAAAAGCACAGCTCTTGTAGGCATAGAACCTCAGGCAGGGCTCAGTTGCCAAAGTCTGAATGTGATACCACTAGCTTCTCTCCCTCTCACCTCCTAATGCCTGCCATTTTGTCATTCACAACCAGGCAGCAGAGCAAAACTTGAAGGAGTCCAGTTAACTACTTGTTATCATAGCCTTGGTAAAATTTTCTTTAGAGGAAAACTCTAGAATTATTGCTTGAACTGTGTTGTCCTCCTGTTATGTTTAATGCCACTATCTTCTCTCTTTTGTTATACTGTATAATGGAAAGTTGATCAAGCCTGGCTCTCTGACAAGGCAAGCTTTTATTTGGTAAACTGTCATGAGGATGGCTGAGCACAAGTTTATCAACCAACTGCAATATTAGTGCTGGAGCAGCACTAACATTAGTGAATTAGCTGCAAACCCCGGGGATCAAAACCAGAACAGAGCCTGGTGCCCTCAGAGAACCATAGAGGAGCAGGTGGGGATTCTGACAAGGAGATCAACTCTATAAGGTGTACTATCAAAGTGACCCAGGGCCGAATCTCTGTTATGCAAGGAGTCCCCCATTCAGCTAAGGGTAGCAAGGACTTAGACTTGATGTGGCAGTCCTGCCAATGACAGGGTCCATCCCTCCTCCAGCTTACACCCCAAGTGCAAGGACTCATTCTTTAAGGAATCTGTTGCCTCCATATAGTCTGACTGGCAGAACCAATAAAGCTGGCTTCACAGACTTGAAAATATCCAAACCCTTGTACTACCTCTGTGTATTCTGGAAGCTCTCTCCTTTAGTGCAGTGATTCTAAGCCTTATTTCAGATTATGGATCTCTGTGTTCTCCAGGCTGGATAATTACCAATGAACATGAGTACTCACCTACACTTAAGAGAACCGTTGTAACCCTTTTCAAACAGCAAGGTATAATCAAAAGAACACGGAGCAAATAATTTGAGATGTAGGTGCTTGCCACAGGGTAATATTTGTGTCCCCCCAAAATTCACACGTTGAAACCTAATTCCCAGTGCAATGGCATTAGGAGGTGGGCCTTTGGGGGTGATTAGATCATGAGGGTGGAGGCCTCACAAATGGGATTAGTGTCCTTACAAAAGAGACCCCCAGAGAGCTCCTTCCCCGCTTCTGCCATGTGTAGAAACAGCAGGAAGGAGGCTGTCTATGAAGCAGGAAGAGAGCTCTCACTAGACACCAAATCTGTGGCACCTTAATTTTGGACTTCCCAGCCTGCAAAACTGTGAGAAATAAATGTAGCTGTCTAAGTTACCTAGTCTATGGTATTTTTGTTATAGCAGCCCCAAAAGACCACGGCAGTACTTCTATCCCCAACCTTCTACCTATATTTTGTTTATTAGTTTTCCCATAGGAGAAATGGAAGGCATGAGCTAAATGATTTACAAAGTCCCTCCCTGTTCTAAAGTTCAATGGCTCTATATAGTTCTATGTATTGACAGATATATTAAATATCCTTTCCCCCATCTTCATCTAACTTC
This sequence comes from Puma concolor, assembly GCF_028749965.1. Taxonomy (NCBI): domain Eukaryota; kingdom Metazoa; phylum Chordata; class Mammalia; order Carnivora; family Felidae; genus Puma; species Puma concolor. The sequence continues at coordinate 139,348,664 of NC_141670.1, read as the reverse complement.
TTGTCATCTTTCAGGTCTTGGCCTAGAAGCTAGTTTCTTTCCTAGGCCCTCCCTCACCCTCACCAGCCTGTATTGTGTTCCTGTGGCACGCTTTTACAATACTTCTCTCACGAGGGTATAACTGTCTGTACATTTATTTGTGGGATCCCTGCTGGTCTGCAAATCTGGGGGATACAGCCGCCAATCTTGAAGGTTGTATCCTCAACACCAATTCTTAGCAGGAGCTCAATGGTATATACGAAATGATGATATGACTGGATGATATGAGTGGATGGATAGCTACAACCCCCTTTGGTCACTGGGCTGGTGAGGAAAGATATTCTCAGGTAACTATTTAGGGAACATGCTGAAATAGTCTCTGTTCTTCTGCTTGCATTTAGAAATAGTCTTTGGACATAAGTGCCATGAGTACAAATCTAATGAATCAAATTACCACATTTTTAAGGAAAAAGATGAAAAAAAGATCTTCCATTTTTATGGTGAGAGAAACCCAGACTATTATACTCAGCCCAGTTCTCATTAATAAAATAGAAGATCCTTTGCCTTCTCATCTGAGCTCTTCAAATTAATCTAAGGCCTGATTGTCCCAAAGCATTACTAATTATATAGCAACATCATTTATATCACAGAATTGGAAATGACACACATATTCAGCTGCAGAGTGATCGTTAAATAAACCGTGACACTCAACTAGTGAACTCACACAGCCTTCAACAATGGTGCCTCCAACATAATCTGAAGTTCAAAAGCAAGACATAAAATTACATATGCAGTATGCTTGTCATCATATGAAATATATCAGATATGTGGACAAAATATGGAAAGATACACTACAGATTATTAATTGTGGCTGTGTTTATGTGTTAGGACTTGAATTATTTTCTTTCCACTGTTCTGAATTTTGCAGATTTTCTTTAATGATTTTTAAGACTTTATGGTGAAAAATCAAAACGAATAAATCATTTAATTGTTCATCAAAAAACCTCTTGTTATTTTCTGCTAGAGAACTTTTGGCTACTGATACTGGGTGTGTCCACCAGAAAGAGCTGTGTTGAGGCACACAGTGACCCTCTGGAGAAACCAACAGAAGCAGGGGATGGAAACACACTGAGTCCTCTGAACTAGCAACTGCCTGTGGAATAATAATAATCACTGATCTAAGCTCTTAACTATGAGCCAGGCATTTCCCATACATTTTTTTTCCATTATGTGCTCATAAGAACTGTAGGAGATAATGGTCAAGAGCCAGTCTTTACTAGCACATGGAGGAGCCACAAAGTTTGATCCTAGGCAGTCTATCTCCACGGTCCGCCATTTTCTCACTATGTGCTGCTGCCCACTCCAATGTAAAGAGGGAGGCCGGGGGGAAAGTGAGCACAATTCTAAGCCGTACTTCCTTTCATGCAAGAATCGTTTGTGTCAGACAAAGGCACAGCCTCCATTTCTGTTTTCAGGAGTTTCTATTCAGATAAGGTCTCAAATATGACTCTTGCTTGTCAGTGGAGATGGCCTCTGGTAACCACGTTTTCACCATATTATATCAAGACTCTAGCCAGAGTGTAATTCATAAATTGTCTCTCTTTGCACATAAATTCATTACTTTGGGGCAAAAAGTCCATTTATAAATGCTCTCATAGTGGCCAACTTTGCAGATCCAGACCAACATGGACATAGTCTATGCCAGCTTCCTGGTAAAGGTGAAAAATAGCCACTCTATCTGCCAGCACAATTACAAGTGATTTTCTCCATGTGCCTGTTGAGAGTAGATTTATCTTGTAAATGCTGACTGGCTGAATACGCTCAGCTAACACCATTAGTGCACACAAGCATTTTGAGGCTCTCTGTTACATGATCACATTTCCTCTGCAGAAAAATCTACTCGTGTAACATTTCTAGGAGTCAGGGGAAGAGAGGCATCACTATAAGAGAATTCCAGGAGAACAGAGAAGTATACCTGGATAGAGTCCAATGCTGTTGGAGTCAAGGATCACTAAAATGAAGTAAGTTCTCCCCGCCCTCCCCACCACCCCAGGGAAACTCTAATGGGGGAGTAGGGAACTACAGAAAAAGATTCCGTGAAATCAGTCATGTGGGTTGGTCTGAAGGAAATGACATTTGGGCATAAAGGAAATCCATTTAAAATTAAAATTAAAACAATTGTGTAAATAGGGAAGACTTAATGAGCAAAAGAAAATGAATAAACAGAGATAAATCCTAATAAGAGAGTAAGTGGTATGAGGAGAACTACTTGGGGGTATTATTGCACTCCATTGTGCTCTGTCTCTTGGTCCTGTCCCCGAGGGACAAGTCTATGGTGTCTGTTCACTTACTTTCTCTGGAATCGGACCACAGGATCAGCCAGCAGGTCAGTGAGGTCAAGTTTTCTCCCCTTCTCAATGACATCTGGATGTTTGCGAACAAAGAGCCACCCGATATGAGAGAAGAAGAAGCCCCGGCGGGCATTGTGTGGGTCAGCATCGGTCTCTGAGTACTTGTGGTGGACTCGGTGGTCCCTGGACCACTCGAAGATGTCATTCTGCAGAGAGAACACAGACCCTGAGTGAAGAGACAAAGCACCCTGGCGCCTTCTTGAAAACTTAGCCTCCCTCTATGCCTCACCCCCATCCCCCTACCATCCTCACCACTGACTTCTACTTTGCTCCCATCCTCAACCCACAACCTCTTCACCTCAATTTCAATCCCTGGGGTTGGTCTGGGATGATTTCCATGAAAATAAGAGGAAATCTTCACTTAGTAGGGATCTTCGCTTGTGTTTGGGATGTGCCTGCTGCAGGAGATCCAGGCTTGTTGAGTGAATGAGAGGGGAAACCTGAACGTTCTGGTGGGGGTTACTGAAATCTCCTGGGAGAGCATTCATATCAAGAAAAGAGAGATCCAGTCTCAAGATGAAGTCTTGTTGTCAGAGGAGAGGGGCAATCTTGAGTATGAAAGAAGGCTGGTTCTTGGCCTGAATCTCTCTGGCCTCCTCATTTTTTTTTTAAATTTTTAAAAAATTTTTTAATTTTTTTTAACGTTTATTTATTTTTGAGACAGAGAGAGGCAGAGCATGAACGTGGGAGGGTCAGAGAGAGAGGGAGACACAGAATCTGAAACAAGCTCCAAGCTCTGAGCTGTCAGCACAGAGCCCAACGCGGGGCTCGAACTCACGAACTGCGAGATAATGACCTGAGCCGAAGTCGGACGCTCAACCGACTGAGCCACCCAGGTGCCCCCATCTCATTCTTTAATAGCCTTCATATCCAACTTACAGAGAGCAGGAAGCCAGTAAGTAAAAACCCAAAAGCTACTTCACCAAATCTCTGCAAAATACCAAGACACAAATAATACTGTTTGAGGAGTGCTCTAACAGTGTGTCACAGGAAGGGAGGGGAAGTGATTTTGGTTCCTTGAGGAATCTGATGTACTTGGCCATAGGAGAAGAAATGCTTAAGGTACAGGTTGTTCTTAGTGGAATCCCAAGAGAGACTCTGCTGCCCAGGCAAAGAGAAGCATTGTCTAGCAGATTCTGCCAAACCCAGGCACACATGGGGGACACATCCTATTGACCGCCCTATGATGGGAGACAGAAGAAGGGTGTCCAGAGACTGGAGGTCCTGGGTGAGCTATCAAGGGCACCAACCAATGTCATTTAGGCTGATATTATTAATGAAACTTTATGAGTACCCATGGGCCAGTGGTATCTATAGACTTTCAGTTTATACTCAGTTTTGTTTTTCGCGGACAATGTTTTCAAAACTTTGAGCAGGCAAATTATTCTGGGAAGTAGTGCTTTTGATAGGAAAACTAGTCTGAAAATAAAAATAACTTTATAGGGGTGCCTGGGTGGCTCAGTTAAGTGTCCAACTCTTGATTTAGGCTCAGGTCATGATCTCACGATTTGTGAGTCTGAATCCCTCATCTGGCTCTATTCTGACAGTGTGGAGCCTGCTTCGGATTCCCTCTTTTCTGCTCTCTCTCTGGCCCTCCCCGACTCGTGCTTTCTCTCTCTCTCAAAATAAACAAACTTAAAAAATAAAATAAAAATAAATTTATGTAGTGCATAAGCCCCTTTGTTTTAAAAAAAGATCATAATGTTTTTATACCATACTATTCAGGACATAGTTATGTTTTCATTAGAAATCTGCCATTTTACAGGTATTGGCTTCATCCTGCTGATGAGAAGAGAGGGAACTGTTTTATTCTCAAAGTTCCAATAGTTTCTTTAACCAAAAGGGGGTTCATTGAGTCTCTGGCTCATCCAATGCTGCTGGAAGGTTACTCAACTTTGTTTATCCAATAGCACCCCTGAAAGCTTCTCAATTTGCTTCACCCTTGGGTAATAGGACAAAGAGAGGGGAGGTAGAAAGACCTTAAGAGTTATGTGCTCAGCTTTGACTATAAAAAGAGAAAAGAGGTTCTTGGTAGTCTGTGCAAGGCAAAAATTATAGCCTGGCTTAGTGAGATAAGAAAGAAGTCTTTTAGGGGCACCTGGTGGCTCAGTCGGTTGAGCGTCCGACTTCAGCTCAGGTCATGATCTTGCAGTCTGTGAGTTCAAGCCCCGCGTCTCTGTGCTGACAGCTCAGAGCCTGGAGCCTGTTTCAGATTCTGTGTCTCCCTCTCTCTTTGACCCTCCCCCATTCATGCTCTGTCTCTCTCTGTCTCAAAAATAAATAAATGTTTAAAAAAAAAAAAAGAAAGAAGTCTTTAGATTTTACCAGAGTATTTAAACACAGTGGTTGGAAAGAGAAAGTATTTATTATTTATAACCATAGAATCTAGAGTTAGAACGGAATTTCAAATGTCAGTAAAGACCACTGCAGCCCAAGGCATAATTTATTCCTTTTGCATTAGTTTATTGCAATGTCCATATGAACATAGGAAGAAAGGGGAATACTCTGTCCCCAATTCACAGACAGCAAAATTAAGGCTTAGAAGAATTTTGCTGAAGTTCATTGAGTAGGTCAGAACAGTAATGGAAAAAAGATAGTGCTCCTTCAATTCTTGGTTCACTCTCTTTCAACAAGGTATTTCCCTTATTCTCTAAATTTAGAGGGAGGAAGTCTTTTACAGAGAACTTTCATTTTCCTTGTTAAAAGGTTATATTTGTTCTTTATCACAATGCAATTTTATAAAAACTCTGAGTAGAGGCTTCTGAAGAACTAGAAACATTATTCTCACACAACTAAGCATAATACAGTCACAACAAAAGAATGGCGAAGACAGGTCGGAACAGAGATGTTTATTTGCTTTAACTCCTCTTACCTGGATATCTTCCCAAAAGAGGCCACTTAGCCTGCAACAGTGAAATGAGGCAAGGGTTTTGGCCAGATTCCAAATGTCCGAGCATATAATCGAGCCCAAAATACTTTAAGATGATTTTTTAAAAAATCTTCTCTTATTGTTTTGTTTTTGTTTTTAACACTAAAGCGGAGTCCAATGAAAAAGTGATCCAAAGGACAAGATGTAAGCCAACAACAGGGCAGAAGCAAGCAAGATTCGTATGCTTACCCAAGGGCCTTTTTCCTCCTCCTTATCTGCATTTTGCTTCTATCCTGGAGGGATTGGGAATGGGAGCCAACCTGTGAATGGCATTTGTCTTTGATGAAAAGCTGTGTGTACCTAGGGTGTGTTTGGTACGGTTAATATATGTGGAAGGGCAAGTGGAGGGCTGATGGGAAGGGTGAGCAAACCTCAGGAGGCGGAGAGTGAGAGAAAACAGCCACTAGCTGCTCCCACAGCCCCGGCAATCTCCTGGTAATCTCTTCAGCCCCCAGAGTTTACAAAGTGCTGACTACTCTTGTCTGGAACTATGTGCCTTACTCCATCATCTTCACTTCACGGGAAAGAAAAACAAAATTGAGGCGTAGAGGGACGGCGAACTTCCATCAATGAACTGACTCTCGAGTATGTGTATCCTGTCTGTGCCCCGTGTGCACATTTCGGTAGGACATGATATTAAACTCAGTGGCAATTTCTGAAGCCTAAATACTTACACATCCTAACAAATTAATTGACAAATGATTCCATTTGCGACTCAGAGTTTATACCTTATGGTACTGTCTTAATCTGCCACCTCATTACCTTCATAAGTGGATGCTCACTTTTATCGAGTTTATTGATCATTCCTGGCAAAGAATTGGAGTGGCAAAGAGTGCTACATTAGTTCTAAGAGCCCCGGGTATAACTGAGGCACAGGAAGCTGGGGGCGCTGGAGAAAACCAGGCAGGGGAAGAGAAGCAAATGAGGAGTGGATGGCTCAGGTGGTAGGTATTGTTATCTGAGGAGCCATACTATGTCCTACTTTGTGTTGTCCAAGAGAAATATAATTCAAGAATATATATAACGAAAACTTCTCTGGTAGTCACATTAAAAAAGTGAGAAGACACAAGTAAAATTAACTTTAATAATATATTTTGCTTAATACATCCGAAATATCATTTCAATATATTATTAGCATAAAATTATTAATGAGACATTTTCCATTATTTTTTGGCACCAATTCTTTGAAAGTGAGTGTTTCTTTTTACACTTCTAGTGTACCTCAATTCAGACTGGCTACATTTCAAGTGCTCAGCAGTCACATGTGTTTAGTGGCTACCATATTGAATAGTGCAATTCCAACTTAGGGCTTGTCCACTTTTCTATATGGGTGTTATACTTTTAAAAGTTTAAAAAAGTTCAGTGTTGTTTACCGGGAAGAGTGTCAAATTGTCACAAGCCATGTGAAGGGCAAATGGGCTGCACATATCAAAAGCACTAAAATTGTGTCTTTCAATTTAGCAATTTGTTTTCTAACTTTTTTGTTAAGTTTATTTATTTATTTTTGAGAGACACAGAGACAGCTCGAATGGGGGAGGCGCAAACAGAGAGGGAGACAGAGAATCCCAAACAGGCTCCATGCTGCCAGCGCAGAGCCTGATGAGGGGCTCGAACCCACAAAACCGTGAGATCATGATCTAAGCTGAAACCAAGTCAGATGCTTGGTTTTCTAGACTGAGCCATCCAGGCGCCCCTAGAAATTTGTTTTCTAGAATTTATCTTAAGGAAATAATCACAGTTGCATGCAAAGATTTAACCACAGAGATGCAGTGAAAACTGGAAAAACCCTGAATTTCCACATAATGGGATTTGATTGAGTACCTTGTGATACATTCGTGTGTGTGTGTGTACATAGAAAGTTTCTGGAGATAACTATTAAGAGAAAAACCTGAGGGTTACCTCAGGGGAGTGAGACTGGGAGGGAGGAGATGAGGAGAGACTTTTAGATTTTACTTTATACTCTGAAATTTTTAACAAAAGCATCTCTTGGTTTTGAAATAAAAACCAGTCAACAACAACAACAAAAGGTTACTGTAACATTGACATGGAGTGATGAAAGGGAAAACAGTTAAGAGAAGATAGTTTGCAAAATAATAAGTACAATTTTAATCAAAATGTGTGCGTAAAGATAGAAAAAATAAAGGAAGTGTGTAAGTCAACCTGTTTTAGAGTGGTTCTCTCTAGGAGATGGCATGGCAGGTGTTTTCAAAATTTTTCTTTTAGTTTGCCTGTATTTTCTAAATTGTTATAATAAACGAGGTTTTTGTTTTGTTTTGTTTTGATTTTTGGAATATGGGGTAAACAGATTTTTTAAAAACATTTCTATCCTCCTGAATCTAAACAACCCAGCTTCTGCCATTAGCTCCATGTTAGGAAAAACTACATGAAAGAGTAAGATTTGTCTAGTAATCTGGTCAGTTCCACATCTTCACACCGTTCTTCTTCTATCTTTTGTTCTTCTTAGCACGCGTCAACCAACCACACCTCAATCAGTGTGACGGTGCCCTTGCTGAAGTGCACCCTGTGTCTTGTACCTTTAATACTTCACTCTCCGTCATAGGTAACGTCCCTGAACAGGGTCCCTGCTGAGACTGTGGAAATTGAAATTGATCGTGCGGTGATTTTTTCCTTCATAAGCACGGCCTTTGAGTATTATCTGGGACTTGAGCAAAGGTAATCAATCTCAAAAGCTCCACTGAAGCAGATTATGAAACAACACGCTCTATCAGAACTACTTTTCCCCAACTTCCTTTTATGATCAAAATAATTCTCGAATCTAGTCCTCTAAAATGGCAATAGGGGAGCCTGTCTTTTGAAGCCCGCATAATTTCCACTGGTTAGCAAGATGAAGGCTAAATGTAAACTGTATTTTTAGCTTGTCCCAGTCAACAGATCTGAGACCAGAAGCGTCGATCAGCTTTCCCCCAGCCTAGCTGCAAACAGATGTGTGCTTCTGAACAGACACCACTGAGGTCGTTCTGTCCCCTACCTCAATTGTTCCAAAAGGGGAAATTTACCAGGTGGCCTCAACACAGAGCCAAAGGGAATTCCGTCTGTGTCTGTAACACATCTTTGTTTCTAGTCAGTAGTGAAAAACAAACTAGGACCAACATGTCATCTCTGACAGTCAGGTTTTAGAGAGAGAGACAGAGACACACACACACACACACACACACACACACACAGAGAGAGAGAGAGAGAGAGAGAGAGAGAGTCTTGCGAATGCATGGCATCTTATCTGGAAAAAGAGTCATTCTACCAAGGGGATCAGAGAAGAGAAGACACTGCTGCTTCCACTCTTTAGGGCCCATAAAGCTCATTTGAAATAGACTTTATCTCAGTCTCTGGGGTCTGAATTTAATCTCCTCCAGTTCAGATGACAGCATTGTACTATTCAAACAGTGAAGAACACTCAGTGCTTTCCCCATTGTTGATACTGGGTCAGCACTGATATCCCTCCAGATAACACTGACAATCTGTAAGAAGAACCCAAAAAGTCCCCAAGAAGGGCCTGGCAGAAGTCTATACCACCTGGCAAACTGTAGCTTCCAGAGAACAAGTTACCACCTGCCGACCAGCCTTCAGGTGGCACTTGGCCTGGGGAGGTTTTTTTATTTAAAAAAAATTTTTTTAATGTTTTCATTTATTTTTGAGACAGAGAGAGACAGAGCATGAGCAGGGGAGGGGCAGAGAGAGGGGGAGACACAGAATCTGAAGCAGGCTCCAGGCTCTGAGCTGTCAGCACAGAGCCCAATGAGGGGCTCGAACTCACAGAGGGTGAGATCATGACCTGAGCTACTCTGAGAGATCATGACCTGAGCTGAAGTCAGATGCTTAACCAACTGAGCCACCCAGGCATCCTGGCCTGGGGAGGTTTTATAAGATGGTTAAGATTTGAAAGTCAACTTTCATGATTTAAAAAGTGCTGACAAAACTTAAAGATTGCAAAGAAGGGGCGTTTTATGTTTTCTTTTATTACTCCGTTGTTTAAATCTCTTACAATGAGAAACATATTTTTTTTAATGTTTTTATTTATTTTTGAAGGAGAGAGACAGGAGCAGAGAGAGAGGGAGACACAGAATCGGAAGCAGGCTCCAGGTTCTGAGCTGTGAGCACAGAGCCCGATGCGGGGCTCGAACTCACAAACCGTGAGATCATGACCTGAGCCAAAGTTGGACGCTTAACCAACTGAGCCACCCAGGTGCCCCGAAACATATTTTTTTAAATGTTTATTTATTTCTGAGACAGAGAGAGACAGAGCATGAGTGGGGGAGGGGCAGAGGGAGAGGGAGACACAGAATCCGAAGCAGGCTCCAGGCTCTGAGCTGTCAGCACAGAACCCGACGCAGGGCTCCAACTCACAGACTGAGAGATCATGACCTAAGCCGAAGTCAGACGCTCAACCAACTGAGCCACCCAGGTGCCCCGAGAAACACATTTTTAACACACATTCTAAAAATGGCTTGGGAAGTCCTCTTGGTAGACAAATTGACCTCCTGTGAATCTTTCCAATTTGATTTTGGGAGGTATTTTTGGTCAGTGATGTGACCACTGTGCTAGTCTCCTGAGCTATATCTCCTTCCCTCAATGAGTCAAAATTTCAGGAAGAAAGGGCCTCGATAATAATGACAGCCCAGCAGCCAAGGATACACCTTGCTCCTAGATCTTGTTTTTTAAATATCACTTCGCATTAAAAGGAGTCGGGACTTTGATGATATGGCCGATGTCAGGCCTAAGGCAGGAAAAGTACAAGAGGAATGTGGTATATTTTGTTGTGCCAGAAAGTCAAGAATTGCTCAAAACATGATGGGAATGTATGAAAAAAGACATAGGAGTCCACTTGTAGTGCCTCCCACTGAACAAACTGGGATAATTTGATAAATAATTGGAGGCATTAAGATGACTAACAGTAATGAGTTAAAAACCATTTCATAAAATAAAAATCCATGAATAAATAAATAAATAAATAAATAGGTAGAAGAAATCATGGAGTGCGAAAATCATTGTTTTGCAGGTGCCATGGCAATAGCTGATTCCAGCAAGAATCACCCATGTGTGCTGAAACTACTAGGTAAAAGGTTGATGGAGGAAAAATATTTACATAGGCTTATAATATCTCAGCATAAATCACTTATTAATTACAAAAGGAAAAATAGTCATCTTACAGGAGACACTGAGTAAACACCACCTTAACTAAGCGATCAAAGTTCATACTACCTATAATGGTATAATGACAAAGCGATATCATATGCTTCTTATTTGATACTCAGGACACAGGATTATTAATGCATTCCCGACAAAAATGCACAGAATGTAAGTGAGAGAAAACATGAGCAAACCAAAATGGGAGACCCTCTACAAAATAGCTAGTCTATGCATTTCAAAAATGTCAATGTCATAAAATCAAGGGAAGACTGAGGAAATATTCTACTTGGAAGGAGACTAAAGGGTCATCACAACTCATTGTAATACAGGATCCAGAACAGGTTCTTGGGCTAGGATCACGGATATAGCATTTTATCAACATTAAATCCCCTGATTTTGGTCCATGTTCTGTGTTCTTACAAAATGTCTTTCCTACAAAGTGAAGTCTTTAGGAATGAAAAGGTATGATGTTTATAGCAGTCTCAAATGATTAAAAAAAAAAGGAACGCAGAAGAATGCATATACACACATATGGAAAAGGAAAGAGAGTAATAAAGCAAATGAGGCAATAATGTCAATAATTAGTGAGTCTGGGTAGAGGGTATCCAGGATTCTTCATGGTATTTTTGCAAGTGTTTTGTAAGTTCAAAATTGTTTCAAAATAAGAAGTCACAACTGCAAAGAAAAATGTCAAGGGCACCTTTAAAAATCTCAGATTTTCTCCTTCCATTCCATTTCTACCCTGCCACCCCATTCAGGCTTTTGTCAGTCTGCTTGACTCCTGTAATAGCCTTCTGGCTCATAGGGCCTTCAGTCCTTTCCCCCGGGCAATACATGTGGTACATTGTGACCATCCTCTCCATATTCATACTCCCCAAATACCTATCATCCTCTTGTTTATTATCCAACAACCTCTCCGCGCTACTTTTCTCACCAAGCCTAAACACTTCTTCTTCTGACAATCAAAGAGCTTCAACTGGTCTGATCATCCTTATCTTTCCCACTTCATTTATTCTTTAATTGGACAAATATTTACTGACTGTTGGTATGTGCTAGGAGATAAGAAACAGGACAATCAAGGCTCTATCCTCAAGGAGTTTATATTGTATGGAGGAGACAAACATAAAGTTAAAGGAGTCAACATAAATAAAATCATTTCAGACTCAGATTAGTGCTATGAAGCAAATGTATGGGAGATAATGAAGGGACAGGAAGATAGGCAAGGACTTTCTTATCAGGTAATCCGCAGGCTGGGAAGAGGTGGATGGAAGGGAGAAGGGAGCTATCTGGGGCAGAGGGAAGGACTGGGCAGGATCCAGGAAGTAGGAGACCGGCGTGTTGTGTGCAAGGAGGTGGGGCAAGAGTGAAGGCTGAGAGGTATTGTGGTGTACTAAAGAATATATCTGGTCTTTGTCCCCAGTGGTTCCTGGCACAGAGCTTTACAAACCCTTAGAATTTCCGGAGTGATAAAAGGTTTCCTTATTATGCTAATGGGGTGACTGTGGTGGGCCCCCAGATAGCTTCAGGATCATGCTGGTCACCAAAAAGACCCACCAAGTGACTAGAGGGTTGGCACTTTGGGAGGGGAGGGGGACTGGAGACTGGGTTCAACCATGTGACCAGTGATTTAATCAACCATACCCCTGTAATGAAACGCCAGTAAAAACTCTGGACACAGGCTTAGAGGAGCTTCTTGACTGATGAAGGCACTGATGTGCGGGGAAGGTAGCACACCTTGATTCCACCGGGAGAAGGCATAGAAGCTCTGCCTGAGGGACCCTCACCCCTTGCCCTGTGTGTCTCTCCCATTGGTTGGTCTTGATTTTCTAATCAGATAATCAGATCTTTTATAATTAAAACTGTAATGAGAAGTACAACACTTTCTTGAGTTCTGAATTGTTCTGGTGAATTATCAAACCTGAGGGAATTGTGGGAGTTTGTAGCCGGTTGGTGAAAGGCACAAGGGCCAGGAAACCCTACTTGCGGCTGTCACCTGAAGTGGAGGTGGCCACGCGGAGGGCTGAGGCTTTACCTTGTGGGATCTGCTGCCAGCTCAGGGACTTAGTGTCAGAATTGTAGTGAAGTGTGCTTGGGGTGGAAAGCGGGTATTGCGACGCAAAAGCCTGATCACTCAGGGCCTTTGAGGCCATCACAACAAGGCTGGATTTCATTCCAAATGCAACGCTAAGCCACCAAAAGATTATTATTATTATTGTTATTGTTATTATTTTTGCTAGAGAGTGGCTTAATTTTCGATAACTTCTGTCTGGCTGCAGTACAGAGAGGGGCACGTGTTGCAGGAGGAAGACCAGTTTATGAAGCATTTGCAGTAGTGTAAGCAAGAAATGGTGGTGGCTTGGACCAGAGGGGAGCACAGAGGAGAGGTGTGCAGATGCAAGATATTACCTAGAACGTGGAACTTGAAGAGATTGGCTAAAAGAGAGCAGTGAGTGGGGCGCCTGGGTGGCTCAGTTGGTTAAGCGGCCGACTTCGGCTCAGGTCACGATCTCGCGGTCAGTGGGTTCGAGCCCCGCGTCGGGCTCTGTGCTGACAGCTCAGAGCCTGGAGCCTGTTTCGGATTCTGTGTCTCCCTCTCTCTCTGCCCCTCCCCTGTTCATGCTCTGTCTCTCTCTGTCTCAAAAATAAATAAACGTTAAAAAAAAATTAAAAAAAAATAAAAGAGAGCAGTGAGGGATGATGAGGGAAATGAAGGAATCATGAATGACACCCAGATTTCTGGCAGGGAAAACTAGAAGTGGTCGAGGGGGAGATGGTAGAGTCACGACTTCGGTTTTGGGCACATTGGTTTGGGGAGGCCTAAGAGATGTCCAGGGAGAGACGTCCTGCAGGTAGCTGGGCTTGCAGGCTGCTATGGCAGTCAGTTTCTTTCTCCAGTCAGATCAACTTTCTACTCTGCGGGGACCCCCTCCAGCATGCCACTATCACTCCTCTCTCTCCACCTGTGCTCAAGTCTTTCCCCTACTTTTCCCTTTCAATTTTTTTTTTAACGTTTATTTATTTTTGAGGCAGAGAGAGACACAGCATGAACGGGGAGGGGCAGAGAGAGAGGGAGACACAGAATCGGAAGCAGGCTCCAGGCTCTGAGCCATCAGCCCAGAGCCCGACGCGGGGCTCGAACTCGCGGACCTCGAGATCGTGACCTGAGCTGAAGTCGGACGCTTAACCGACTGAGCCACCCAGGCGCCCCTACTTTTCCCTTTCTTCCTTGCCTACGCAAATCCTTCTCACCTGTGAAGGTCTAACTCCATTTCTGCATTAGGTTTTATCCCAGTACCCTAGCCCGTATTCATATTTCGGCAGCCCTAAGAGTCAGGATGAAGCTTTGGAGCAATATAACTCCACACTGTCTTGTAAAAATCCCCTTTTATCACACAAAAGGCTAGCCGGCGCTCTCAGACTGTCAGCTCCTTATGACAAGGGCCATTTCTTGTACATCTCTTGTATTCCTCAGAAGCACACAGGGGTTTATGCACCTTTAAATTAGAAAGGACTTAACTAGCAGATTTACACAAAAAGCCATAGAGGAGTCAACTGGAGAAGATGAAGATAATCAAATGTGTCTGTCTTCTAAGAGTTTTTAAAAGCAAGGCTACGTTGAAAAAAAAAAAAATTAAAAAAAAAAAAAGGGGGCGCCTGGGTGGCGCAGTCGGTTAAGCGTCCGACTTCAGCCAGGTCACGATCTCGCGGTCCGGGAGTTCGAGCCCCGCGTCGGGCTCTGGGCTGATGGCTCAGAGCCTGGAGCCTGTTTCCGATTCTGTGTCTCCCTCTCTCTCTGCCCCTCCCCCGTTCATGCTCTGTCTCTCTCTGTCCCAAAAATAAATAAACGTTGAAAAAAAAAAATTTAAAAGCAAGGCTAGAAATTTCCTCTGGCATATAAAAGTATAACAATTTTACCATTAATTAAAATTGTTGATTCAGTGGCTCCTGTAGCCATTGTACCTTTGGAGCTTAATAAAGCATGTGAAATAGCATCCCTGAAACACTGCTGGGACAAGAGCTCTGATTGGCACTAGCAGGAACTATGACAGGATGATTGAAAGTCTGAACTTTGATAAACAAGGACAAGAGATGAGAAACAGCTCAATTATCTAATGAGGGGGAGGGGGCAGGGGAGGGAGCGCATGGAAGGTCCCGATGTGCCTGAGAGATCTAGTTTTATTTAGCATCTTCATTAATGACTGAGAGGCAAGGCATACACATTTTGTTGATAACGTTTTTTGGTCGTTACCAAATTAGGAGGTGCTGCAGACATCATTGAGGACAGGAAAATAACACAGATGGATCTAAAAAGAGGTTGGAAATACGAATAGAAATTATCACAATGAGATTTGATTTAGGAAAAATGCAAATGAAGGCAGCTGGAAGAGAAATCATCCAAAATGCAAAATAATCAGTGGGTAGGGAAACCTAGAAAGCAACAACATGGAGTGTTTGGCAGGAGAGCAGTGGGAATAAAGAGTAAGGAGTGACAACTCAGTGCTAGCTCAGCCCAAATGTTCGGTGGCAGGTCTGGGAAGAAATAGCTCATCAAGGTATTGAATCGCGACACAGTGTCCTTCGACACCTATACAGAATTTTCGAGACAATGTGGAGAAATAAACAAAAATCAGCTCAGACCTTTGGGCCTCAGTTTCTTCAGCTGTTAGACAAAGGATTAGACTCAGCTTCTGAGCCCCTCCTCCCACTCCAACCTTCTGGTGGGTTCTAAGAGAGGAAGAGAGTGGTGGGGGAAAAAGGGCCCGGTTAAGGAGGTGCCTGGTCTGAGTGCCTCCTCCGAAGAACTTCCTCATGAGAAACAGGCAGAATGAAACACTTAGCTTGAAAATATGTTTCAGAATAGATTCTACATTGACAGGCCTGCATGTGGAATTCATCTTCAACAAGTGTAATTTCTTCCAATATAGATGTGGAGCCAAACGAATATATAAAATCTGATAGCTACATGTTTGCAAAAATATCCTCTACTTTACCAACTATTTCTTTGAATAAAAACTCTCTGGGTGCCTTTAAAGTATATATCTTTTTCTTTATAAAAATGTAATCACCTTGAAATGCTTAGGAAGACACTGCTGTACAGAGGGCGAGACTGCATGGGGAGTGGCTGCTCGATGTGGGGTAGGGCAATGTGACAGGCAAGCTAGCCCTCTGGCTCGTACACGCATCTGTGGAATGACTCCCTTTTCTCAGGCCATCCCAGGCTATCACCTTTTCATTCCCTTGAGGTTCATTTCACTCCTCTCGCCAGCTCTCACTGACCTAGATCCACAACAAGGAAGGAGGTGAGGCATCTTAGGGCAGGAGCCATTTTGACCTCTGCCTTACAAGGTACATTTTT
The DNA here is from genome assembly GCF_028749965.1 of Puma concolor. Lineage (NCBI taxonomy): Eukaryota > Metazoa > Chordata > Mammalia > Carnivora > Felidae > Puma > Puma concolor. Next base: position 139,332,844 of record NC_141670.1, on the reverse strand, counting down.
CCTGGTAGGAAATCCTACCAGGCAAGGACACTCAGAAGATGCAGTGCCTCCTGCGGCCACCTCAGAAGTTTCTTCTCTCTCTCTCCCTCCCCTCCTGCCTCCAGCCCGTCATCGTCATCGGTAGGAGCGCCTTGCCATTACGGATGGAGTTACAGAACGGTATGCATACGACAGCAATGCTCTGATGATTCCATAAGTCGCCAACATCACGAACAGAGAGGTTGCTCAAAGAAAACTGAGCTGTTTGCCCTTCCGTCATGGCTTCTACACGTGTCCAGGAGGGCTGGCAGCGGTGGAGACAACGTGAGGCGGTATGCAAGCATCTTCCAAAAGCACGTGGAGAAACCTCACGGCATCTGGGTCAGGGCCACTTCTGCTACTCCCTGTTTACACTGGAAGGAAACCAACAACGTCTACCCAACTTGAAAGGAGGGAGGCGAACTTGTTTCGTGCAGCAGAAAGGCTGTATGTCTGAGGTGCAGACTCATGGTTAGGAAAGGTGGCAAATACTGAAACGGGATCTCTGTAGACAGAGTTAGAGCCTGCCCAGAGAGCCACGTAAAGGTAAGGATTCTTGAGCCTGCAGTAAGTGTTCTGATGTTTTATTCTCCCACCCAACGGCCACCAGGGGCTGTTGCTAACACCCTGAGCTGGCAGCGAGGTCGCTGCCTCATATGCAGGTCCCTCTCCTTCTTATGCACATCCACACAGACCCAGCCTTGGGGACTGGTCTATGATCCTGAATCCATCACAACACCTCCAGGGTCTCATGACTATGGTCTGAGGCTTAATCATGTCACTAAAACATATGAGGCCATGTTGTTCCCCCTCCTAAAGTTCCAGAGTGCCTTGCCATGGCATTTAGAACAGCATCCAACCTCCTTGCTATACCTGACGGAGCCCTGCACTGATGTGGCGTCCATCCCCCTCTCTATAATCTCTTCAGTAACCGTCTCCCACACCCACGTGGACCAGCCACACTGGCCACCTTTCTCTTCCTTGAATACACCATTCTTGTTCCCATCTTTGCTTTGGCTCCTCCTCCCATCTGGATCCCCCTTCCCCTACCAGTTGTCTCCCTCAGGTCTCAGCTCTAATGTCACCTCCTTAGCAAGGACTTCTCTCACCAGCCTCTCCAAAGAAGCCACTGCCCTGGCACTCTGTCACATCGCTGTGTTTAAATTCTTCACCTTCTTCTCTCCCTTCTGAGTACCTTTCTTGACTCATTCGCTCACTTGTTTATTTGCTCTCTTTCCCACTGAAATATATACTCTATGAGGACAGGGACCTGTCCGCCTGTCTGTCGTGTTCTCCAGTGCCTGGAAGAATGCTTAGTCCATCTATCTGCTGAATGAAAGGATAAACATATACACTTTGATCCTGGGAGAGGCACTGGAGTGTCGCAGTGAGAGCGGGACCTCTGGAGTCGAGCCTCTGCACTTAAAATTCCCCTTGTGTCATTTCAGTACGTGTGTCCTTGGACAAGTTATGTAAGCTCTTTTCTTTCCATTTCCCCACGTATCAAATGAAACAAATAACAGTATCTACCTTTTAGGGGTATTGTCAGAAGACCATATAAAGCACTTAGTGAAGTGACAGTATGTAGTAGCTCTAGATAATTGTTTTGTTTTACTGTTGCAGAGTTTAGACTTGCCAAAGTTTACGGCCCATGACCATGTGATTTATCTGACATATTTAGAGACAAAGTTTGGTCCATTTACAAATCACACCAACTTCCACCTTCTGGTCCGACATGCAAAGAGCTTGGAAGTAGTCCGTCACTCCCCATCCTTGCAACAACAACAACAAAAATCCAAATGAACTGAAAATCAACAACTCGTCTTAGATGCATCAGAGAAGTGAGGCCGCAGGGCAAACTACTGCCCCCAAAACTAGAGAGATAAACAGGCCGTTACAGAGAATCACTGCCTCCCAGAGGCAGAAACTCAGGAGCAAAAGCCCGCAGCTGGTGCCAGGACGGGCAGGCACCTTTAAACCGTAATTGATGAACTGCTCAAGTCTTAGTGTGGACAAGCTTGAGAGTTAAAAACACGAAGGTCCAGGACTAGGGGGCCCCAACTTTCATAAATTTTACCTCCAGGAGCCCTATCAGGTTCTCACTGTGAACAGCTGGTTCTCCCAGCAGATGGAGGAGAAAAGTAATCATTCTGAAATACACACAGTGCTCTCTGTTCTCTTTTCAAGACCCGTCCTCAAGAGAAACTATTTTACCAGATCCTAATCAACCGGGGTTTTACCAAAGCCTAACTGACCTGGGGAGGGGAAATACTCACCTCAGGCTCAGAGACAGAGAACTAGTCCCCTCATCTCTATGTCAATAGTGCTCCTGTATGATGACAGGACCTCAACTGAAAGAACTGAGCCTTAAGCCTCATTTAAGAAGAAATCTCTAGGAAAACCCAAAGACAATACAGGAGAGAAAAAAACAAGGATACCAGAGGAAACTTTAGCCCCTGACACCGTAGCTAGAGTGCATAGTAAGCACACAGCCCAATTCCTAGCCAGGTAAACATAAAACTTCACACTAAACCCCTATTTCCTCAGTTCCTCTTACCCAGTACCTCATCTCCAGCTTTCAACAAAAAGTTACAAAGTATGCTAAAAGGCAAAAAAATCCCATCTAGAAAGAAAAAGCAAGCATCAGAATTAGATTCCACATATGGCAGAGATGTTGGAATATCAGACTGGAAATCTAAAACAACTATGGTTAACATGCTAAGAGCTTTAAAAGAAAAAGTGGACATCATGCAAGAACAGATGGGTAATATAAGCAGAGAGATGGAAACTCTAAGAAAGTATGAAAGAAAAATGCTGGAAGTCAGAAAAACTGTAACAAATGAAGAAAAATGCCTTTGATGGGCTCACCAATACTGGAAATGGCTAAAGAAAGAGTCAGTGATCTTGAAGATACATAAATAGCAACTTCCCAAGCTGAAATGCAAAAAGAAGAGATAGAATATCTAGGAACCATAGGATAATTATAACAGGTATAACAAATGTATAATAGAATACCACAAGGGGAAGAAATAAAGAGAGAGAAAAAAAGGAACAAACAGCAGGAATATTTGAAGTAATAATAGCTGAAAATTTTTCCAAAATTAGTGACAGTCACCAAACCATAGATCCAGGAATCTCAGATAACACTAAGCAGGATGAATAACAATAATATATATATATATATATATATATATATATATATATATATATATATGTATATAATATGCATATCATATTCAGACTGCAGAGAATCAAAAGCAAAGAGAAAATAATGAAAGAAGCCAGAGGGAAAAATATCTTCCCTATAGAGGTACACTATTTATTAAGATTTATTTATTTATTAAGATGTATCTTAAAAAACATGAAAGCAAGAAGAAAGTGAAATAAATTATTTAATGTGTTGAAAGAAAACCCTCGAAACCTAGAATTCCATATCCAACAAAGTTATTCACCAAAAGTCAGGGAGAAATAAAGACTTTCTCAGACAAACAAAATCTGAGAGAATTTGTCATTCGTAGACCTGCCTTGCAAGAAATGATAGAAGAATTTTTTTAGAGAAGGAAAATGGCATAGGTTAGAAACCCAGATCTACATAAAGAAAGAAGAGCATTAGAGAGTGAAAAAATGAAAGTAAAACAAAACTTCAATTTTTCTTATTAATCGATCTGACAGATAACAGTTGGTTCAAAATAATAGTAGCAACAATGTATTTGTTGATTAGAGCTCATGGATAAGTGAAATGAATGACAGCAATGTCATAAGGGATAGGAAGGAAGAATTGGAAATGCTCTGTTATAAGGTTGCTGTGAAGTGCCATAATGTTATTTGAAAGTGGATTTGGATTAGTTCTAAATGTGTATTACACACTCTAAAGCAACCATTACACAACTGTAAAAAGAAGTATAGTTGATATGCTAAAAGGGGAGAGGAAAAGAAAATCATGTAAGATGTGCAGTTAAAACTAGGGAAGACAAAAAAGGCACAAAGAACAAGGGTAATGAGTAGCAAACAGAAACAGGGTAGATGTTACTCCAACTATATCAGTAATCGCTTTAAATGTGAATAGTTTAAATATACCAATTAAAAAACAAGATGTCACAGTGGATATAAAAACAAGAGCCAACTAGAGGCTGTTCACAGATCACACTGTTGAACATCACACAAGAACACCCAGAGATGAGCTTAAAGCATCCCTGGCCTGAGGGTCAGGAGACAGGTTTCCCTCTGGTCCACCCACTAACTTGCTATGTGACCTTTCACAAGTCACTGACATTCTCTGGGCCTCTCTATACTACTCTTGACCCCTTATTGCAAAATAAGAGGAGTTAGACTAACTCCCTTCCAGCTCAAAACCCAATGCCTCTTTACTAGGATCTGATGAGTAATCATGGGCAGAGAGGAGGCTGCAACATCTAACAGGTGCTATTTGGCTAAGCTCATGAGAGACCCAGTTGCACCCAGAAGCGGTGTGTGCATGAATGTGAAAGCACAAATCCAAAGCCCTGGCTAGTGCTTGTGAAAGCTGAACTCTTGGGTACCATTGGATGGTAGAAATATCTCACCTGGGTCCATATTTAACTAGCAGAAAATTACAAGGAACTTGCAACCCATATTTAGGTTGACTGGCATCCTACTGGTATGGAAGGAGAATGGGCCAGAGAGGAGCTCAGGGGGTGTCTGCTGAATGAAAGGGACAGAGGATTATCATAGCTCCTTGTCTATCATTCCTGCCCTGTCTTCATCTTTCAGACTAAAACACCTTCCCACTATCACCCCTCCCCATGTGCATACATCTTCTACAGAAGAAAGAGAACAGGAAGTTTCAAATGTTTAAGCCCCAATTTTAAGAGGATTGTTCTTGAAGATCTCGTTTGCAGCTTCTAGCAAAAGCCCTGCTCATTGTCTTCAAATACAGATAACCATGGCATGACTCGTCCATTATGGCCAAAGGCATGACCATTCTGATGGAGTAAAGCACAGGAGAACCTTTGAAATTATATTCAAAAACCCATGAGGACATCAAAGGGAAGCTAAATCAATGACTCTGCATAAAATCAGGGTTGCAGGTCTGTACCCTACATGGACAGATCATAGCACATTTTTACTTTCCTAGGTTCTTCTCTCCCCAGGGTTAAGTGGTCTGGATCGACTGTACTCTTTCCCACTGACACAGTTTTGCACTGTATGGAAGCTGGCCCTATGCTGACCTTACAGATACCTTTTACCTAGGTCTATGATGTTGTTATAAACCCCAGACCCATGAAGTACTGACATTTCCACCGGGAAATTGTGGAAATTCTAATATTCCACTAGATGGAAAGCTATACGAAGACAAGGCTTGGGACTGTGTTTGCTAACATTATACCCACTGTGCCTAGCTCAGTGCCCGGCATAGAGTAAGTACTCAATAAATATTTGTTAAATGAATGGGGGGGGGGGAATCCACCACAATGTGAGCCTGAAAGAAGTAGGCACAGTTCAAATTTGATTGTTTCCAAAAATACTTCTTGAAAGTATTAATTCATTTCTCATTTCTTTAACAAACTCTCAGAGTGCCTTCTATGTGCCAGGCACCATAACACAGAAATGAATGAATGAATGAATGAATGAATGAGACAGTACGCCAATTCTCATAAAGAAGAGAGAGAACAATATTCACTGAATGCAACTGTAAGTTGGGCATTTTTTGTTCATTATTTCATCCTTCCAACAAACTGTGAGGTAAATATTATTTATTTCCCCCCTCCTTCACAGACAAAGGAAGAGGGAATTGCACAAAAACCCACATGTAGAAAATAGCAGTGCCAAGAATTTATTCCAGGACCTGGGTACTTCCTCTAGAATGTGTTTTCTCCCCAAAGTCAAGTTAAAATCACAGTGTGATGTTCTGTTATGTGATGTTATGCTGAGGAAACTCAGGTCATCAAAAATTGAGTTGTAAGTAAATAGTTTCATTGGGAAAAGGGAAATAAGAATTTTATGTTCTCAATTTCAGGTTGTTTAGGTTGGAAAAAAATTTTAATAATGGAGGTGCTTTGTAACTACATGAGTGTGTAATTGAAGGTTAGAAATAATAAACTGCTCAAACAAAACAAATGAAAATTACAGAGTTAAGTCCTAAATAGCATCTAAGGCCCAAGTCAATGAGTTTCTAAATTATCATTATCATAACTCATTGTTATGATAAACAAAGCACAACATTAAACTAAGATGGTTGAAGTCAAAACAAAGTGTGGTGTAGTTCACATTGCCGATGATGAACAAAAGAACATGAAAACAAGAATTTGCCAACTGCTCTTCTGTGCACAATAGCTTTTTCTCCAGGACCTGGTAGTAATTCCCGACTGCTTGAATTATAACCAAGAGATATCCATAATATGAATTGTGTTCCCTAAGGTCTATTGTGTTATATCCTATGTGCTTTATGAAGGCTCAAACTGTGGGAGGGAAATAGGGAAATGAACCCTTAGACATGAGAGCAACTTGGAGAAATGCTCAGGGTCAGGTTGTCTTGTAGGGATGGGAGGCCCACTGCGGAGATAGCCACGTGACTTGCATGTTTGAGGGTTGCCTGTTTCCCTGAACCCTAAAGCCATTTTGCAAATCACCATTTCTTCCCAATGGGTGAAAATACATGGAGCCTGGAATCATCTGCATTCATATATTGGCAGAAACTTTGAAAGCACGTTGTTCCCATCCACCCTACCTGGATCAGATGAGGAGCTGGGAAAACAAAAATTCATAATCAACTCAAAATCCAGCAGCTCAGAAAGTGCCCAAGGTGGTGGGGAATGTTCTACAACTGAAATAGTCCTAAAGGATATGGCCCAATCCTAATGCAGTGATGACTCTCTTACATTTTTATACTTCCCTGCAATTTTTAATGATTTCATAACAACTATGGGAGTGAAGTCATATTCTTATTTTTATAGATGAAGAAACTGAAGATGAGTAAGTGATTGCCAGCAACCATCAGAGTAGGGCTAAAATCCTGTCTTCCAGCACCATATTTAATAGACCTCTACCACAAAATGATAGGGTATGTTTTCTAGGAGCAATGAATGGCTTTCGAGTCAGATCTGCATTTGCATCCAGGGCATATATCCAGGATATACCACTTTCAGCCACGTAATTTGGCAAGTTCTTTAACCTCATTAAGCTTTAGTTCCTCATCTGTAAAATGGGGACACATATGACACCTAGCTCATGGGGTTACTATGAGGGTCAAACGCAATATGCAGATAGCATGCTCAGCACAGAACTTGGCCATGGGTAGAGCCGGACAAATGTTGAAGGTTTCGGGGCATGCGTTTTGGGTGGAGGAATCTCATTCCTCCTCTGTGGTTTAGTATTCCTAGGGGCACAAAGCCCCTAGGGAACATTTTACCGTATCTAAAGCTACAAGGAGATAGAAATTTGGGACAGAAGAGGAATGCTTAGGGACCTGATTACTGAGCCTGGAATGGAAGTGAAGGAATGATCAGTCCACAGGGAGCAGGTCTGTGCCTCCACCCACAGTGCCATCTGCGCTGGGTCCCTAAGGCAGAGAGGACCCTCCATTCCCCACCTGGAAAGCCATGGAGTTGGCAACAGCCAGAAATATCCTCAGAGGCAGCTTGGCTTTGTAGGACCTGTGGCTCCACAAGCGATGGGCACCAGCTGTCACACCCAGAGCAGATAGGAGGAAGCAGAAGTACGCTGTAAGACACAAGCAGGGAAAATGTCAGTAAATGTCACCAAGCTCCTACACAAGCTTTTTTCCCCTATGCTTTTTTCTCTTCTGCATAGACCCATGGGAAATGGTGTTAGAACAATCTGCAATGTGAAGGAAGAATCGATAACGTGGGGAAATGCAGAATTTTTATTGATTTGTAGCTTTTCAGTACCAGGCAGAAGTGGTGAAAACTTTCCTCAAGAAACTTTGACCTTTGAACATTAATTTTTCTCTATCAAACAAATCTTTTATTTGCTAATGTTTCTTGACAGTCTTGATGCAAAGTCTTAATCACGTTAGTGTGTATTTGTAACTCAGTCTTACATGCTCATTCTCTGTAGAGCTAAGATTGATGTTTATGTTGCCTCTTGACTGGCAACCTGTGCTAGGAAGTGTGTTATATGAAGACCATATTTCTAAATGGCAGTGCCATTATCATGGCTTCATAGGCCTTTGTTTGAAGGAAATCAGGCCAGATCTAAAAGCAGTGAAGTCTGGCTCAGGACCAGTGAGAATGAGAATAAAAATGACAATAGGGACAACTGAGATTTGCCTTCTAGAGATCCCCACTTACACCATCCCTATGACCCAGGATGGCAAAGATGGCCAGGTGGGGAATTTTTTTAAAGCCAGCCTACAGTGGAGCTTATTATCTGCCACACACTTAAATATATTATCTTTAATCCTCATGACATGTTGTAGTGTCTCATTTTACAGTTGAGGAACCGGATCTCTGAGAGTTAAATCCTGACTATATACCCAAGTCAGCCTTGTTCCAAAGCCTCTGCTAAGAGACCCCATGCTGCCTGACCAGTGGTGGGGGTGGATTACTTTTTATACCAAGACCTGGGAGAGTTTATAAAAGCCTGTGTAGGGGTGTCTGGGTGGCTTAGTCACGCGACCAACTCTTGATCTCTGCTCGGGTCATGATCTCATGGTTTGTGAGATCAAGCCCTGCTTCGGGCTCTGTGCTGACAGTGCAGAGCCTGCTTGAGATTCTCTCTCTCTCTGCCCGTCCCTCCCTCCCTCCCTCTCTCTCTCTCAAAAGAAATACACTTAAAAAAAACTGTTAAAAAAGTGTGGTATAAAGGGGACACAGGGACCCCCCAATAAATTATTATTCCTGAGATTATTACAACTACTTTAGTGCTTTTAAAGCAATATGCCCACACAATGCTAAATGTCTTACTTGGATTATCTTATTAAAAACACATCAAACAATCCTATAGGGTTTATATTATTATTAATCCCATTTTACAGATGAGAAAACCAAGGCTTAAAGAAGTTAACTAATTTCCCAGTGTCACAAAGCTAGGAGGTATCTTTGCTAAGAGTCAATTTCTAGTCTGTCTGAACCAAGAACCAAGTTCCTGACCCCACACTCCCCTATCTCTCTGGGAGACATCAAGTAAGTTTTATCTTTACTTCTTTACACCCCACTACCATCCTTAATACTGGATTCCAGTCTAAATTTAAAAGTGAGCTTCTTCCTTACTTGAGGGGAGAACTCTAAACCTAGCTATAAGTAGGTAGGATCAGGCATATTATCCCACACAATTGCTTCTAGCACTTAGCACATACAAGGCCCTCCATAAAGATGTGGCAAAGAACAAGTGATTGGCTGTCAGAACATCCCTGATCAACTGTGAATGGTACCAGGACAAGACGAGTTTTTAGGGAGACTATTATAGCACTTGTCTAGAAGAATTACTAGGGTAACTTCAGTGTCAATATATGTATTCAAAAGTAGAACCATATTACATCTCCCAAAGGTCAAATCTGATCTTGACCTCAATCCATATTTATATGGGTCTGAAAACAAGACTTACCCTTGGCACTAAGATTAATGAGTCTCTGAATGCATGTGCTTTTCATAAACTTGACAAATCATTCCTTACTTGAAAGGTTAAAAACAAAAAATGACAATCTGCCCATATATCACAAAAAATAACAGTATATAAAAAGTTGTGGCCTCTTTTGTTATTATAATTTAATCTTGGTCATGAGTCTATGAAACGGACAGCTATTTTCCATGTCATCCCTGGCCTTCATGTCTCTACCAATAATTTTTTCCCAACTGTCAAGTAGTTAGGGAATAAGAAATCTATAATGCAAAAATTCAATGTGACTCTATTTTTGCCAGTGGACTAAGACACTGGACAATGAAAAACATTGGCCAAAAAAAGAATCCATTCAACGCATGGTTCCCAGATAGGGCCTTATCACAGACAATGCTTCCCAGTATGGGATCTCCACTATTTCAGGGATCACTTACATGGTTGATCTGAGCTGGGCAGTAGTGGCTATTGGTTTTTCATGGTCCTTCTTCTGGCAACAAGAATGTGGCCATGTAACCCAGGCCTGGCCTAGCATATGACTCCATCTTCCTGGCCCTGGAATAAACAGCTGACCCAAACTTTCTCTCTCTTCTGGCTCAAAGACTAAAGGTCACATATCAAGGCATGATTACAATAGTAGAGAATGAGGCCAAGTAAGTGAGACATGAAGATGATGGAGATGCCAATAAGAGCCGAGAGGACAGCTGCCTGCCCCGGGCCACTGGTTGCAGCCCCCAGAGCTCTACAGTTCTTTTGATGCTGTGAGCCTCCCTGGTATTTCTCCTAGTTATGTGAGGCGACAAATTCCCTTTTCTTGTTGCTAGTTTGCTCTGGATTTCTTTTTTTTTTAATGTTTATTTATTATTTTGAGAGAGAGAGAGACAGATAGACAGAGCATGAGCAGGGGAGAGGCAGAGAGAGAGGGAGACACAGAATCTGAAGCACGCTCCAGGCTCTGATCTGTCACCACAGAGTCTGACACAGGCTCAAACCCATGGACCCCAAGATCATGACCTGAGCAGAAGTCAGACGCTTAACTGACTGAGCCACCCAAGTGTCCCTGGATTTCTGATACTAAAATTCTGCAGAACCTCTGGGGAAGAAAGCAACCTCTGGCCATAGCCCAAATGAGGACAAACTACAAAAACCCTTACCTGAATATGAGACTGTTATATTGACAGGGCTCAGTTTTCCTATTTTGATAGGGCTAATTTAAGAGGTTTTTAACCTCTTTTCCATGATCTTTGTGGAGATTGATATCCAAACTAGTTTTCAGATGGATGCTGCCTAGTTGGCTCTAAGAGAGTCAACTACTCAGAAACAGAATTGATAACTTTGGGGGGAAAAGGAGTAACAAGCAGGGTCAATAATTTTATCAAGTAGCTCACACCTCACAGAGAAAGGAGCTAGGTCAACAGAATTCAGAATCACAATATTACAGAATAGTAAGTAGCAAACACCTATATTGGTCTGGATGCAAAGAAGAGTCACCAATTCAGGCTATCTCAAGTAAAAAAAGAATGTAGAGATGCCTGGGTGGCTCAGTCCATTAAGCATCCCACTTCAGCTCAGGTGTGATCTCACCTTTCGTGAGTTTGAGCCCTGTGTCAGGCTCTGTGCTGACAGCTCAGAGCCTGGAGCCCACCTCAGATTCTGTGTCTTCCTATCTCTCTGATCCCCCCCCCCCCCCATTAGCACCCTGTGTCTCTTTTTCTCTCAAAAAATAAACATTAAAAATAATTTTAAAAATGTATTAAAAAGATATTAAATAGCCTACAGATCTCATACTTGGGGGGGTGGGTTGCAGGACATTTGCAGGACAGTTTTGGTACAGAGCCTCCAAAATGGCCCCAATGCTCCCTGCTTCCTGATATTCATGCCTTGCGTAATTTCTTCTCCTTTAGTAACTTGCTCCTAACCAATAGAATGTAGAAACATTGAGAGAACGTCAGTTCCATGATGAGGTCACAAAAGATTGTGACTTCTGTTTTGCTAGCAGATTCTGTCTTATGTTGGCTTTGATAGAGTAAGTCACCACATTGGGATGACCCATGTGGCAAGGAAGTGAGGGTGGCCTCCAGCCAACAGCTAGTGAGGAAATGAGACTTTAGTCCAATAATCCTCAAGGAACTGAGTCCTCTCAACAACAGTGTTAGTGAACTTGGAAGCAGATCCTTCCCCAGTGAAGCCTTCAGATAAGACAGCAGCCTGGGTCAACACACTGCTGCCTTGTGAGAGATCCTGGAGCAGAGGGCCCAGCACCAGTGGTACCTGGATTCCTGCTTCACAAAAACTGTGAGAAAATAAATGTATGTTGCTTTAGGTTGATAAATTTTGGGGTGATTTGTTCTGTGGCAATAGTAATGCAAGACTTAAGTAGAAACCTTACCTCAAGGGAAGGAAGGTATACTTTAAATCCTGGTTTAAGAACAGTTTGCTGTTGGGGTGTCTGTGACTCAGTAGGTTAAGTGCCCGATTCTTGATTTCAGCTAAGGTCAGGATTTCATGGTTTTTGAGTTCAAGCCCTGCATCAGGCTCTGCACTGGCAGTGTGGAGCCTGCTTGGGATTCACTATCTCTCCTTCTCTCTCTCTCTGCCCCTCTCCGCTCACATGCTCTCTCTCTCAAAATAAATAAATAAACTTAAAAAAAAATAACAGTTTGCTGTCTATAGGGACAGAAAGTAGATTCATGTTGTGAAGAGCTGGGAGGGCAGGGAGGGAGGAGGGGAGTGACTGTTAATGGGTATGGGGGGGGATTGGTGTGAAGAGTGATAAAAATGTTCTAAAATTGATTTTGGTAATGGTTGCACAATTCTGTGAATATACTAAAAGCCAATAGATGAGTTGTATGCCATGAGTAATAACTTAATAAAGCAGTCATTAAAAAAAACTATTACTGAATTCCTAATAGACTTTGTTATTATGTATATTTTCTAAATGCAGAATAAAATAGACATGCCACAAAACAAAATAGAACAAAACAAACAAAAATCAACCATTTGCCTAGGATGCCACCACAAGCATCATCACACCTGGACACTGGGCACCACTGGACACTCATGTCATACTGTGGTCTCTTAAATCTTCCGCAGCTGCCAAGAAGAGTCCCTATTTGACCTTTGGCCTATGCCTGAATATATCAAGACCCAAGATTCCAAGGCAGAAGCACCTATTTGTCCATGCTCGGATCACAAGGCCAGCCCCAGCTGCCAGCAACAAAAGAGAGAATACCCGCAGCCCCTTTGGTTTCCAGGGTGGAAGGCAGAGCCTCCCATCTATCCTGAGTACTCTATTGGAGCAATGTTTAGAGAATTATTGTAGTGAACCCCTCTGGACCACACAACCAGAGAACAGTCCTGGACAGATGTTAAGAACCAAAAATTAAAACTCCCTTAATTCCAGACCTGACCAGAGGGAGAGGTGGACAGCTCCCTTTGAGACCCATCTGTGAGCACTAGACAGAGGAGGCAGTTAGCAGAACTCTTTAACTGTGCATGATCTATGTCCCTCTAGCACTGAAGTGAAAGCTACTAAATAATAGTAGCAACTACTATTGACCAAGAACTTTCCAGGTGCCATTCCGTGTTTCTAAATTTATACCTAGTTAGTCTTTGAATACTCACCTCAACTGGGTGGGTAATATGATCTCTATCTTACAGATGAAGGCAACAAGACAGAAAGTGATGCAGCCAGGACGCAATCTAAGGCAGGAAGAGCCCACATTCCACACCCCTGCTGGCTGCTTGACTTCTCAGGGTTGCCTTAATTCTAATGGGAGGAGCCTAAATGCATCAAGACTTCTTAGCTCAGAAAATAAGCTGAAAGTCAAGACCCTTGCTTTGTGTTTGGCCTTTACCAACTGGCAAGTTCACTTCTAAAATCACCCTCACCATAATTCTGCATCCAGTTCAGCCTCAGCTTGCCTTGGCAACTCCAGGCAACTCAAGACTTCATGAGACAGTTTATTGAGCTCCTATTATAGACCATGCACTGAGCTTAGAACTGGGTCTACAAGGTGACCACAAACACGAGCTTTTGCCTCCTGGAGTCAATAGGAGTTTGAAAAGTAAATTACTTACTGTATAATTATAAATTATGGCAAGTGCTGTAGAGGACACAAACAGCATAATGTAAAAAGAGATTAAAAGACGGATAATTCAGGGGCGACTGGCTGGTTCAGTTGGAAGAACATGTAACTCTTGATCTCAGGGTCATGAGTTCAAGCCCCACATTGGGTGTAGAGATTATAAATAAATAAATAAATAAATAAATAAATAAATAAATAAATAGGAGATAATTTAGTTTGGGGGATCAGAGAGGACTTCGCAGTGGAAGCGAAAATTAAGTTAACCCCTGAAGGATGAGGAGAAGGCAAGATTCAGGCAGGGGGACCCACAAATGCACAGACCTGGGCTGGGGAAAGGGCTCTGACAAGAAGCCTGTATCTGACCACCTCACACCCGCTCAGATGGCTACTAGAACCAAACAAAAACAGAAAATAACAAGTGTTGGCGAGAATGTAGAGAAATTGGAACCCTTATGAATTGCTGGTGGGAATGAAAAATGATTCAGCCACCAGGGAAAAGTTTGGTGGTTCCTCAAAAAGTTAAACATAAAGTTACCAAGTGGTCCAGCAATTCCACTTCTGGGTATATATTCCCAAAGAGTTGAAAACAGGTACTTTTTCACCAAAGGGTGAGAACAACCACGAAAGTCCATGAACACATGAATGGATAAACAAAATGTGACGTATACACAATGGAATGTTATTTGACCGTCAAGTGGAATGGAATTCTGACCCATGCCACAGAACATGGATGAACTTTGAAAACATTATGCTAAGTGAAATCAACTAGACACAAAAAGAAATTTATAAAGCCACTTACATGAGGTACCTAGAAGAGGCAAATTCATGAAGACAGAAAGTAGAATAAAAGTTACCAGGGGATGGAGGAAGGTGGGGGGGTGGGGAGGGGAATGAGGAGTTGTTCAATGGGTACAGAGTTTCAGTTTGGGATGATGAAAAAGTTCTGGAGATGGATAGTGGTGGTGTTTGCACGACATTGCGAATGCAGTTAATTGCACGCTTAAAATGGTTAAAATAATAAATTTTGTTATGTATATTTTACCACAATTTTTAAAAGCATGTGTTTGAAGTCCAGGGTGAGAGGGGAAGGGGAGGTCAAAAAAGGTTAAAGAGATTTAAATGTAGGGCCAAATAGGTCTTATTTGCTGCACTGAGGTGACTGGACGCTGGGCTCAGGCCAAGGGAAGCTATTAAAGGGCGTTCAGCATGAAGTACTTAGAAAATGCATGGAGAGTAGAGGAGGGTAAACCAGTCGCCACACCAGATCAGTCCCTCTAATACTTCTTAAAACAATCTTCTCGGTTTTTTTTAATGTTTATTTATTTTTGAAAGACTGTGAGTGGAGGAAGGGCAGAGAGAGAGGGAGACACAGAATCCGAAGCAGGGTCCAGGCTCTGGGCTGTCAGCACAGCACCCAACACGGGGCTCGAACTCAAGAACAGCAAGACCATGACCTGAGCTGAGCTGAAGTCAGACACTCAACTGACTGAGCTACCCAGGTGTCCTTTAAAACAATCTTCCTTTGTTCACTTTCAAATACTCAGCATACATAAGATCATTACAACTCCTATTACAGCAGTGATCGAATGAAAAGATCAATATTTGGGAACAGAGTGCAGAAGGAAGTTTGGTTCCCTTAATTTCCTAAACCAACGCACAATATAAAAATTCCTCTTTAGGGGCACCTGGGTGGCTCAGTCAGTTAAGCATTTGACTTTGGCTCAGGTCATGATCTCACAGTTCGTGAGTTCAAGCCCCGCATTGGGCTCCGTGCTGACAGCTCAGAGCCTGGAGCCTGTTTCAGATTCTGTGTCTCCCTGTCTCTCTCTGCCCCTCCCCTGTTCACGCTCTGTCTCTGTCTCAAAAATAAATAAACATTAAAAATTTTTAAAAACAAATGCATAGCACTGTCTAACAGAGTGTCAGAAGGAGGCTGGAGAAGGGAGCCTGCACAAGCAACTGAATGCCTGCCATGGACCATCACTTTGCCAATATACCTAATTTTATTGCTTTACTTCTATGAGGTAGACATCATAACCCCCCTTTTACAGAGTTGCAAAACTGAGGCCCAGAGCGTTAAGTAAATGCCTGGGGATCTCAGGACAGAGCTGGGGCCCCAACACTACATCAGTCCAGCCCCAAGCCCTTGATGCAGTGGTTCTCAGCCCTGGCTGTGCATTGCAGTGTCTTGGGCTTTTACATGCTGCAGGTCCACAGAGCAGAGTGAATTCGAGATGAAGGCCAGGAGAGCCAGCATCTCTCTCCAGAGGTGATTCTGATGCACAACCAGAGCTGAGAAACCACTGCCCTATGAGGTACACCCTAGAAGACCATCTGGTCCCATCCCCTCAATTTACAAATGGAGCAGCTGAGATCCAGTGAGGGCTAGGTGCTCTCTCTAACCCACCCAGACGCTGACCCTATGCAGAGCCAGGGGCTCCAGAGGGGCCTCGGGGCCCCATAAATTCTAAGTGACTCTCAGGATAGGCAAGCCCAGGCTGCCCTTTCATGTGAACTCTGGTCTTGTCAGCATTCCCCTCCCAGTGGCTCCCTTTGATGGTGTGAGCTGTCCCCACCAGGCTCCAGACAGTGGGGACTCTGATATCTAGGCACCCGGCTGGGGGGCGGCGTGTGCAGCAGGGCTCCTGCTGCAGAAAGCTGCAGGAAGATGTGATTAGCACCAACGAATTGTCTTCCACCAAGGGGAGGGGAGAGGTTGCAATCAGAGCAAACAAGCAGGGTGAAGGCTCCTGGGGGAGGGGCGGAAGCTGCCACGGAGAAGATACTGTGCTTGGATACCTGCCTTGCCAGCCTGCTCAAGTGCTTTGAAAGTCAGTTTGGGGCTCTGGCCAGTAAATGGCTGTTTCTCCTCTCCAGTCCTTCCTAGATTCACAAGATAGTTAAGAGGCCAGAAGACCCATAGATGCAGAGACACAGATAAGGAATACATATAAAAGATACATATACATATATGTACACATACATGTATACGATTGGCAATTATGGTAGCATTATGGTTAAAATGAACCTGGGAGGGGGCCTGGGTGGCTCAGTCAGTTAAGTGTCCAACTTCAGCTCAGGTCATCATCTCATGGTTCAGAGGTTCGAGCCCCACATCAGGCTCTCTGCTGTCCATACAGAGCTCGCTTCAGATCCTCTGTCCCCCATCTCTCTGAACCTCCCCTCCCTCAATAAATAAACATTTTAAAAAATAATGAAATGAACCTGGGACTGAATCCCTTGCATATCACTTATCAGTGTGACAATCTCTAAACCTTGGTTCCTCCATCCATAAAGTGGGTAAAATAGTACCTGCTTCACAACAAACGTGTTATAAAGATGAAAAGAGGTGAGCATGCAAAATGCACACCATGCCTGGTGAGCAGTGAGCCCTGGCACATATTATTGCCCCTCTTAGGAACACCACTCCACTGCCTCTGTAAAATATTCCCTTTCCTGATAACCCCCTCCGAAGACACCTACACTCCTTATCACTCTAAGCCTGTACTTTCTCAAGGGGGTGGGTGATTTTGTCTCCTCACCCCCAAGGGACATTGAGCAAAGTCTTTAGGCATTATTAGTTGTCACAAACCCAAACTTGAAGGGCGCTCCTGGCATCCAGTGCGGAGAGGCCAGGGATGCTGCCTAAGTGCCCAGACTCTCCCTCCAACAAAGAATTATCATTACCAAATGGCAGCAGTGCGAAGGTAGAGAATCCTGCTCTACTCTTAGCAGAGTTCCTGGAAGACTTCTTGTTCATTCTCCCGGTGTGACTGCACCTGCCCTTGCTTCTTTAAACCTCTTTGGTTTCATTGGGAGCTGTAGGAGTAATTTATCTCTGAAATTATTTAACAAATAAGCTGACAACAAAGGACTGGGATGAAAGATCGATAGTATTTTAGGTCACTGCTTCTCCAACTTTAATGTGCTACACATATCACCAGGCGATCATGTTTACATGCAGATGCTGGGCCCCGTCCCAGAGATTCTGATTCAGTGGGTCTGTGAAGGGTTCACGGGTGGTGTTGATGCTACTGGTCTAGGGTCCCAGTGAGTTTTGCTGACTGGCCAAGCCCTGAGACAGAGGTCCTGATATGGGGCTGCCAGGGACAGAACAAGGCCCTCCATGGCCACTCATCTCACCAAATGGTATTAACAAAGAATTTCAACTAGACCCGACATCTTCCCTTAAAGGTTTGGGTTTATAGGTTTCAAGATCCTGAGGCAAATTTCTCCTAGGTGCTATTTCAACAGCTCTCTCAAAAGCAGAACATTTTCACAGGGTCTTACAGGCTGAAAAGCAAAAGGTTTCTGTTTACTGTTAAAACCTTCTACTTCTGTTAGATTTACAATATCCACCAGCCCCTCTTTGCAATTCCCATCTCCCTCCACTAAACCTCCTTCTCTTGTGCTCCACATGGACCGGAAGAAGATATGTTCTCTCTTCCCATGCCATGAATGTTTAAGCAACTGCCAGCATCTTCTAGGAAGATTTAACAGAAAGCGAATGGAACAAGAGAGTGAAGGTATATTTCATGCATCTTACATGTACTGCCTATATTCCTCAAGTATCCTTCCTGCCTTCAATTAGGCCCACTTACCATGCTCTAAAGTTCTGAGT
This sequence comes from Puma concolor, assembly GCF_028749965.1. Taxonomy (NCBI): domain Eukaryota; kingdom Metazoa; phylum Chordata; class Mammalia; order Carnivora; family Felidae; genus Puma; species Puma concolor. Next base: position 139,314,565 of record NC_141670.1, on the reverse strand, counting down.
AAATGTTACTTTTCCTCATTGGTTTATGGCTTATATGACAGAATGACAGTCATAGCAGATCACTAAGAAACACAAAATTGTTGGGTAACTCATTATGACTCTGCTACTGTACCACACTATTTGTAATTTAAAACAAAAACAAAAACAGGGCACCTGCGTGGCTCAATCGGTTAAGCGTCCGACCCTTGGTTTTGTCTCAGGTCATGATCTCACGGTTCGTGAGTTCAAGCCCTGCATTGGGTTCCGTGCGGACAGCTCAGAGCCTACTTGGGATTCTGTCTCTATGTGTCTCTCTCTCTCTGCTCCTCCCCTGATCGCTCACTCTCTCTCAAAAAAAAAAAAAAAAAAAAAAAAAGGCAAGAATTTAAGTCTTTTCTAGTACCTCATTCCAAACATACAGGACTCACTTCAGGCACTCAGGCCAGGCCAGGTATCCATGTTGGATGCTCTCTTGCCTTCTGTGTTTTTCAATACAGCAGCCATCACATTGTAATAAACAAGGAATTATTGATCTAATGCCATCTTCCCTTCTAAAACATAATCTCCGGGAGGGCAGGGAACATGTGTTCTTGTGCCTGTGCAACTAACTTAGCCAGAGAAAGATACACAACCATGCTGATTGGTCTCACTTTAAAACTCATGACCACTAGCTTCACTTGGATGTAATATTACTCAGCGATCATTACATTTCCCTGTTCCATATGTGCTCTCTCTTGCCTGGACATCAGTTTCATACCTGCTCCAATCCCCTCATCCCCAACACATCCCTTCCCCCCAGCCCCTGATCTGATAGCTTTGCTTCTGATTTCATTGAAAATACCAGAATCTCTTCAGTCCACCCTCCAGCATCTCAGCCTGTGACCCCCAGATTTCTCTATTACTACAGAGGCCAATCCACACTCCCTTTAAGGCTGGTTGGCCTTCCTTGTGCATCTTATCCACTCCATCCTACTCTGTTGCTCTGCAACTCTCCTCTCCTCTCTGTGTCATCAAGAAATACCCTCCCTCTATATCATTCCCACCAGCCTACAACCACACTGCTATTTCTCTCATATACAAAACACCAAAACACTTCTCTTGACTCCAATTCCCCACCTAGATCCTTTCCATTTCCCTGCTCCCTTCCCAGAAAAGCTTACTGGATAGATTGGTCTCTTTATAGGAGATTATAGTTCTTCACTGCCCATTCTCTTACGCCCACTAAGTTTTTGTCCTTCTTTCCCATCCCCATCCCCAGCCAAAACTGTTCTTACCCAGGTCCAGACAAGACAGAATTGGTCTCTTCACTTGTGGGCAGTTTCTTGATGGGTACTAAACACACTATCACGGGGTGAGGGGAACAATGAAGGAGAGGCACCCATACCATGGCAGCTCCTGAGGGGTAGGAGGAATGGCACCAGGAAAGGCTGGAGGTGTGAAGGCTCAGTGTATTCAAGCAGAGGGATTTGGTTTGGCTCCTGGTGGGGAGGAGAGTTGGGGGAGTACAATGAAATAAGAAAATCAGACAGGGGGGCACCTGGATGGCTCAGTCAGTAGAGCATCAGACTTGGGCTCAGGTCAGACCTCTCTCTCTGACAGCACAGAGCCTGCCTCCAATCCTCCATCCCCCTCTGCCCCTCCCAGCTCGCACTCATGCTCTCTCTCTGAAAAGGAAAGGAAGAGAAGAGAAGAGGAGAGGAGAGGAGAGGAGAGGAGAGGAGAGGAGAGGAG